>NW_003805500.1:1327667-1463181 GCF_000255335.2 Galendromus occidentalis
TATATACTAGCCGGACTAGAATCGCCGTTTTGTGAAACCATGAGACTGTATCTGAAAAGCCGAGATGACCCCAGAGTTACAAAGCCACAACGACGAATGGTCGCAGAGACATAACGACGCTAAATCAATATTGGAAGGGGATCCGATTCTCGAAAGGAGAGACAAATGGAGCACTTCGAGATATCCCAAAAGACACGTGTACACTCGTTATCTCGTCCATGGGTATCACCACCTCCTATGTAACAAAAGCAGCAAAGACAACTTTCATGATCCGGATGACTCGTGTAGATGCATACATTGCGGTGAAGGTTGCCCAAGATATCACGCCCTCGTTTGCGAAATGGGACCAGGGCTTATGAATATGGACTGATTTAAAGTTCTACTGTGCAATAGCATGCAATAAACATATTATAATTACTACGCGGTCAGCGCATGAGCGACACGTGCGCTTCAGATACGGCGTAAACTGCTTCCTGATGGCCGCTCTGAGGCCAACTAAGAAACAGCCGGAAGGGCTGAGGGAACCGACGCACCCCCGAAAGTAGGACTAGGGTCAGAAGTACCTCGCTTGATATCTCCCTATTGAAATTACTCAGGTGGGACCTGGCGAAGGGGGCTTTCGTCGGAGAGTGGAGTGTCGGACTGTTCGATCTTCCTTCCCTTTTGCTGTCGTTCTACTCTTACCTCGCGACGTTATGGATCAACAGTCATGGAAGCCTGAAGACGTCCGACGGTTGTTCATCCGTTCCTCTCTCCGTAGTCGTCGAACACCGCCCGGCGGTTCCTGTCCGACTTCTCCGCTCCTCATTGTACGGGCCGTATCAACGCGGAGCACCCGTTGGCCAACCCGCCTCGGGCGTTTGGCCTACCTTCCTACCGCCGACGACGACGACGACGGCTGCGGCCTGGATGCGGACAGTAGGCGACAGAACAACAGAACAATCGGCGTCACTGGATACCGAAGCTGGATACTCAGGATAACTGCAGACAGCCCAGCCAGCTCCCCATTCAGCCCACTGTTGGCCATCCGGCTAGTGGGGTCCGCTGTCAACGGCCGGCATCCTCGCACGCAGACGAAGGACCTATAGACTACATGGCTGTTGCTGAGCAGCCACAGATACAAGGTCATTGAGAGTACGTCGTTGCTTAGAGCCCGCGACTCGTCGGCTTCCTGCTGGCTGGCTGGCTCTCACTCACTCATGCGTTTGCGTAATCTTCGATGGCGCGATGGTTCTCATTGTCTTCCTCCATCACCCCATCTCCGATCAATCTTCCTTTTTTTTGGGATCGGGATCAGGAAATCCCCGAAGGAAACTCTGGTCTCCGGCAAGGCTCGGCGCAGAAGGGACATGTTTGTGTGCGGTTTCGTCCGCCGAAGCGAGCGCAACAGGGGACAGGCTCACGTCACTGACGACAGGCTACTCCAGAGCCGCCAGACCGCTACTGCTAATGAAATCATATTGTGATACATGGGAGCGGAATCTGTGGAGCAGAGACTCGAGTCGCGAGAGATTTCATGCTATTCCTATGCAAATCCAGAAGAGTAGCTTCTCGCAGAGAGAGCACAGAGTCGAATTGTCTGCGAGCCCGCTCGGAAGCGAACCGGGAGGAAATGTAAAGAGTGAACCTAATTGCTTTTGTGTGGCGAGCTTTAATGATCTCGAGGGAATGCAATGCTCCTGCTATTTGTTTATTCAAGCCTGCATGGAGATCCTGCCAGATTCTGTTGGCCGCACTCTCTCGACAGGCGGGATTGGGAGGAGGATCTGCAGCAGCGGCATCCGTCGATCTCACATCCCCAAACTCCCGCGTCATCCGGACTCCCACTTGAACCTGGGCAGGAGGGCAGGAGGGCAGGAGGGGAGATGGGGGGCTGAGCGAGCAGAGGCTGAGGATCTGATAGAGGGTGGATGCAGAGACAGGCGTTTCTTTTTCGCCGCGCAACCACCCTCAAACTCTTCCTGTATGTGTATCGGTTCGTGTACGTTGTTCACTATCTCGTAGTGTAGCGGTTGGGACAGCGCTGAGAGTCTAATTTTAGCGATGGCGCACCCAACCCTCCCGTATCCACCACCGGCTCGTCGTTCTGAAGGGGGAAAAATAGGGGAGCACGGTCGACGCGAGAGCTATGGGTTGCCCACCCGGGTGGGTTACCCTAGTAGGGCAGCTCCCCACCGTGAGAATCTGTTATCATCTAGTGATCTTCCTACAGCCGGCAGCGAGTGCAATTTGCCGCGATAATTTTCCGGAAGGCTTCCAGACGGCGAGCACTCTGCGACACAAACTACACTCGGCGGGACGACTCGTCCGTCCGAGGGAACGAAGAGTTGTAGAGCGGGAGGGAGGACAGGTGATAAAGATGGAAGCGATTAGACTCGTCCATCCAGTAAGCTTCGAGGGCCAGACGTATCGCGGTCGATGGATTTATTGGCTAATCCATCTCTTTGCGGTCGCTCTGCTTGCAATCATATCCGATTCATCCGAGTCATATCCGATTCGTGATACCCAACGATCCGGTCCGATAATTTTTTTTGTTCCAGGGCAAGTACACCGTCGGCTTGGGACAGAACAAGATGGGCTTCTGCAATGACAGGGAAGACATCCACTCACTGGCCCTGACCGTTGTTTCTCGGCTGTTGGAGAGAACCGGAGTTAAAACCTCGCAAATCGGCCGTCTCGAGGTCGGTACGGAGACCCTCGTTGACAAATCGAAATCAGTAAAAACTGTGCTCATGCAGCTCTTTGGTGACAACACTGATGTTGAGGGTGAGTTCAATTCGAGAATAGTTTCCCCGTCGGATGAGCTTTGGATGTCTAGAGTTTGTGTTCTTGGACGGTGAGACTGAAAGGAGCATATATTCAAACTCTGGGGCCGATTTCATAAGAATGTCGAGGCGGGAATACACGGTGGGACGGGATTCGATATACCGTGTGTCTCCGAAGCCGCAGTCTCGGGTCTCTCTCGATCACCTCTGGACTCGTTAGAGATTAGGGTGGCTCGAACGCCCTCGTCAGGTCAGCCTGTCAATTGATCGGAATCCTCTGAAGACCTTTCCGATTCGAAGCGATCATTCACCTGGCCTCGCCAGCGGGCTTGATTATGTCGGCTGGACCTGCTGGAGATCAACTGTTAGAGATCTTAGTTAGCGATGTCGGGGCCAAGCGTCGCCGAGTCCCGTCAGGGAATATTCCTCTCGAGTCGGCCGACGAGATCACTCGGAGTCCACAAAAACTCTTCTCATCAGCGCGAATCCCTCACTGGTTTCCGCTGGCTCCCTTTTAGGACCGCGCCTGGGTAGCGAGAGAAGGAGATCGAGTTCGAATTGCGACAAATATCCCGATCTCTTTTTCTTCACACACTTGACCTGAGACTCCTTGAGGACATGCCCTTCGCGGATCCCTTTTCCGTGAGTTCCCCTGCGCGACATCGATGAGGTAGAGTCTCTCCAGCACTGCACGCGACCGGAGATTTCCGCTAGCCGCAAGCTTCGCGTCGGCTCCAGTTAGGAATTTCATTTCCTGAATTGGGCTCAATCTCGCGTGACACACGGCCCGCCATGAGGGCAGAGATGAAGTTGTAAAGCTTTTACTATCCAAGGTAGTGATGCGGCCACCGCGACCGCAACTACCCCTGATAGAGTTCTCGTCTTTGTTGCTGTTCCTCTCAAGGGCTTTTCCTTGACGCGGGGAAGAATCACTCCGCCGGCGAGGTGAAATGGAAGATTTATTGACAAGCGAGGGAGAAGGGGAGAAAACCATGCAGAAACGGAGCTCGGACCGCCCAGTAATCCGCGTGCGCGGGGTCAGAATCCGAGACGGACTCGTGCCGCAGCACACGGTCGGAGCAGAAGGACAATGTCAACGACGAGAAGTTGACGAGAGTGTACTGCGAACGCTGCTCGTATGAGTCTCCCTTAGGTTATGGCGGACTCCTCCGTCGTGTATATTCATTTTTCTCGACGGTCCTCCCTCTCCTCGGTGCTTGCCCAGACGGCTCCCTTGCCTACGATGGAAAATTCTCGAGGCAGGCCTGTTCGGCGTCCGTAAGTGGGTCGCCGGAAGATTGCGTGCTCAGAAGCTGTGCGAGGAGTACTAAGACGACACTATGTTTCCGCGGTCACAGCCGTCGTAGATGGAGATGTTACTAGCTGCCGCGTCATCAGGCATCCCTTTGAGCCCTGATCCTGTGCCGCCTCATTCTTCTGGCTCGTTCCTAGCGGCTGCGCTCGGGTCTTCTGATTTTTATTTTTTCAGTCTTGCTTCGAGTCACGAGAATGATGCCCGCTGAGCGTGCCTTCGGCTGTTGCAAACATCAACAATAACATTGATAGTGACAAGAGCAGCGACAGCTACGAGCACAACAGTGGAGGACACTGGGTCCTGCTGGGAACGATTGGCAATCGCTCGCTGCCGCCTAGATTCTTTATTCATCGGCGGTCGCATTGTCCTCGGCTTCATCGTCCCGTTCGTCGGCGGCAGCGCCGCCGTCCTCCCGATTCCCCTCGTTCACCGACGCTTTCCTTTGGATCAAGTTGTTCCCTCGAAGGCTGCTCGTTGAATCTCACCAGTCATCGCATCTGCTCTGACCGCGACAGACACGGAGAGTGAAAAAATCTCGATTGACTTTTGCTCGAAAACGTGGCATAGACTGTATGCTCTACGCCATACAAGCAGAAGGCATGGTCCCTCGCTCGGCGCGAAGACCTTGAGCTTGAGCCAGTCAGGGTTACTCGAACGGAGGAAAGCTCAGCTCATCGCTCCTATGGAAATCTCGATGTACTACGAGCTACGAGGCGCGGAGTCTCTCTACGAGTCCTTCGCGGGTTCATATTGCTCCTGACATTCCTGGAGGCTTCGATAGATGACGGGTCGAGGGGAGGAGAGTCGATCGCACAGACCAAACCTTTGTCTAATTCGCTGCTTCTATCGCAGGTATTGATACAACGAATGCATGCTATGGTGGCACGCAGGCTCTTCTGAACTCAATTGCGTGGGTGGAATCCTCCGAGTGGGACGGTCGCTGGGCGCTCGCTGTAGCCGCGGACATCGCGATATATGCAACGGGACCCGCTCGACCCACCGGCGGCGCTGGAGCCATAGCGATGCTCGTAAAACCCAAGGTAGGACTCATTGATATGATCATTCACATACGTATTTCAATCCGAATTCTACGATTTCGCGATCCGCCGATTGGTGGGGGAGGAGACGATGAGCTACAGTATGTCTGAACTTGGTCATCGATCGATAAACAAGCCGCCTTGCGTTCCAGGCCCCTCTCGTGTTGGAACGTGGAGTTCGAGCCTCGCACATGGCTCATGTGTACGATTTCTACAAGCCGGATATGCTCTCCGAGTATCCAACAGTTGACGGCAAATTGTCCGTCGAGTGCTATTCACGGGCGCTAGATAAGTGCTACCAGGGTTACTGTCAGAAGTTCGCCAAGCTTCACAAAGGTAAACTCACATGTATATATCAGTCGTAGAACTCATACATCGTGGGCTAGGTTGCCGATGCGCTCGATCGTGGGCCCTCGTGTGAGGAGCGCCCTCAGAGCACATCCGGGACCGCTCAGACGGCCCGCTAGAGCCTCTGCGAGGAATTCTGATTCGCCTGCTGTGTCATTGTGTTTGCTGCGGAAAACGCGGAGAAGAAAACGTCGTTCCCTGGCCACTGCATTGTTTTCCCTGTATCGCTCCCTCTCTTGTGTAGCCCCAATGCCTGATTTTTGTGAGTGACCAGAAAAAACCCTCTCTCCGCCCCTGTCTATGAGGTCGCTCTTCTTCCTCTGACGTCGAATAATATACTCCCCGCAGTACGTCCAGCGGTGCCCTGCCCTCGCTCCCCCTGTCCTTCTTTCGATTCGTAACTCGTCGCTGACCAAAGCGCAAATTCCGCCGGGGAAATTCTTTAATCCTGTCAATGGTACGCGAGAGCCTAATACTCCATCGGAATGCGTCGTCGTCGAGGCTGCGACCGCAGATTTCGCTCTGCTGCGCAGGTCCTGTACAGGCAGAGGGTCGAGCACCGCCGAGCAGCAATGCTCGCTGTTCTTGGAAATGGAACACGATCCAACGTGAACAGATTCCTCTTCATCTGTCCGGAGAGGTCTCCAAGCAGGTTTTTCATTAATTTTCTCAATCTTCGCAGGGGCCCAGATCAGACTCAAGGATTTCGATGCCCTCATATTCCATTCGCCTTACGGAAAATTAGTTCAGAAGTCACTGGCGCGACTTGTGCTCAACGACTTCTTACAACACCCGAATTGTCAGGAGTATCAAAGCGTGATCGGATTCAAGGACGTCAAATTGGAAGACACTATTTTCGATAGGGACGTCGAGAAAGCATTCATTGCTCTGTCAAACGATATCTTCGTCAAGAAGACAAAGCCATCACTCCTGATTTCGAACCAGGTGGGCAACACGTACACCTCGGCGCTATATTCTTGTTTAGCGTCGTACCTGGGCAACACTGCCATCGAGTCAATAGCGGGAAGGAGGCTCGGTATGTTCTCGTACGGTTCGGGATCTGCCGCCACCTTTTTCTCGCTGCGAGTGACCGACGACGTGTCGAAGGGTTCTCCCCTGCAAATGTTGCACGAATCCTTGGCCGATCTAAAGGATCGGTTGGCCCAACGCATCAAAGTATCGCCCCTCGATTTCGGCACCATCATGAAGCACCGCCAAGAGACCCATCACCTCGGTGAGTGTTTCGCCCTCCCTGCGATATATCTTGTCTTCGATCAGCCGGTTTTGCTCTATCATCGTCCGCTGAGAGATTGATAAATCACATCAGCTTTCCTTGAAAAGTGACGGTCAATGAAACTCCTATGATTTTCACCCATGCTGTCTGTCCGCGTGCATTATTCCTCGGGTCCTCTCTGAGGTTGGAGACGCTCCGAAAGATAAAAGTTATCGGCATGCTCTGATTGGCTCCGAATTCCCCCAGCTCCGCACACCCCGGTCGGCTCGTTGGAAGGGCTCTCCGCAGGCACGTGGTACCTGACTCAGGTGGACGACATGCATCGGAGGACGTATTCACGCAAGCCACTGAAAAATCAACAATCACTTTCTAATGGCAGCGCTATAAAGGTAAGTCATGGACATACTCTTTCGTCTATGATCAGGAGAGAATGATCTCGAGCATTCAGGGGGCCCCCGAACGATCTTCGGAGATGCTACTTCCACGCCTCTCTTGCCCCCCTTCCTATCGTCCTGCAGAGTTCTAAAAGAGATAGAAGAGTTCTGAAGAGGAGTTTTCAGACTGAACTTCGGAGATCATACGAGCGGGAGTGGTACAAATGAATTGTTCTATTTGTTCCGGGGAGCATGGTTCGAAGTTTGGGCGAATGACTTTGGAAGTTCTTCAGCCATCCCATCGGTGCCATCCATCGCTCGAACCCGAGTTTGACTTCTATCCTCAGCTGACAATCTCTCCCACTCTACTTTCCAGGAGGCCTGTTTCAAGGACGTAGCAGGCATCGCTTCACAGTGCGCTGAAACCCTGCGGACGTGAGAGGTGTCGATTTGTTCACACGAAGCTGTCTCGAACGCGAAACGAAGTCTGGATCGGTGGCAATATTTACAAGAAGAGAACACACAAACACATTTCCTCTTAGAGATGACATACATAGATTCGAAAGGAAACGGTAGCATATCAGCAGTTCACAAATCAGCAACAACAACAAATCATCCCTCGAAGGGAGACTAACGAACGTACGAACTAAATCCGTTGAATCGGAAGAACTCACAAGGTCGGTCAGAGTTCTGAGACTCGCCCCGCGCTCCTTAAAACGCAGAATGGTTTTATAAAGACTCCCCAATGATTTCAGTTTCCCTCTTCCCTCATTACATTTCTTGTAGGTGTGGCTCGGATGTTCACCAGGAGTCCCGAATACCTATTAGTGCCCAGCTTTTTTATTAATCATCAGAGTCTGCGGTCGGTCGACTGGAATGACGCGGGGAGTCCTGACATAGTTACGCAACGATACATATGTGCCAGGATTCTTAGCCGAATAATTGTAGAGAAAGGTCGAATACCATCGGACCTTAAGCCAGCGACAAAGACATGTCGATGATTCCCGGGGTATCTTCAGAAGTTGTTCCTCCATGAAGAATTTTGTAACAATGCTTTTTTTATAATTCATCTAATCTTCCACTTCCGCTCTGTTATCTGTCCGCGATTGGTGTACGAAATCCTTGAGATGCGAAATATCCTGGATTCGGTCCCGATGTGAAAGCTATCTGTTCAGTTTAGCTGAATAATACCTACAAATACTAATCCTTCTACTCGAGCGTAGGGATGAGTTGCTGAGTCGTCTTCCACGTTGGGTTCGCTTGAGCTGGAGTTATGACTCTCTCGAAACAAATGAAGCAGACTTTGGTTGTACACTCGTTGGTTTTTTTCTTGTTCCATTGATTTACATGTACATGACAATCCTGTATTTCCTAGAGTCTTCTTCTCGCGGTGTGTAGAGCGAGGAATGACTAACGTAGGCGACACTTGGAGGGCTCCGACGACCGAGGAATCCTGATTCTCCGGAAGAGCCACTGTCAGGGAGGGAATACGGAAGGCTTGCGGGTTTCTTTCTCATTTCGTTCCGCCTCGGTTCAGCCTAAATTGAGAAACTCGAATTCCTGACCAGCATGGTTCGTTCGTACAGAACTCAGAAATGCACCACCGCCGACCATCCGTGGGACCGCTGCGATGGTTCCGACACCGGGTAGGACCCCTGAAGAAACTGGAACTTTAGTACGACAGCGTAATAACGATGGGAAGAGTCCGAAATTATGGGATTTCAGGGACATATGCGAGACACTCGCGCAGGGGAGGGCCCGTGGAGCCATTCGATCGATTGAACTAACCGAACACTACGTTGTTACATCGTGAAGAGGAAAACAATCGCTCTTTGGCCAGGGTGGTATCGATCCGGGCCAACGTAGAAATCATTGATAGGGTTATACATAGGAGAATTTTTCGACCTCATAGGACAATGGTAAACAAAGGAGGAAAGGATTGTGGTATCGGTGAATCGAACTCGGAACTTTAGTGCCGCCTTCGAGTGGGGAGCCGGGAGTATTTAGGGGAGGAATGAGAATGAATTTTGGAAAAGCGAAATCAATTTGTCAACTCTCGAACTTGGATGCCGGGCAGGGAGCCTTTTTGGAGACCTGAAACATTACCGAGTATGTGCCAGGTGATGATGGCGGAGATGACTTCACGGGAGTGAAAAAACAATGAGGAAGGACTAGTTGAAGCCGGCGAAGACGATGGCATGACGATGTGGAACGGCACTCAAATCGGGATATACCTACAGACATATTTATGAAGCTGTTACAAGGTCTTTCGAAGTTTGTTGCGCTCCTAATATTCCTGATACAGGCATAACTACTCTTTTACATACTCTACACGTGTACGAGTAAGAAGAGGATGCGTTTTTTTTGTCGAGTTTCGAGGTCGTTGGAAAGCGGTTGGAAACAAAAACAAAAGGAGGTCAGCGACACGGGGGCTTGACCACACCTGGAAATAAACGCATGGAGGATAAAGGATTGAATGGAGACGAAGTTGAAAGTTTTCTCGGTCTTGTATGCCAAGCCCGCCAGTGTTCGGTTTTCGACAGAAAATCGAATTGAGTTTCTTCGAGAGAGATGCTGTTCACACCGTGGTCCTTGGAGGAAGCATGAACATATTGACTGGAGGAGAGAGAAAGTTTTTTGATTGAAGCAAAAATATAGTAGTTTGACATGACTTTCCTCTCGAAAAGGTTTTCCGAGACTCAATCACGACGGCTCGGCATGAAACAAGCGTATCGATCTCGAAGATGCAAGGGTATTCGATGTCGATGGCGATTGCAGTGAGGGACACGGGGCGAGGCCGAGACGATCCGAGCGGATGACGGACACAGTCAGAGGGAGGAAACGGAAACAACCCAAACTACAAAGTTAGAGATGGACGAGAATTACATAGATTTATCTAATTTTTTCTCACTCCACGACTGAAATAGGCAACACCTTTTCTCAAAATAAAGGAAAAACCTTTTTATATGTCAACAACCATCTCGTGTGTTCCCTCTGCCAGTCCCAAGTCGCTCAACGAGGTCCCGGGAAGTCCAAAGAAAGCGAGCCTCCGACCGAGCCAAGATTCTGCGAATGATAATAATCAAGCCCAAGTCAAATCGGGTGAGCTTTACGATCATCTAGGATCTAGGTTGTGAAGACCGATCCCATTCAGGACAGCCTCTCATCGAAGCAGCCTAGGGACCTAGGAGCTGAGAGCGATTGAACTCAATCACTGCACCCTGCATAGGGATATTATGACTAGAGCCCGGACCTTCATGCACTAAAAAGAGTGGAATTATGCATGCAATTATGCATTGAAAATGGCCGATATATGCGGTTACAAAGTCAATTTTATGCATTTGGGATTTCGCGTACAAGTCTCAATTTTCACGGGTTACAGTACACAATGAGGTGTTGCTTCAAATGGTCGAATGTGAGAGTCTGAATCCGATCGCCTAAGGTATGTTTCAAGATCGAGAAAGTCCTCTCCACGTCGACTGACGTTATAGGAGCGAATTTTAGCGACGCAAGCCCGACGGCGAGTATTCGTCGATGCTCCCTCGGACGGGTTTCCGCGGAGTATATCTGTCACCTTGTCCAGGCGATGCAAGTCGGGATTGTTGCTTAGAACAAGGTCGCACTTCCTGCGGATCTTTTCGCCGACGGCTCCGGGGGTTCTGCGGAGATCTAGAAGAGTTTTCTTGAAGATGTCAGTGCTATCCACAACTAGCGCTTCCTTTTTCACAAGCATCTCGATGCATCTGGGCAGAATACCAAAGTGAGCTTCAATGAAAGCTAGGTTCTCCTTGAGATTCGCGCTCTCCAGCAGATCCTTGACAACACGGATACTGGAGGCGTCGTTTTCATCTAGAGCTGCTACTACCGACGAGAACGCAACAAAGTTCGCAGAATAGTAGATGGCTGCTTCTATCCAGGTTCCCCATCGAGTGAGAATAGGCTGGGGTGGCAAAGCCGTACCAGGTGCTATTTCACGGAATAGGCTGACCCTCGCCGCCGATTTCCGGAAAACTTTCTTTCCGTTGGCAACTACCTTGTCGACATCAGGGAACAAGAGCCGCACCTCTTCTGCCACCCGATGAATAGCGTGTGCGACACACGTAATGTGTAGCATCCGCGGAAAGATGATTTTCAGTGCCGACCCGGCCTTCTTCATATAGGCAGCACCGTCTGTGACTAGGAGAAGCACTTTGTCGTGTCGAATCCCATCGGGCCCGAGTATCGCAAGCGAGTTCAACATGTGTTGAGCAACTATTCTTGAACTATTGGTTTTCCCTAGAGTTTCTGCATGGAGCAGAAAACTTTTCGTCCCTGACATTTCGAGCGTGCCCACAACCGTGTGAGCTACAAAACGTCCGGTCACGTCCGTGCTTTCGTCCATGGAGAGCCAAATCGGGTTTTCCGCGATATACTCCCGAATGTTGTTCAGTTTGTGCTCGTAGACGCTCTGAAGATACTTTTTGCGGAGGGTCGATGACGACGGTATCTGTTCGGAACAATATTTCCCGAGGAAATCTGTCAGTTTCGAATTCTCTAATTTCCAGAATGGGATACCGGCGGTAACAAAGGCTTCGCAGAGGTCGAGCTTGAACTGCGACTTCTTTCTGGAAACTTCCAGGAAAGAAGCGATCTGGATCAGACTGGTTGAACTTGACTGCTTCTTCTTGTTCAATAGCGACTTATGCTTCGCTCCATTGAGATGCTGCGAAACTTGCGATTTTCGCTCGGCGGGAACATCCCGCTCACACACTTTGCACAAGATCACGTGTCCATCGGTCGACAGAACTCCTTCTCCTGAAAGCTTCACCTTAGACCGGAGCTTCGATCCGTGAGATTCCTTGATTTTCGGCATTTTCACAAATACAGTGCTCGTGAACGAATCGCTTCTCAGCTGAACTTCTGTTTACGAGACATTGGACGTCGTCAGTCACCGACCAACGCGTGGTGCACACGCCACACGTTTGAGCAGATAGTGACCAGAGCAAGGTTTGGGCGAAAGCTCATGCATGGCTCTTCCAGGACCCCTCACGAGTCAGAAGTCCCTATGGGAGCGCTAAGAGCGATTGTAACGATTTATGCAGAATTATGTTCCGAACAACCATAAATGCATTTATTCCAAAAAACGCCGATTTATGCGTTTCTATGCATCTTATGCATTTTGCATGAAGGTCCGGGCTCTAATTATGACCGGGGAACCTTCGAGAAGAAGTCGCGCGATCTTCCCGGAAACTGAGTTGAACTCCTTGATTCAGCAGACTCAATGAGGTAACTCGCGTATTGGGTGAATTGAGGGCCCAGTGCGGCCCTGCGGATCTCTATCTCCTCTAAGAGGCGGATTCCACGGCTCGGAGAAACTCGAGGAGCAGTGTGTCGGACAGAAAAGGTCTGGCGACGAATGGAAAATGCAGAGGCTGTGTGCATGACTTGACCCTAAACTACGTGAAAACGCCTTGCGCTCCTCTGTAATCAGATAAGAAGAACCGGAGCCTTTGCACGCGGAGTCTGGCAGCGGCTTTCTCGAGGATTTTTCGCCGCGGCCCACCTCAACTGGGGAGCGTGACCCACCGTGATCCCCCTTCCACAGGCTTCTTTTGCCGACGAAATTGCCCCACGGCTCCCAGCTGGGGCACTTGCTTGCTAGTAGAGGGTCCTTTGACTGCGAAGACGATTCGAGAGGGTTGATGAGCTCAACCATAGCTGCGGACTCCATCTCGACGATCGTCATCGAACCCGTCGATTTCTTCGGCGTTATCTGTATAGCATCTATTTCAAACTCAGCGAGTCCGCAGCTATTCTTCGCCACGAATGCTTCGCTCTTTTTTGACATAATTCGCGGAAGACTTGCTCGTTTCAGCCACATCCCCCCATCACGCGACTCGTTCTGGATATTCTAGCTTCCTGAAATACTGGTCTGAAGACTTCGATCTTGAAGGCGACAACTGTACCTTGACGAGGCTTCAGAATTCGGCAGCTTTCTTGGACTATCAAGGAAACTCCGCGTCCGAATTATGAGACCGCAAAAAGCGACCAGTCTCGGTTTAATGGAAGACGAAAAACATCCAACAGCTCAGCTGAGCCCAGGTTGAGGAGTTTTAACGTTTAGATGACCCGGACCGCCATATAGGGAGGAGGAACTCAGACGAGACCGAAGACGCTGCGGGCCAGATGCGAGTCGATCTAAACCCTACGGTCTGACGCGACCGGGGTCTGTAGATGAGTTGCATGCGTGATTTACCGTGGCATACCGTGAATCAGCTTCACTCGAGAAAGGTCGTTCCGTGACCGTCATCTTGTGGACTTTGTTCGGTTCTCCACGATTGTGGGGGGAATTTTGGGGATCATCGCAGGGAATTATGGTGAGTGCTCTTAAGCGTCGCACATGGAGGTCGTCCCATCTCGGAACTTCTGACTTCTGACCCAGGAGCGGATATCGAGAGAAGACCCGAGGAATATGCCTTATCTACTTAATCAATTTATTCAACCAAGAACTCTGCTCATTCCGGAGCTTCCCGACGCCTTATGGTCCCAGCGCTTTTCGAGGGCTCCCGCCACGTCAGCCGCCCTTCTTCGGAGCGGCGAGTCGCTGAATCGCACTAAGGAAAAATACAAGAAGTTTGCTCGTCATTCAACATTGTGATCGAGTTGGCTTCAACGCGTGCTACTAAGAGGACCATGTTGAGACAACTTAGAGGATTTCCTGGAAATTGAACATACGATGAGCGTGTGCTAGGGCAAGCGGGTCGAAATCGTGAACTCAGTCAGAGGAAAATAATCGATGGGCGGTGTTCATAAATCTAGTGGTCTCACCGTTGAGCGCTAGGGTCAAGCTTCGATGCCCCAGAGTCGCAGGCGAGAGGTATCTGATATCATTCGAGGAGAGGTCTAGAAGCTTCAACTTCGGTAGGTAGCTCAGTAAATCGGGCACGACGCTCCTGATACCGCAAGAGATGATCCTCAGCGTCTCCAATTCGGAAGATTGCTCTGGGAGAATATCGGCGCTTAGCCGAGTCGTCAGTATGTCGGAGTACTCTATCTCCAGACTCTTCAGTTGCTTCAATTTCCGAAGACCTTGAACTGTGGAAATGAAGAGTCAGTCAAAATACCCTATGCCGCAGCCTTCATGTCCATCTTTCAGGATGGTGAGGTTCGTTCCGCTAATGGATGCCAGAGGTCTGGATGAGAAAGGTCTTACCGTCGACGGAGTCGCTATTGCGGATGCGGAGGCTGGTCAACTCATGGAGACTTCCAAGAGCGGTAAGGCCTTTCTGCGCGGCGAATGACACCGATTTGGCGTTCGGGCTGATGGGGCGGAAGGAAAAACTTCATTATAGTACCCAAGAAAAGGGGAGTCCAACCCTGAAATATTCGATCTGCACTTCGCTCGGAGGTCAAGACTCCGAATGCCGCGGAAAATCAAATGAATGTGCTGCTGCTCTTAAATGAGCCGAACATAATCCAATCGATGTCCTGAACATCACCGAAATCTAAAACAGAGAATTCCATCGGGGGCGAAGCCCCTGATCGGGACATGTACTCTCAAGGATCGACTGATGAGCATGAATGACCTACCTTATTCCGGAGAAGAAAGCTGCGTGATTGATCTCCGACGCCACCATCACCCACTCAACGATGGGGCATTCTGGGAATTCCCCGTCGTACGCGAAGGAAAACAGAACAACTGTGTGTATTTCCAGTCCGCACAGGGGCGACAGGAGCTTTTTGGCAAGCGATCCCGATACTTTCGAGCTCTGCAATCAGAACACCCGAGGGCATCTTAGAGCCGGATCGTACCGACGGCGATCGATATCTCTTTATTATATGGGAGTCAGACACTCACATCTTCTTTGCTTCCCTCTTTCTTCCACCTCAGATCACCGACCAGGTACAATTTCTGTAAGACGAGGAATCAAGAAGAATAATTTAGATTATCGTAATCGCCTGCTCTACGAGGAATCGAGGGCGCCGGATGCAGAGGCTGGAACACTCCCGGCTAGATCCATTAGAAAGAATCCCAATCAACATGGCTCGGGTCTGTGCTACAGACGATGGAGGATACCGCATGAGCTCATCAAGAACTTCGGGGAGGGGCGTGGTGGAATATATTCGACTCGGAAACTTACGGTGATATTGACTTCGTTGGACTGCTCAGCGAACTTCTGAGGCGTTACCGTCGTCCAAGAAGATACAACGCAATGAACGTTAATCTCCTGCTCTTCCAACATGCAGTAACACCCGAGCGACTCTTCGTAAATCGGACATAGCGCCGCTTGCGAGGTCGAAGTCAGCAAAATCATCAACAGTACTGAGAGGATCCTGGAAAATAAGCCAAGAACATTTTTCAGAGACTTTGGTGCTGAATGAATTTTTAATTTCTGCGGCCGAGCGTCTCAGTTGTCACTCCCGGTTCTGACTCCAGGGGTATTGAGTCGAGTACTGGGAGTGGAGAAAAGGCCAGAACACCCCCAGGAGCGATCCCTACCAGAGCTGGAGGTGATCACCCACTCGGTTGGCAGGACTTGTTGGTCGGCACCAACTGACCCCGTATTTCGGTACCGATCTTGAGAACTTTTACGCTCTTCAATGCTCACCAAGCATCAGTCGAAAAACGGAAGCTTTTTCGTACTCACATTCTCGCGTAGTTTCTGATTCCTCGCGTATACTCTGAGTATCCTTCAATCGAGCGTTTCTCCGTCTGATTCCTCGACTTGCCCGATGTTCTTGAACTCGCTGCTCGAGCGGATAGGGGTGCCGAGAAATGTCTTCAGAGAAATTAGAAAATCGATTTCATGGACTGTGCACTCCTGTGGTAGAGATAGGACCGACTCCGGAGCGAGTGAAAAGACAGTGGGTTCACGACATGGCCTCTTTTATGTAGATTGGCGCAAAGAGAGTGCGTGAGCGAGAGTTGATTCGAAATTCGAATGAGCCGGCTGGTACTGTGCGAGGGGTATCGGGGAGGCGATGTACTGCACACCTAGGCGGTGCCACCTCTGAGAGGGTGAGCGCTGCTCTCGATAATCTGCGTCGAGAAACGAAATTTCTCAAGAGGAATTTCTCTCGCGTGAAGCGGCATCTCGGCTGTAACCCGCACCGCCTGGGATTGGACTTCCTCGGATGGAATCCTTGGCGGGGTCGACTGAATGATGCGCCGTGCCGCCCCGCCCGCCGAAATTCGTTTCTCGGCGACGAAAAGATGAGTGCGGAAGTCCCCGCCCTTCTTCCGCATACCTGGAGCTGAGCCAGCTCCAAGAACCAATGATTTTTCCGGGATGGGCTCATGCGCATCTGTCTTTTTGGTTGGGATGACTTGGGCATCGTGCAAATGAGCTTACTCGGGCGAGTTGGGCAAAAGGACCATGGCCTGCCCTGCGATTCCCCAATCATTGAGCTAGGTTGCGGAGCGCGGGATCGGGGGTCGCTCTCCTGTCGCCTGTGAATCCGCACTTCCTCCGAGACGCTCTCGTGTGCGAGGAACCATTTGGATCTTTTCGGGGCTACCTCCTCCGACTTCCCGATTCACGAGGAGAGGTCCGTCAGGGCCGATTCGAATAAAATGGAAGGAGAATGGATCGAGGCCGAAGAATAATCCGTCATGTTCGAAAGCCGTTGATCGAGTTCCATATCGCTCGGTCGCTGAGCATGAGAAATCCTATACGCTCAACCGGGCTGAGCAATCGGCCCCTTATTTCAGGCGTCCGTCCCTTAAAACGGAGTCCATCTTAGGAGGTTCCACTGTGTCGCGCATGCCGAACAGTACGCCTAGATGGACCGGGGTCGATTTTTGTCGATTCATCCTCTCGAACCCCTGCGAAATTGACTCCGGTGGCTGCAGGCAGGCTGGCGCAACCTGTATCCGTCGGCTACCGGATGACCTCTCGGAAATCTCTAGAGCGCATTCAAGCCTCAGAGCCAGCGAACATCGAGTCATTGGATATGAAAGCTTGCTCGTGTTGAGAAACAGTACTGTCATCCGCTTTTTCCTTCTTTATTCAGATAGCCTGACCTCAGGTGAGGTACACCCTTCTCTTGATTGTCATGAGTCATGAACATGTCACGTCTTCGATGAACACCAATCGGTCCGAGCCCATGCCGAGGATTGAAGAGTCTCGCGAAAATGCGGTGGCGATCATCCATGGGGAGAGGGGGAGAAGGGACACTTCCGGTGGAATAATCATTACGGTCCCAGGAGCGCTAACGCGACGTTGTACCCATGCAAACTGGTTCTGAACTGCGATGATCACACGTCGATGCATCTTCCTCCGAGGCGGGACTCTGTTGCTGGAATGCTTATCATAGCAAAGCGTCAATCCGAGGTTTCCGATCGGTCGCGGGACGCATCTCATAATAATCGATTCGGGAAACGTGGCGTCAGGTGGACCACCGATATGATACGGTCCCGAATTGCTGTGAACGGATCCCGTTCCTCCTTCCATCCCTCCGTGATAGGTGGAAATTTCACGAGATAGGCGAGCGTTCGATGGCGATCCCAATCTGAGAGATGCTTGACCGTGCTCGGGAGACGCGACGATGCCGACGGGTGAGAATAAGAGAGATTAGTGGTCATCCTCCACCTAAGCGCCTCTGAACGTCCCAGAAGATCGCGCAGTACCCCATCCCGGAATTCTTCTCCTCACTGTCCTGACCTCTGTGATCGATTAACTGTTTTTCCAGCCCCGACTCGTATCGAGTGTTCAAGCTGTCTTCCGGAGCTCCGAAGTCCAATGAGCGAGTCGAGGGGAGCGGATCATATCTGACATTGACGATGTATGTAGTTACGCTTCAGTACTAAATGCCTGATTTTCGCAATCGCTCCTCCGGAGAGGAGCCCCTCGATCGAGCACGGCATTGGACACAGGGATGAGCGTTCCGTTTAAAGGCTTCAATAAGCCGATGGGATTCCTCGACTACCTGGCGCAGTCCACTCGAGATCACCGAAGGAGCCGACAAACACCAATTCCTTCGTCGACTGGGCTTCCCTCGCATAGGCCGAACCCGGTTGTCTGCTCTCTAGTGTGGCGGGGTACAATGATGCCTTTCGTGTGCTGATATCTGAAGTCAGGCTCAGGCATGAACCAGCCAACGTGGCGTGACCCCTCTCGGTCAGGCAAGCAGCTCACATCCTGCTCACACGTGGCTTGGCGATAGCCATCCATTCTAATCACTCCGACAGACTGCCTGAATTCCGGCCAGGAATAAGACAATATAGGAGACACGCGAGTCATGATTCTCTATCGAGGGAGATAATTGGATTGATATTCTCCAACACGACGGGAAACCAAGGATCCGGCAAGGCCGCTGAGCCACTCGCCGGGTCGGTAGAAAAATATACGTCTCATATATCTTGACTCACACGTCTTCCTTGCTATTCTGACGGATTCACCGTTTCCCGGATATTTCCTTCGGATCCCAGCGCCCGACGAATTTCCTCTTGGAGGGAGGTCAAAAGGAAAGCCACTCGCTTGTGTCATATGTACAAAATTTATTTGAAATTTTCAGCGAGCTCTTCTTCGACGCTCATCGGTGTACAAAACTCTTCGGGTCACGTCCTTTCGATGATTCACTACCATTGTCTTGAGTAATTCATTAAAACACGCTTCTTATCACACGCCGCAAACAAAGTAAAGTAGATGAGCAAAATTACGTTCAGGGCGGTCGTCGGTAACGACGCGACGCAAAGATCAACCAGACCCTCACAGCACCTCCACGACGGCAGCGACATTCAATTCTACAATGTGCGCAAAGACCTGCTCGACCAGTTGTTCGTGGACTTGCTCCAGACAGCTCGTGTACTCAGTCCATTCCTTCTCCTCTTCGCGGATTTCCCTGACGCAGGGAGGAATGAAAATTCAGATTCCGCGCGGTCTCGAACGATGGAAGTCAAATAACAAAAGAATTTGGTTTTTCGAAAACGTTCTGAGAGTTTGCAAGCGTCCATACTCACTTTCCCATGATGAAGTCGATGTAGTCCATACGGCGATGGTTGATGTACGACCATATGCACTTGGGTCGAGTGGATTTACTCTTCTCGGATTTTAGTATATCGCCAACAATCGCATCTATGAAGGCCTGATGGCGCTCTTTTGAAGGCAGAGGTCGCGAGAACATATTCTCGCTGTTCCGACCCACCCTGCAAATGCAAGAAGCTTTCAACCACACGCTCGTCGGCATTCTGCGAATGGCTTGCGCCATTTCCCGAGTTCCTTCCGGATGGAACCACCATGGCTGCGACGGTGACGACTGAGGGCCGGATTAGCCACCACTGCAGCTCACGACCCGATTCGTGGTTCCACTCTCTCTCTTTTTCAGGAACGTCCCAGGTCAAGCGGATCAGTAACAAGCCCACGGGGCGAGGGCAAGGGGTCTTCGAGCCCCGACTTCCCCAACCAGCTGAGGTTCGTACTACATTGGTCGACTTAAGGAGTTATATCCTTTGATTCGAGCCTTATCATTGAGATTTTCCATCTTGGTTCAGGATTGTCGGTATAAAAAATACATTCAGGATCGATGATAGAAATTGTTTCACCGGCTCTTCGCCGAAGTGGAACCCTCACCTGAAAAGCTTCTCGGCAGTTTCTTTCGCGACGTCGAAGAGCATCTCGCCGTATTGGACTTTGGCCATGTCTGCCACACCTTGACAATGCGTATCCTCGTAGCTGGCCTCGTCCAGTCGCCGACCGGTGATTAGTTGCTCGAAAAGGTATTCAGCCGCATGCGAAGCCTCGGTTTGGAGCTCGCCCAGAGTCATCGGGACGACGGGTTCAGGCTGTCGTTGCTCTTTGACATTCTTCGTGGGTGCTATTGAGACCGCCTTCGGCTGTATGGGTTCCGCGACCGTCGGGGCAACCGTCATCACCTGTTTGGTACAGTATTCTCGTTGAGTGTCGCAGGCGCGTTAGATCTCCGTCCCTCCGGGCATTGCAGTCGGACAGGAACTGGGCCCCGAACCCAGGCCCAAGTGTGTCGAATGCCCCTCGCCGTACGGAATGCATGCCGTGATAAGCGTCTTGAGACGCGCGAGCAATAAGAAAGCTATAGTGCGATCTTTTCAGAGAGACCACGCACGGAAAGGTAGAGGCTTAGTGCGAAGACAGCGGGAGTGTGCATGGGAAGTGCACTACGGCCCTGTGCATAATAACGGTTCGAATTCTGAGATCTGTATGATGCATGCGAAGGATCGAGCCGGTTTTAGAGGAATCGTGTGACATCCAAGTGCACAGACCTTTGGTGGGGTATAAGGTGGTGGAGGTTTGTTTGGGATAGTGCGTATGCAAACCTGCTGACTGGCGTCGTCCACGAAGATCTGCTGACCGATTCCGGCCAGACTTCCATTCAGAGAAGAGATCGGGGAGAACTCCCCCCAGTCCTGATCTCGATTTTCGGGAGGCTGAGGAAGATCGAGAGTTTGAGTTTTCATGAGGGACATCCGACGACTCAAATGTTCGAGCCGAGCTTACCTCGGATTTGGCTTTGTTCATTGCGCCCATAGCCTCGTCGACAAGACGCTCCATGAGATTTGTGGCATGACCTTCAAGTTTGGTGGCTTTGACGACTTCTTTTAAGGTATCTTCTTTGAGGCTCTTCACCAGCATGGAAAGTGTCGAGTCCACCTTACGGTTTTTAGTATTTTCGCTATCTTCCGACGATTTCGACTGAATGGCGTCAGCTTCTGATTTCGAACTTTCGCTCCTCGAGGATTCCGACGCTTCTGCCGCCACGGCGACTCCGGGATCGGCCCGATCGGATGACGGGGCCTCGGGGATCTCGTTGGCGGGGGCCTGATCCAACGAGGAGGAGGAACCCGTGGACAGCGACTTATCTGAGGGGCTTTTATCTCGTTTCGATAAAGATTTACTACTCGAGCTCTTGGGTGAGATGTTCTGTTGAGCGTTATCGCTTCTTGGCTCAGCACCGGAGGGCAGAGTCAATGGGTGAGCTTCAGAGACATCCGACTCGGAGACGCTGGCCCGTGAATGTTGACTCTTCTCGGCCATACCCTCCCGGGACGCATCGCTCTCTTCACTTTCCTGGGACCGCTCCTGTACTGCGACCCTTGGCTTACGGATTTTCGGCATTACATGCGTCGCGGACTCCAGCATCGCCACAGCGGCTCTGTTGTTGGCTAATAGCTTCTCCAGAACCTCTATTCGTCTCATGAGCATCTCTTTCCGACCCGGTCTCCGGTTCGAG
The DNA here is from genome assembly GCF_000255335.2 of Galendromus occidentalis. Taxonomy (NCBI): domain Eukaryota; kingdom Metazoa; phylum Arthropoda; class Arachnida; order Mesostigmata; family Phytoseiidae; genus Galendromus; species Galendromus occidentalis. The sequence continues at coordinate 1,348,928 of NW_003805500.1, forward strand.
TCCGGAGTCTCGAGGTCCCGTTTGAGTTTTTCCAGCTGTCTTTTCTCACGCTCTTCCTCGTCTTTCAAGGCTCGCCTACTGCCTTCGATGTCAGAGGCATCTGTCTCCGAAAGACTGGCGATATCTTCGGAACCAGATGAATCTTTACGACTCCTGAATTTCCTCGCGGATAGCGGTCGCAAAGACAGGGGTTGACTCTCGGATTTGTGGCTGCTTTCGTTCGAAGTCACGAGGGCGTCTTGGAAAAGCTGCATTTTCGTATTGACTTCCCGTTCGACAGCGGCTTTCATGTCGGCCATGAGTTTCGCTTCCCGTTTCTGGAAACACAAGTTCGGAATAATAATTCAGGATGACAGTGACTCCGCGCGATGAATCGCCGAAGGGATGGAGAGCGAGGAATTTTTTTTCAAACTCGGGACTCTTCCCCTCACTGACCTTGATGGCCTCGGAACGTCTTTCTATCTTTTGTCGTTCTCTCTCAAGGTACTTGACGAATTTCTCTTTTTGAGAAATCTCATTGTTCCGCTTGATGAGCAACTTCACTAGGTCCATGTGTTCGATGAGATCACTCGTACCAAGCATGATCGAATGACTCCTTGAGTTTGAGCCCGACGCTGAAATATAGTTTCCTATCGGTCACGCTTCCCAACGGTTCCATGACTCAGAGATCGCAGCACACGAAAAGAGAACGGAATGAGTTACCTTTGCCGGGATCGTTCTCCTGATCGCTATTCTTTTCATCCGTCAGGATGTCACTGCTCTCGTCGGACGACGTGTTGGTTTGCTGTCCACTGCTGCTCGACGATTTAGAACGAACTTTCTGCTTGGCCAAGATCCGTAGCAGCTTATGGAGTTCGTTCCGCTCCTTGCGTTGTTCCTTTCCGTCCGGCATTCTCGACTCACTTCTGGAAGAAGTCGGACCGAATAATTAGAGATTCGAATCAATCACTTCCCATCTCGTTTGTGAGGGGGCGCTGATTCTCTCCACTAAGGGATCAGCAAAACAAAAATACAGAGCAGCCAAGAGAATTCCGTCCTCACCCTCTCGCTGTTTGAGTTTCCGCAATGCCCAATTTTCGCAATTTCTTGAGATTTTCGGACTGTTGACCATGCAAGTTGTGCTCCCTCCGTTCGACGTAATCGATGAGAGCCATGATCAAAGCAGAATCAGAAGATGCGGCAGCACCGCCTGTGAGCTCAGGAATGGAGTTCGTGGGTGTCAACACGGCTTGTGCTGCCGCGTCGGCCTTGGCATGCGACGTCTTTCGTTGAGCTTCGAGTTGGTTTCCTCTATCGGGTTTCTCCGAGGAAATTGTCTCAGCTTCACTCGATTCCGCAGCCCTAGCGGGAATGTCTTCAGTCGCTGGAGGGTTTTCGCGTGGCTTGGGGACATCTGTTTTCAGGGTTGACACGGTGGGAGGGGACTGATGCGGAACTTCCGTCTTCACAGTTGACACGGTTGGCGATGATTTCAGTGACTAGAATTACGGTAGGTCGAGGATCAGCCGAGAACGGGCTCATCAGTTCGACAATTAATACCGTCAACGGGGAGTTCAAATTCAAACGGTACCTGATCAGGTGAGCTTCTCGGCGGCGTTTCTGGCGAGACGCCGTCGGAGTTCAGATGACGGTCTTCAGGTCCTTCGGAGATCGATCGTTTCTCATCGGTCAGCGAGGAAGTCTCGAAAGAGACCGATCCTGACTTCGATTCATCGGCAGTTTTAGTCGTCGACCCCGAGGAGCGAACCTCCTTGTTTTCCGATCGGATAGCTTCATCACCAGGTTCTTGTTGGTTATCGGACCGTTCTTCGGCAAGACTCTCGAAAGGTCGATCCACCATATCCCGGGAGGCAGTTTGCGTAGTCTTGATTCCGGAGCGATGTTCCCCCTCGTCATCTGAAAATATTGAGCGTTCTCCACATTGGACCTGGCCTCATGGATATTTTTACTGGGCTCCTCCTCAGGGGCTGTTCAGGGCTAAGAATCTGGAATGCGTCTATAGTCGCGGACGCGTGAAGTCTTTCTCACCCCGGGACGTAGTTAAGTCTTTCCGCAGACGACTCATCTCTTTCGACTGGTTCTCGATCTGATCAAAGGCTTCCTGGAGACTTCTACGGAGTTCATCCACTAGATCGTCTCCGTTGGCTTTGGAGATCAGGGCGCCCGGACGAATTGGAGTGCTGGTCTTCCGGTATTCCTGTCAAACGCAAAATTATTGCAGAAAATAATTGCAGGAGCTTGCCGGGGAACCCGATTCGATTCTCGGCGAAGACTCGTGAATCGCGATGACCACCAATTTTAATAATGCTGCGCTCGAACACGAAGCCGACCAATCCTTCACTCACCCTCGTCAGTAACTCGTTGGCTATGTTCGTCTCCCGTGCGAATGCATAGTTTTTTGCGCGAGAGACTTCGCTGATTTTCAGAAGCGTATCGTTGCAATCTTCGAGGAAATCCAATTCGTTCGCCGCTAGGTTACTCAGGGAGACGGGAGCGTACGATTTATTCGGGGAAGACTTTTCCCTCAATTCAGCCTCTAGCTTCAGAGGTGGGGCCTTCTTTCCATTGGTCTCGTCTTCGAATATTTTATCGAAGCTGTTTAGCAAATTCCGGGACGCATTGGACCGACTGGACTTCTCAGAGAATACGCTGGAATTGTTGATCTCACGGAGTACACGCTTCGCCTCTTCGAGGATATCGTCTCCTTCGATGCAGACGCTGCTGCTGCGGTGCGAGGTTCTTCGGATACGTCCCCGGCTTCCGTTGCTTTTGTTCTGAATATTGTTGTTCGGGTCGCTCTGTTGTCGAGGTTCAGACCCTTGCTTGGGCTCCATCTCGGAAATGATCTTTTGCGTTTTCTCGAGGTTCCGCCGAGAACTCTCGAGCTGTTTCAACACTTCCCTCGCTTGTTTTACAGCGGAATCATCGATGTCGGTGAGACTTGAAGCGTCGGAGCTGCGATTGTGGGTCTCCGGTACTTGCTCAGCTGAGATACGAGATACGTCGACGCCGCAATTGTCGTATTCAGCTTCAGGAAAGTTCCTCTTCGGAGTCGACGAGTCCACCGCGGAGCCCTTGAGGTATTTTTGCCGCCATTCGAAAATGAAATTCGGATCGTCCAAGTCGGAGCGGAGGTGCTCGCTTTGCGCGGGCTTCTCGTGGGTCGGCTCCTGTTCCGTACGATCCCCATTCGACACGCCGTTCGCTCTACCGAACGCTTGGATTACCGGTGCTGATATCGGTGCAGATCCCTCCAAGCAGCGGTTTGGAGTCAGCGATCCCCCATTTCGTTTTGACATACGGTTCTCAGGCGCCGGCGCGCTATATTCCTCGAAGAATAAGCTCCTAGATGGAGAAATGCGCGATTTTGGACGAGGCGTGTCCTGGAGCGAGCTAAGGAAACTTGACACACGGACAGATTTGGACGGAGAGAACACATCGTCGACGCTGCTCACAACTGAAAAAGAACAACACAACACGGTTTCCTTTTACGGAGAAGGGTACATGAATTCATGCAGACACTTTCCTACACGGATCGGATTCGACGGGGCGAAACATCCGGATCTGAGACTCTGATTTTTTTGCAGAATTTATTCTCTCAAAACTTGATTGACAATCGCGAGGGGAAGCAAACCTTCCCTATGGCAATTCGTCTTGACTAGTACCTTTTTCTTCGGGGGCACGAGGAATGAGGGCGGAGCGGCTCTCCCGGAGTCCCAATGTGACCAAGAAGCTATCCAATCGCCGTGTTGTCTCCTCGAGCCGCTGCTCAATCGGGACTTCGGAAGCAGCGTAAGTATTGACCCTTGCTTCGAACGAAGTTTCGCTGACGTCTCTCGCCCGGATAGCGGACGAAATGTTCTTCTCGAATTCCGTCAGAAGCTCCTCGAGCTTGTCACTCCGGGGGTCTTCGAAGAGGAAAGACTCGTTAGTAGAACATCATAAATCTTCGCTGTTCTTGCTCTAGGGGAATGATATCGGAATGCGAAACTTTGGTCCTTCTCTTCGAGCGAGGGAGTTATCGAGAGCAAAAGACTCGTTCAAATTGTAGCATGACGACTCACCGTGAAGTTGACTGACGAGTTCAGTAAGCTGGTGAGCGCTACCGAGAGCCCTAAGGAGGGAGTTTCCAGACTTTGCCGGTTCTCGATGAGGATGCAACCGACTTGAATCATCCGGGATCCCCCTTTTCGAGGACAGAGTTTCCTTCGGCTGGAAACATACTGGGTTTCGAGTGTCGCTGTTCTTCTTTTGTTGGCGGCGTTCAATCCGTTTTCTCTTCATGAAAGCGAGTACTTCGGATCGATTGTGCTTCCGGGTCGTGGGAGGTCTCGGCACGAGCAGCTGAGCTTTCTCGGGTGCCGTGGAGTCCCCTTGCATGGAGACAAACATCATCACCGCATCCTTCGATTTTTTCGGTGGTGAAGGCTGAAAGCTCGTGTTTACCAGAGGCTTGGACGCATACTTCCGAGCCGGTTTGACGGTTTTGTATTCCTCGTCTGATAATTCAATATCTCGGTCCGTGACAATCTCGACCGGAACGTGTCTACTAAATCTACAAATTGACGAGGGCTGCGTTGGTTGTGAAATGGCAGGATTTTTCGGCGGCGATACTTCTTTAGGACTTTTTGGAACGAGGGAAATCCGTTGATCTCGACTCGACATTCGTTCTGCGGGACCGCTTCTGTCGTCCGTGACTTTCCACGTGAAGATTTCCTTCACATTCGCCGATTGGAGCTCCCTTGGGGCGCCTTTACGCGCTCGGATCAGGGGTTTCTCCGTCATCACATGGTACGTGTTTACAAGAGGTTTCACCTGCGTATCTGCATCTCTACGTTTTTTTTCGGAGTTTTTCGGTAATTTATTCCTCTCACTCGACTTCTTGTGAACGCCGGGACCTGGTTCAGATCTGCTGGATTGTCGAAGAGGCGATGATTTACTTCTAGGAGATTGTGGCTGCTTCCTCGCACTTGAGGGACTCGTCGTCGAACTTCGTGGCGATCGGGGTGTCCTGGGTGAATTCGCTGATGTCTGAAGTTCATTAGGTGTCTGTGGCGTTTTAGGTGTGCGGGGTGACTGAGGAGGTGTACGGGTAATCGAGACGACACTGCTGATCTTGCTCCTGCTCCCTGAGACACATTGGGACCGTCCCGGTGAGAGCGGAGGCACAGCACATCCTTCTGTCGAGAAGGAAGTTGTTGCCACCTTGAACTCTCGCCTCGATCCAGTCTCTACGGTAACGGCTGACGTCGGTGAGGGAGGACCTTCGGTCTGCACCGTTTGTTCTCGACGGAGCTCAGCTTGGAAAGAGCACGTCTGGGAACCACAGGACACGGTCAGCTTTTGTGAGGCCGATTGAGTGATTGTCTCAGCATCCTGTGAGACCTGTTGACTGGATTGGAGCTCTACTCGGATGGTTCTCCTCAACTTTTGTTTCTCGACGATTTCCTTCAGAGCTGTAAAGACGGGGTCCGTACTTGAGATTCATTCTATGATCGGGACGAAGAATCGGCACAACATATCACATGATTGGTCCGCTCCCGGCTGAAAGCATTTCTTTATCATGGGTCCCGTGAGTCGTATTCCAACGCTCAGATTATGATTATTAACCGACGAACCACAATTTGGAGAAAACCGTCGCCAATCAAAGCCACAGCCGTGCGTAGCGGACAATCTTTTCGACGTCGAAGACTAAGTTAGCCGACTCTCCGAAACGTTCGGATTCGATAATTAGAGCTGACACAATAACTAACCTGACTGCTTCTTACGGATCCGCAGAGAAGTCTCTTTGACTTCCTGATCATTCTGAGTGTTCGGCGGGCTCATCTTCCTCCGGAGATCACCCTGGAACGATTTCTACGCCTGAAGACACTGAGAACCTCAGTACATACTCCGACATCGGAGCGATTTCGATTGGACGAAGTTATGCTGAGAGACCGAGCTCTGGAGGTCTAAAGCAAGTCAACGCCGAGTTGACCGCGGCCAAGATGAGAACGCGACCGTAGCTACGGCATCGCGTCATCCCAGAGTCCCGTATCCACCAGGTTTCTCCACGTCGTACACGTGGGTTCTAATTGACTTCGAACCCCCGACGAGACAACCGTTGCCAAGAGCACCGCTTACCACTTGGCGCGCGCAGTTCAAACCAGAATAAAAACAGATTTGTCGAGTTACCTGCGAATCTCCGTCGCTGTCAAGGCGTCAGACGCATATTCGGATCACTTCGCTGGAATGACATGGAAGTGGAGCCGCACGATCCTTCGATTCGAGAGCGTCCGAAATTTCTACATACACTGCTCTACCGTACGTTGACACAGCAGCTCTACGGTATGAATTTCCACGGAGAATGTTTACAAACTCGCTGACTGGTTGTCGCGGGCAATAGCAGCAGCGATGAGCCCTCCTCCTCTCCCGCGAGTGTACAGAAGAGTAGACCGGAGTACAATTGGTACGGGTCCAGATTCTTTTTGAAGGAACAATGTTCGCGCAGAATTCCATGTGGGCGAACGTGGGTCACCCCATGCTGAGACTCAATTATTAAAAACAAACGGAATTAGGAAGCGAGCCCCATCGCGAGAAATCCCGTCAAGAGGCCGCGCGCTAGTCCCATGTCCACGTAGCGTGAGCGCTACTGTCATGTCAGTCGGCTGCTTCACTCTTCAACAAGCTTCTCACGAGACGAGGCGTGGTGTAGAAGCGGCGTTCGCCTTATTTGACAGTGAACGTAAACTTCTCTACTCGATACGTTGTGACGTGCCGTGCAAAATTCAACCATGGCCCATCTCGGTAATCTGAACCCCATCCAGATCCTGAACCATCAAGCCGAAGAAGAAAAAGCGGAGAATGCGCGTTTGTCTTCATTCGTTGGCGCGATCGCCATCGGCGATTTGCTCAAATCCACGCTGGGACCCAAGGGAATGGACAAGATCCTGCTCTGCGAAACGTCTCGCGATTCCAAAGTCGAAGTAACCAACGACGGTGCGACCATTCTCAAAGCTATCGGTATCGACAACCCCGCAGCGAAGGTTCTCGTCGATATTTCGAAAACTCAGGACGATGAGGTCGGCGACGGCACGACGTCGGTAGCCGTTCTAGCCTCGCAACTCCTACAGGAAGCCGAGAAGCTAGTAGGAATGAAAATCCATCCTCAGACCATTATTTCTGGCTGGAGGAGATCCGTCAACGCTTCTCGAGCGGCTCTCGAAGACTTCTCCCAGGACCGTTCGAACAACGAGGCTCAGTTCAAGAAAGACGTCATGAACATTGCCAGGACAACTCTCGGCTCTAAAATCCTCGCCCAGCACAAGGAATTCTTCGCCCAACTCGCAGTGGATGCCGTTATGCGACTGAAAGGAAAATGCAACCTCGACGCGATCCACATCATCAAGAAACTCGGAGGCAGCATGCTCGACTCGTACCTCGAGGCAGGGTTCTTGCTCGACAAAAAACCGGGTCTTAATCAACCGAAACGGGTCGAGAAAGCCCAGATCCTCATTGCTAACACACCAATGGACAGTGACAAAATCAAAGTCTTCGGATCCCGTATGAAGTGTGAGTCTATTGCTCGGGTCGCCGAACTCGAAGAGGCCGAGAAACTGAAAATGAAACGGAAGGTCGACTCGATCCTTGCTCACAAGTGTAACGTGTTCATCAACCGTCAGCTGATCTATAACTACCCCGAACAATTGTTCGCCGATGCGGGAATTATGGCTATCGAGCACGCAGACTTCGAAGGTATCGAGCGCCTAGCTCTGGTGACCGGGGGTGAAATCGTTTCGACGTTCACCAGTCCAGAAACCGTCAAGCTCGGCACGTGCGATCTCATCGAAGAGGTTATGATTGGAGAAGACAAGCTTCTCAGGTTCAGCGGAGTGCCGCTTGGCGAAGCTTGCACCATTGTCTTGCGAGGTGCTACCCAACAGATCCTCGACGAGGCTGAAAGATCTCTGCATGACGCTCTCTGTGTTCTTACCTCCGTAGTCAAAGAGAAAAAAATTTGCTACGGAGGAGGCAGCGCAGAAATGCTCATGGCTGAAGCTGTTGACAAACTGGCGCTGACAACCCCCGGCAAGGAGTCTTTGGCGATTGAAGCCTTCGCTCGAGCCCTCAGACAACTCCCCACTATAATCGCTGACAACGCCGGTCTCGACTCGGCACAACTCGTTTCAGAGCTCCGGGCCGCCCACGCAACCGGTAAAAAGTCTTTCGGTATTAACATCGTTGATGCTAAAATTGATGATATGGAGAAACTCGGTATCACCGAAGCCTTCGTGGTGAAAAGGCAGGTCCTCCTGTCAGCCTCTGAAGCCGCCGAGATGATTCTGAGAGTCGACAACATCATCAAAGCAGCCCCCAGGAAACGCGTTCCGGATAGAAGTCATTAGACTCGACTTGGCATAAATTCCTTCACCTGATCGCCTTGAGTGGTTATTTATTTACCATTAAATAAAGCATTTTTTTGAGGAAGGATAAGTCCGCAGCTCCTTCCGAAACTGGAGCACTATGCCAATAAAATGCACTCGATTACGTTGATTGGGTTTCCCATCCGACACCGTCCATCATCAGACGAAAAGTTATCAATTTGGGATTTCAGGCGTTCGGTAGGTTAAGTGCAGCGAAAAGATCTTTCTCGATCCGTAGCAGGCCTCCCACACGCTTTCCGCGCCAAATATGGAAGGATGTGCTGTCGCTCGGGTGAGAGTGTTCGCGGATAAGTCGCGCGGCGCGTCCAGCGGCGTTCCGTCTGTTGCCAATAGCGGCAGCGATCCGGGAGCAGCGATCACATGTTTTTGATTTTGCGTACTACAAGTTCAATAATTATTGAGATCTCCCTGACAGCGCTGTTGGCAGACGGACATGACTTAAATTCGAACCGCTCCCCCATCTCGGCATTCCGGCTCAGCTTTTCCGCAGGTCAGATTGACTCTCTGGGAGCGCCACGGAATTAGGAGAAAAGAGATCGCTGCATGATCCTCTTCAGATACAACGCGCACGGAATCGATGTTTGGGGAGCCGAGAACGGAGAACTTATGTATCTCCTCCGACTGTTCCTATCATCTCGTCAAATATACATAGACCCGTGTAGCGTATCCGCAGAGCTCAATTCATCTAAGGGATGTTGTCGCGTTGAATGCCGAAGACCTAATGGCGAATATCTTCCTTTGGCCGACGCGGAGTTCATGGCTTGACCGAAAAAATTATGAAATATATGTTAAGGAATGAATACATACACACAAGAAGTATGTAGAAAAAATTGGAGCCCCGGATATCGAGACCTGAGTTCTGGTCGGACCCCGCCCTGAGGGAGCATAGCTTCAGAACACGGATCAAGATGGAAACTCGCGAGGTCGGATGGAGGTCTTCAGCTCGGGAGCTCACCGTGCACAGGGACTCCCTTTGAAGATTACACATCGAGAGCCGGGGGGCGACCGGCGCGCAACTGCCGCCTTCCGCTGAAGCAGTGCTCCGTCATGCAGTTGAGTCCAGCAAGTCGCGGAGCTGATTTAGAGCGCAAAGTTTCCCAGGCTCGCTTAACGGGATGGAATTCCCTGTATGAGCTTAATCGGAGTCCAGGTGTCGTGAGACTCCCGCGAGCTAAAGTCACGGAGATAGACGCCCGATCGGAGGAGAAGTTCCGATAGCGATGGCCTAAGGATTTCTCGTCGCTTGATCTCTCGAATACAGTAAAAGCTCGTTATAACGACACCCATTACAACGAATTTCTCGGTACAACGAACAAGGAATTTCTCCTCCTTTGGCCAGCTCGCCATAGGGATAGTGTTGAGCGGCATTCCTTACAGCGAAAACTCGGTACAACGAACCAGTTTCGTCGGTCCCTCTGTGTTCGTAGTAACGAGCTTCTACTGTATCCTGCCGATGCGCGATAGTACCCGGCGATGCGTTCCCTCGAAATGCGCTCCTCGCTCCTAATTGACTCTGATCATTCGCTCACCATGTGCGCGGATTCTCGACTTACTATATGGAGTCTGAGTTCCGCGATCATCGAAACGTCTCACGTAAACGGAGAATCGGATTCGAGCCCCGTTGGGTAGCTCACGAGATTCCGGTCACGTCACAAAAATGACTCGCTGGGAAGAGACATTTCTGGAATCTGTCCGAAGTGCAGTGCACAACAGTGACGATTATCGTCCCCCATGACTTCTCGAATCTATGCGTTTCGGGTTACGCGTCGTCGGGAATCCACTTCGATTGCGAATTTTCCTCGAGTTTGAAACTCGCGCCTGGACTTGAATGGAATTACGCCGATGTCCCGAGTAATTGACTCTACAGTCACTCTATCCGAAGTTCCATCTTTGCAGCTAATCTGACTGCTGTACAGCTCCGGTCTCCGCTGAGTGTTCCTGCGATCCCCTGTCATTTTGATTGCGTAGAAATTGAAAACCAAAGCTCCTGGGTCTTTCGGTTCTTTGGCCTGAACTGCTGCGGAGGCGATGGCCATTCAGTTTTTCTGAGGTTTTACTCGGTACCTCGATAGAGGGGTTGACAACTCGATAGCGAACGACCGCAAACCTTCGTTCAAGATTTTTTCGTATTACTCCAGAAGGCTGCGAGTCGAGTGTCGTTCCTTCTCCTCACCGGTCGGCGGGGAGCCAGCGTCGGAAAGGTTGAGATTCGCCGCTATGCGTCTTTTCAAATCCGATTGAATTCTTGACACTACAGGCCCTCCTGTTGAATGGGTGAATCGAAGTTTTTTGGTCGAAAGGTCACTGAATATATATCACTCGCACCGGGACTTCTCGAGGAATGCTCCAGGAATTCCAAGGAATCCAGAGCTTTTTCGAAGATTTCCGTGAAGTCCCTGCGCTGCCGTAGTGTCTAAATGGCTCGAAGGAACAAATCGCGTACCATCAGTCGTCTGACTCGCCCGCAGAACCGGCCAAGAGCGTTCAGAGAGTATCTAAGGAATTTTCCGGGTTTCGCTGGTTGATGCTTCCAATCCTGAGGAGCCAGACGAACTCATTTTGACTTGCGTTAGCTGATACGTGAGCAAGTCGTCCCCCCGCAGAAATCCGGTGGAGTTATTCCTCTTCTCACTCTCACTCAATTTATCCGCGTTCGAGAACGAACTCTGATTATTTATCGACGAGAATTACTTTCTGTTCGCTCGCGTCGATGCTATAGCAGCGGAGTGAACTTCCACGACTTGACCGCATCGAAACGTGATTAGGAACGCTCGGGGTGACTTCCGTCAGTGACCCGAACGTAATCGTTCCCGGGAGGAAGAAATTCTCGCGCTCGACCGAGAAAGAATTTTACGGCGAGTGCAGGAAGCCAGTCGTACGAATCTATCGGATGTCAGCCCGCGACGGAGCCTCCGAAAATTCCCACTCACAGGATTTTTCGGAGCAATCACTGCGTGCTGCGGACGTGCAGGGCTCGGCTGGTCACCGTCCTCTCGGCTTTGAATTGAAAATTCTTCCCGTCGCTTGAAATATGTGTTTCAGCTATCACCGACTTGCTCGCCGGGGCTGCGAGTGCAGGTATGTGTGCGATAGACTAAGACAATAAATCTGCAGGGAAAATGCGGAATAATCCTTCGCAACCGAAGCGAAGAGAGTACAGATCCTCGCTGTTATGAGCGAACTTATGTGGACGGTCCTCGTTTCGGCACACAAGGGAAGCCGACCAGTCGTCCGCGCAGCACGCATTCTGGCTCGGATGACGTCGGCTATCTGCGCGGGGAAAAATCCCAAGATCCTTCTTAGAGCTCATGAATGGCGAGAGGAGAAGCACAATAGCCGCTGATAATGGGTCGGGGGCATTTTCGAGTCTGCCTAAAGGCACAAGAAAATCAATTTGCTGGTATTGGGTCGAGCACGAACACAGATGATATTAGGGCACGAGCAACGTTTTCGAAGACGTCATGATACGACCGGAGACCTCCCGAGTTAATTCAGTCGAGTGTTTTTTTTTCCTACCGGAGTGCAAACGGTGTGATTACCTAAATCAGATTCTGTCGTCGGCTGTGTCAACAAGTCGGTTTTCCTGCGTTTGCTCCGCTTCCTCGTCGTGTTGACGAGTGGATGTGTACCCCTGAACTCTGCTTTTGATTCCCAGTCTGTTGACCGGATATCGTTCCCGATTGCCTTGGAAGAGCCGAAACTCCGACGGATCTCAGCTGAAGCAAAGGGATGAAAACGGCCCCTCAGACCATCATTCCACGTATCAGAAGGAAGCTAATCTGGCTCTCATGCGTAGGATGACTACCACGAATAGTGAACGTCGGAGCACGCGAGCGATCCATCGTCGAGGAGGTTCGCCAGTAGGAAATGTCTCGCGAGGGTTCTCCCGTTTCGCTAGGCTGAGAGGTTCGAGAGGATCGCCCGACGCAAAATAATAATGACCTATTATTAGTTCGTTCCTCTAACGAAGTGCGGCGCTCGAGAGATGTCGATTTAGACCAAAGTTCCCGATTCCGTCCGAAGTCGTTCCCCCTCATTTTACTGTCAGAGAGCGATGCATAGCAGCTCGAGCTTCCCTTTCGACGACGAGCTGCCACGTGCCTGCCGAAGCTTTCAGCTTGCAATGCGGGTAGAAGGCAGCCGCACCGCGGATCCGAGCCGGGCTCTGTCGAAGACCGAATCCACGCACCGAGTTTTCACCTCTGAGGGTCAAGACCTGTCGAGATGTTCGAGCTGTCTATTTCATCGGTCAACAAATTCGAGGTCTTCCAAGCCTTGGAGGGCTCTCGAACGCGATTCTCTGTACTGTGATGTGAGATCTAGTCCGTATCTTGCCGAGTTCGTTCTTCTCTCCTCTTTGGAAACAATCGGCAATTATTCCAAGTCGAGGATCCGAAGTCTTCACGATGCAGGAGGATCTCGCGTCTTCAACCACATCGAATCAGCGTTTTCGAGATTCGTATTCGGCAGGGAATGAGATTGCCTCAAAATTGGATCGCATTCCCAACGTGCGATCAAAGATCGAGGGAAATCTGTCGAGATGATGCGGAAGCTAGATGGAACGTCTACGACTGATTCACGGGGTTTGTCAGATCCACTGATTCCCGCGGAGATGCGGACAGGTCAATCTTGAATCTCATAGCAACCTTTTGTTTCGGCGGAATTATGACGACATCGTCCGGCTGGTCGAGCCCCGGCTGGAAGGTCTTGAAATCGTCATGAATCTGCGAGGAAGAACTCGAAACCCCGACTAGAAAAACCGATTCGATTTCTTCTTGGGTCTGTGGTCATCACAAATCAGCGAGTCTTGATTCTTTTATCGCGTTTACTTTGGCGTTCTTCCTCCGCGGAAAAACGGTTCAACGTTCCGTCTCGGAGATGCTTGACGCGTGGGTGTGTGCTCATCCTCCACGCCGCCAGCTAGCGTCAGCTCGGGAAGGATGGGGGTCAGGAAGCAATCGCTCCTGATCCTCGAAAACGGTGGCGAATCCAGGGGGGGGGCGGCGAGGGAGCTATGAGGGTCCGATCCCTGAGCGCCAGCGGAGCATAAGGGTCTCAGTTCACAGGGTGGAATCATCGGAATCCGTCCTCGGTAGCGATACCAAATGGGTGAAATCGAGACATCGAGGCGTTTGGCGAAGTTGGAACGAGGACAGTCCAGAATATATTGGAAATCCTTTCATGAAACGCTCCGAGCCTTCTCTGGAACGATTGGACCAGGTTTCGCGAAGACTCGTCTTCTTCCTGCGGGATCTTGGTAGAGTTGTCGAGCTGTCTCAATTCTTGCCTAGTCTCACGCTCGTTTGGCCTACCGTCTCTGCGGCGTTAAAGCATGCAGCATCAGAAGATGCTGTCTCGGTGGGAAGTTCCTGACGCGGCGTTGCTGGGTACATACTTCTGGGTATGGCTATCAGATCGATCTATATAAGTTTCCATCCGTGTCAGAAATACGGAGCCGCAGCTTTTTCGCTGCTTCGCTTGCGGACGGTGTATTTGAGGGTGTCTCCCGACCCGGGTAATGTACATGGGCTGATTTGGGTTCGTTCTCGAGCAGAAATATACATAGTCGCAGTGACAAGTGGGGTGACATTTCGCAGCGATGAAAAGTGACGGGCACAGAATGAATTCCATGTACATAGTCCTCGAGAGAAGAGCCTCGCCCACAGATTTTCTTCGGCTTGACCTTTCCTCTTTTCTTTGATGACGATGATGCTGCTGCTCGAGACCCACGAACGAGAGCCTCTGCCATGTACGAGCTCTGTTGCCAGACTCATTACTGGCTTGCCCGATCTCAAATTTCAGAACTTTCCTGCTGCTCGTTCGACCTCGGCGAACTTTATACACGGCGAAGGATTCCGAACCGGTGCTGCTTTGAAAGCATGCCTTCAAAGCGGACCTGTTCGGCGAGGATATCTGAGACGTTCGCCGTGCCCGGGGCTCCCGGAACGAGTGTTGTCATAAGCGTTGGAGCTGATTCGCGTTGTGATGTTGCGCAGCCTCGAGCGTCATCCGAAACGATCCTGCTACAAAAAGAGCCTTCCGACACGTTCGAAGGGTCGAACATCTCTCGACCGACGTGTGCTGGAATCTTGTTCCCAGTGTTCATTCTAAAATCGCTGAATCGATGGTATTCCACACCTCGGCCGCTCTGCTACCTCTTGCACAGCGTTCGACACGGTGGAGCGAGATGTGAGCGTAGGGCACGCGCGGAAAATGAGTATCCGGTCCGGCGAGAAGGTACGAATAAATGAAAGTTAAAACGTTCCGATCACGCTCGTCCGCAACGTTGTATCCTTTAGGAGACTCGCCCGGCCCTCTGTTTCCCGCGCGTAGAGGATTCCGATCATCGCCAAGGTCAACGAGGAAACGATCCTCTTGCAAGGTCCTCTACGCGAGTTCCGATTGTGTCTTTTCCAACAGTTGACTCCGAGCTCGTCAAAGTTCACCTTGGTAGGCGGCGCCAATTTGTCAATAATGGTGATACATCTGAGTCGTTCCCGAAACTAAAACCGATCGTGGGACGGGCTCTCGGAAGCGGCCGAACAAGAACGACCGAGCGAACGAGTCTGTCCTTATCGATAATCCATACAAGCCGCTGACCAGTCTCCTGTATCCATCGGACCGAAAGCCGCCGACCGTGGGGGTGACGTTCGAGGAGCCTAAGCGGAACCATGTTCGGCAGAAGAGAGACCGAAATGACTGCAGAAAAATTCCTCTCCACCGTCCGCGCTGCACTTGAGCATGTCATCAGCAGTTAGACGTCAAGGACTGCAAACGATGGAATGCATACGCTCGGTCACCTATTGATTAATTCTCCGCGGGAGAGCCGCGCCGATTCCGCGGGAAGCGAAGCGGGCACTGACTCCTTGCGAAACTAGAGAAATTCTGGCGAATTCGATCGTCGGGGAGTCGACCGTCGCAACCTCGCTCGGGGAAGGAACCCGTCCACTCTACGGAATTTCTTCGATGCAGAATCCCTTCTCTGTTGAGGATTCAGGCTCCCTGGTTGAGTCAAAATCAACGTTGCCACCCGGAGTTCTGAGGCTGCGATGGCTCGCTCCGGTTGCTTCGGAGTAGGGGTAGCACGTAGGGCCTAGAGGCCGAAGTAGCCTCCTAGACGGCACGGTCCAGGCTCGCAAGCGTTCGGGCACACGGATCGGGAGGCAGGCACGGAGGATTACTCTCCGCCATCCGGGACCCTCACCCCTTGTTGATACGGTACGCCCTCTCCGACGTAGCGGGGAGTTGGGCACATGAGAGCTGCAATCCGCAGCGACCGTCGGAGACGTATCGCAGGATGAAATCCACGTGATAGCTGAGTGCGTTGTCCCAGTGGGTTCTCATGTTCTCAAGTTTTAATCGTTGTCGTCGTTGTTGTTGTTGTTGCCGTGGACCTTGTTGTTGTGGGTGGTGTTGTGTTTGTTGAGTGCAGCGGACAGGCTCCGTTCAGTAAAAGAGGAATATGGCCTGTGCCTCTCCACGCAGATCGCCTGCGACTCCGCGCCGCAGAGCCAAGGGACCGCTTCTCGCATCCGAAACGCTGCCGACATTGGCGAATATCGATTCCATCATCGAGAAACTTCTGTCCGTTCGGAAAACTCCCGGCAAAATGGTAAGTCGCAGCTCCAGAGAGGTATGCGGCTTTCCTCCGTCGACCGAGCTACAAACTTAGATCGGACCATAAAGCTCGTCGGCTTCTCGGCTGCGTCCGTGGTCCAGTGTAACCAATTACGCCGTCGTTGTCCTTCCCGCGATTAGTCTGCATCATCGCAATTATTCCATCGTTGCGTTCGTCGTCGAACACGTACATTGCGCCGGCAAGCATCATGGATTCATGAGTAGATTTAGGTACCGACTCGGCAGCCGACTCGGGATATCGCATGCTCGGCCTCACCGACGATGACGACAATGGCATCGACAGCGCCAACAACGACAGAGATTAGAGCCCAGAAACGACTTACGCACACGGTACGAGCTCGGTCGGGGATGCTGCTAGTGCGGAGATGATGATCATCATCGTCGTCGTCGTCTTGCTCGACGTTGTCCTCGTCTTCTGCGTTCCCCTTGATGCGAGTCACTCGAGTGCGGGGAAATGGCGGTTTTTCGGCTCCGATTGTCCGAGAACGGTTCCGCTCACACCACGCACCTATCCCAATCGTATCCTTTCGGAGTCGACCGCATGCGGAGCGGAGCAGTCGGCTCACCCGGTGTATCACGCGCGGCGTTTGGCTCGCTATGCAAAGCATATGTTTTTACTCGGGAAGTCTCGGCATAAAAAAAAACGACGGTAGCGATCAATTTAGTGCGGGGCATAAATGACGAGGGAGTCCGCGCACTGCACAATACCATAGCGGACCCACAACACGGGCGGGCATGCTCGTCCCGCCCGGAGCCGTTTGTGTGCCCGCAATCATCCGAAACTCGTTCGAGAAAGCTTCCATACCGTTCCTGGAGGAACATGAAGGAAGAGGAGGATATTACCCGACGACGACGACTGCTACATGGAAGTGAGTGTAAGTGTGTGTTCATCTTGTGAAGGACGAGCACAGGGAAAAGTCGCGCGATCAAGAGCCTCGAGCGAGCTTCGACGACATTGTGCCGGACGTTTTTATGCTAGAAATTTTCTCCCGGATATATTTTAGGCTCTTCCAGCGGCGGGTGCTCGACACCATGGATACTGCTGTTCCGTATTGCGGGTCGGTCGTCGTTAGACGGCTCAAGAATCCCGATAGATATAGACGAGAGGGAACCGGGAGAGAGCCTTGGAAAAAAAGGAACCTGCTCCTGAAGCGCCCACCTAATTGCTTGTAGCCGCTGCCGCTTCTGCTGCCGCGGGAGGAATGATCGGCCGCGGTACTTGGCTTGTCATTTGGCTTCGCGAAGTGGAAAGAAAACCGTGCAGAAGAGAGACCGTGCGAGCGAAAAATACGGCTCCCCTTGATCATCTAACCCGCGGAGGGTCTCAATGGATCGCAGTTCCGTTCCGTTCGATTAGAACCGTGGAGAGGGTTTTTGAGTTCAGAGAGACTAACACTCCTTTACGGGCTTGATTCACCGAGAGCCATTTTTTTCGATACTCATCCGAAGAGGGCGGGAAGCCGGTCGGACTTACTGCTGGGAGATCGTAATTCCGGAGCTGACGAGTTCTCCCCACGCACAACGAGTGCTCTTGAGCTTGACATGCCCGAGCTCCAATCGGAAACCGCTCGCGGGGCTGTAAGGGTCACAAAGGGTAGCCCGTTGCTCGACGGGCGGGGGGCGAGAATGATTCCCCTCCATCAGCCCCTGGGACAGGGCAGCAATCAAATATTAGAAGCAAACGTAGCGAGAAATCCTTGAGAGCCATCTACCGGCTCTAGCAAGCACAACAGGCAAGCCAACATATAAGCAGGCCGACCGAGAGTCAGTCAGCCAGTGGGCCAGCCAAGCGAGCAACCAACTAAAAGGATCGCCTTCCAGCAGCAAACCATTCAGGATGACACTCAGCGGGCAGGCGGGCGAACACCCGTCCACTATTCCTTGCAGTGCCTAGGACGAGATTTGGGGGAAAAGGAGTTCTTTTTCTATTAACACTGAGCAGTGCCAGAAAGAGGAACGCTTGAGAACAGTTTTGCAAGCTCGCTCTGCAGCTCAGTCGACGGAACTAGGGGAAGTGCTGCGGACAGCTCATTGAAGAGGCTTGGAGAGCAAAAAAAGAAGAGACTCTGCTGGAATTTCGCGACCGCTCCGGTTGTGGACACTCTCCGACGCATTACTGGGGGTAGAGTCGGTGGTTCGACAGCTTCAGGACAACACCTCGGACGAACACGGGTCAGCTGACGTCATCCGCGAGGACTGAGCGCGCCTGACGGTCTGCTTAAATCGCAAGTCCCGAAAGAAGTCCTGGCGGAGAAGAGGAAAAACCTAATTGAGGCTTGAATGAGCGACAGCTTCAGAATACGACATGTCCGGCAGAATGCATGGTTTTTTTTCATTGCCGCTTCTCCGCTCTCCCGCTGACCTTGGACATCGTTTCTCTGCTCTTCTCCTTCAACTCACTGGGCACTTTTGGGAACGGAGCTCTATGGGAGTAAGTGAAAGGCAGGCCGATCCTGCTGATGACATCGATCTTAATCCGGCGTCAAGATTCCCGTTCATAATCAGATCTGGCAGCATTTTCACCCGTACCGCGGTCTCCGCACGTAGACCGGGAGAGCTCCATTGGGCTGAGTGTCTGGCTCGCGGTCCGGCTGATGGAAAGATGAAAGCGTTCCACGCTCCCATGTACACAAATGACCGTAAAGCCGACGGCTACACCGGTGGCCACGGCGGTGCATACCAGGAGAGGATCGTCGAAGCGAACGTGTGCTCCGCTGTCGTCTAGGGCGGTGTGTCCTTCGAGTCAAGGTCACCGTAGGTGGGAATTGATTGCTCACAGCGTCCCGATGATCCCTTCCTTAGGTCTGCGGATTTTAAAGAGCTGAAAAAACCTTCTTCTGCTTGAGGAACGACGACAAGCGTGACCGGCGACGTCGTTGTTTAGATGAGTCTTTCGGGAGGCCTTGATCCTGTAATTCTCCCTTCGACAGAACTCTGCTCCCGGTCTGAGCAATTCGAGTCGAGAAACTCATCGCCGATGCCCAAGAGTCACAGAGTGGATGGCCCGCAATTTTCTGGCATTGCAATATGAGTGAGGGAGACAAAGAGTCGCACAGTCTCCTCATGATGATATACCCTCATTCGGGTATATCTGATGCGCAAAAAAACTCCCCTCAGTACCGGAAGGAGATACGACGCACGTCTCTTAACGGTGTATTTTTTACTCTCATTTTCTTCTCCCCGCACCGCCGCTTCCCTGTCCACAGTCTTGGGTATCTATCTTTGTGACGAGCACATCTGAATTACACGGACAGGTCGTAGATACCCAAAATGTCTTTACGACTTGATTCATGGGCTCGCCGTCGCTTGTATACGCTCAGCCAGGCCGTTCCCTCGTCTGACGAAGAGTTGTCTGGGCCGAGTCGCTGAGGGGCTGATGCGAGTTATAGCTGTCAAGCGATCAGCAGGACCAATACTGGTCGCATAATGGATTCAGTGCTTGTTTCTCCTATATCTAGAAGGAGACAGCTCTGAAGATCGACGGCGACGATGAAGGGATCGGGTGATCAATCGAATGAGCGTGTACAGCTGGGTCGCGCTCTGCCATTCTCTGGAAATCGGAATGGGGAGCGTGGAGTAATTTCTGTTTTTGCATTCGGGACTTCCTTTTCCACCCGAAATTTCCCCTAACGAAAATTCCCGGGGACCGATTTAGTTCGCTTTTTCGTGTCCACGCGGAAATGTCCGGAATTTTCAACGCAATGCGATGATTCTCCCTCCTGAGGACCGAGACATCGAAGCGTTTCGCTACAACCATTGTGGATATGCGTAGACAGATTGACGGAGGGAGCTTGATCACGGATGCCGAGATCGGCTACGACTGATTAGGTAATGACTCGAGCGACATGAGTTAGATGTGTATTCCGAGAGGATCCTAAAATATCCGCGCATCTGTGAATCCTCGTCACATGGGAAACGAAAAATCTTCGGCGGACTGACAAGCTATCGGCTGAGAGCGCTGCAGGAGTCCTAATGTGCAGCCGCTGTCGTGTTCATCCTAATTCCCGTACCGAACTCCCTGCTTTCATGTGAGGAGGAGATGCTGTTGCGTCGGTGGCAGGTTACCAGGGACGCTCCCCCATAGGATCCCAGGTATCGGAGTTTTGCGCGCTCAGAAATGTCGGGACGAGCGGAGAAATGTCGGAGCGTTGTCATTGAAACTTCCGAAGGCACTCCCTGTCTTGTTTGAAAGTCTCAAGGCTCGTCGCGATCGATACCCACACGTGGGAGGGCCGCCGAAGAATCTGACTTGCGATTCGTTGTTGGCGTATAGGGATTTCCCTCGTCGGATTTCTACGAAGGAGGAATGGAGGCGGCATGCAATTCGCGGGCCAGCACACATACGGCCAATTTGTGCTCCAGGATCACCGTGATCCCACACCATACAGCCGCGTGTGCGCGCTTGCGCGCAGCATTGGAACAGACGTGAAATGATGAGGCGCACCCTCTCGGGTTGCATAGCGATATCTCGTATTTTTCCCTTGTATTGCCGGACCTCGCCTCCGTAGGGATCTCTGAGCGGCCCGGGTCTGTTTCTCTCTGGCTCCTCATCTCGTTCGTGATTCACCTTCTCGCGGAGCGCTGCGACGCGACGTCGGAAACTTCTCGAAACAAAGTCGGTTTGTCAATTTCGGATCAAATCCTCAATACATGTCAGAACCTCACGTCACCCTCTGCAATTTCCGTCGACGATTCCGGAAAGTTTGAGTCAAAAACCGTCTCCTGTTCAGTCGACGGGAATCTCTTCGCCCAACTCCTTCCTCGTCGTCGCAGCGGCGGCGGAGTCACGAGAAGAGGGAGGAGAAGCTTTCTTCCCCGCGATTAGAGGCTACGCAATCGCTCCTCCTCCTCGTCGTCTTCGCACTTTTCCTCTAACAACGGACCCGACGTTGATTTCTACGAAAAGTATACCTCGAACTTTTCCGCTCACTGTTCTTCTGACGTTCTCGGAAAGCGGAACGGCGATTATGTCTTGGGCCGGAAAACGCAGAGGGATTCTCCAGGGATCGAGAACGATTGCGATTCAGACGAGATTACGAGAGGTCACGGCGAAGTGGAGAAAAACTTGAAGCGGATAGCGGTGTGTCGGAGCTCATGTCTCGACGGCTCTAACCAGGGGAATGATTCAAAGGAATTAAGGAATGCAAGACGGAGCTCACGAGGTAAGAAATTAAGGTCTGGGTTAGCGACGTTGTAGAGGCCTCGCACTGCCGAGCGTCGAACTTCTAGCTCATCGACAGGCCGTCATTCGATGACTGTGTTCAGATGGTCTGGTTCCAAGCTCACCGGAATACGCTCCGTCTGGTGACGAATGGGAACGGGGAGCCCAACCGTTCCAGATCCGGGGAACAATCTCAATATTCCAGGAATTCCCGCGGTGGCAGCGCACTCCCCCTCTCGCGATGGGGGCCGGCATTTCATTTATTCATCCGGATGTTTTTCCGTCGTTCCGCTGATTTAACTTGCGGAATCTGAACTTCCTTCTCTCCCGGAGGGGGCACACGTGTGCGATCGAGGATGAAAATACGTTTGATTTAGGCGACGCTCCAGAAAACTCAGCGACCCCCTGCCGAAATTTCCGCTGCATCCCTCCCCCCTCTTCTTTCCCGAAAGCTTTGAGGCATCGGAACGATTCATCGGAATGATCAGCCAGCGGACGAAACTTCGCTCTCCTCATCGAATACACCAACGAATACGAATAATGAATAGGCTTGGGTCGACAGAGCCGACAACTCGGAATGGCTCGAGCTAGCAGACGGAGAAGTGCTGAGAGCACGAGGAGAATCCCGTCCCGGGACAGACAAAACTACGTCCTCACCGGCTCCGCGTGGAGACCGAGGGTGATTTGTGATTTCGAATTCCGGGTAATCTCAGAAATAAATCAGATGTTCCCGTTCGGATTCCCTCGTAAATTGTCGTCGGCGGTTTCGGAAGTATCGACGGGCTCAATACAGAACAACAACAACACAGAACCAGGGAGGGCACGACGCCGACGTTTCGAGTAATCGGAAACTCAAGGCTGCTGGGAGGGGCGACATTCTCGATCCCTTTGTGACTGACCGCTACTTTCAGTCAGGACTAAATCTCTTCCAGATATCGCGAACTCACATAGGAGTTTTGTTGCGATGGTGAGCGGTCGTTTGTCGACCCGTCAGATGAGAGCGCGGACGAGCGTTCATCTGCAGACGCAAGGGAGCAGGCCAGACGGCCGAGGGGAAAGATGCCGTGCCGATGGACGAACAGAAAGGCGGTCGCTTTGATGGTTCCTGAATTGGATGCTGTATCCAGATGCGGAGGGATATCGGTTTCGAGTCGCTCCCACCCGCGTTTCTGTACTCTCGACTTCGATTCGGTCCCGGTCGTCGATCCCGTCATGGGAGCCCGCAAACTCGTCGATGTTCCTCGAGCCAGAGCACCGGAAGCCCTTCGAGAGGAACGGTTTTGACTACTGGGCTCACCGACTAGGTCCAGCTTTCGACAGGGGGTACATGGGACGAATGCACCCGTATGAGTCTGGGCCGAAACCGTTGTCCACTCTGTGAGCGACAGGGATCGAAAGGAAACCCGGCGGAAACCTGTTGGAGACCCGCGCGGCAATACCGACGGGAACCCAGACGGTTACCTTAGCGGTGACCTTGACGCTCGATCTACGGGGATACCTTGTATCTGCTCGAACGGCGTCACTCCACGGCCTCCCGAAAGGTTTCCTTCATGGATCAAAATATATGCTCCCTGTCACGGAATGTGTCGGACCCGCCAATCTTTCGTCCTCGACCTCAATTTCAGCGGAAGCGTCAACGGAACAGCGCGGCGTGTCACGAGTCACGGGGTCGCTGGAGACTAGGCTCATATAGCGTAGATACATGAAATGATTAGTCTTGATCCGACTAATCTTTGCACTGGACCTCTCTAATCCCCAGCCAAAATCCCGAGAAAATTCCAGCTCCTAGCTGCTGAAGAATTTGAGCGGGGATTAGAGCTAATCGTTTGAGGAGGCACCGTCTAGGAGGACGGGTGTATTTTCAGATTCCGCTCGGCTCGATCGATCGGTCTTCGGTCTGGAACAGTACTCACAATCCTTCGATAAGATTCCGTGTCCCTGGATTTGAGTGCACTCCAGATGATGTCCTGTGCGACATTAGAAAACCACACGACGCGGCGTTGATAGAAATCAATCTATCTCGGGTGCCAAGGCTCGTTTCGGAAGCGGAATAATGCTAGAGTACATCGTGATATCCTCCGGGAGCTTCAGCTCTCTTTTTCTTTCATCCCCCCTTATGCTTATTTTCCGATTTCCTCCGGGCCTCGTAAGGCAGGAGCACACACACGTTTTCAGAAAGAGGCATCCGATGAATGGATTCCTATTTGTGCAACGTAATCTATAAATTTCTTCCATTAGTACAGCTTTTGCTGCTGCACAACAAACACCGAGAAGCAGAGTTCCATTGCAAGCAGACACGCTTGGCCAATTTTTTTCAAGGAACTTATTCGTTAGTGGGAATCGACTTCTCTGTTCTGGCTTGCCCTTGTTTCCCCTTTCTCCCTCCCAAAAGAGCATGTCCACTGAGTTCTGGTAGCCTTCCCGGATGATGATGACTGG
Source organism: Galendromus occidentalis (assembly GCF_000255335.2). Classification (NCBI taxonomy): domain Eukaryota; kingdom Metazoa; phylum Arthropoda; class Arachnida; order Mesostigmata; family Phytoseiidae; genus Galendromus; species Galendromus occidentalis. Next base: position 1,372,589 of record NW_003805500.1, read on the forward strand.
GTTACCGAGGAACATGTTCGGGGATCTCTGAGTCCCCATCTAAAGGGATACAGTAAAAGCTCGTTACTACGAACACGAAGGGACCGACGAAACTGGTTCGTTGTACCGAAGTTTCGCTGTAACGAATGCCACTCAACACTATCCCTATGGCGAGCTGGCCAAAGCAGGAGAAATTCCTTGTTCGTTGTACCGAGAAATTCGTTGTAATGGGGGTCGTTATAACGAGCTTTTACTGTACAACACTATATAGATTAAGAGGAGTTAGATTGATGCTAGTAATTCCGATAACTGTCTGTCATCTTGACTTCTGAATCATGTTCCGCTGAGTCTTGAGTAGTTTTTCCAACGTTTTGTTCCTTTCGAGTCCGGTGCTCTCGTTGGGTTCAGCTCGAAGCGGGAGCAAGACAGAAGCCCCGAAGCAAGCGACGAAGAAAGCTCCGGTGAACTTTTTGAGTGCTTGTCGGCTACAGCCAGCGGCCGGGAACATCCCGTGCCAAGCACCTGGAGCGCATGTGCCTTACTGTCTATCGACTCCTTGGGTTGGTTCGTCCCTCTCGTCAGCTCGTGAGCTTGCGGTCATCGGAGTCGTTTCATTTAAGAACGACGGTAGCGGTGGCGGCTGGTGGTTGAACCCAGAGCCGGTAGGGGAGAAGCAGAACAATGGGACGAAGAGAGGAAAACGTACGGGAAGCGAAGAGACTGAAGCGGAAGTGGCGAGAAAGGAGGAATGGGAGAAATGCGCTAGGCAACTAGACCCGTGGGACTCGCAGCAGCAGCAGCGGCAACGAGAAGAAACGACGACGCAACTGAAGATAAACTCTGATTGCCTCAACAGTCCTCCTTTCCTCCGGATGGTTCTCGCAGAGTTTCTGTCTCTATAGCACGGCTCGGATGCTTTCGTAGACGACGGTCTTTACTTTCGAGTCCGCCTCTATCCCTCCTGAGGTCCCTCGCGCCTCTTTTGTTTTCTGCTCACTCACAGTGCCGATTACTTTCTTTATACTTAATGCGGGAATCAGCGGCGAACAATGTTGACGGTGTCATGTCCGTTCACCTCGTCTCCTTCCGCGGTCGGATCGGGTAGAACCTAATCCCTCCTGTGTTGTGATCTCGTTGGACTCGGTGCAGCCCGTGAGTCTGAAGAGAATTCCAATCGGAGTTGTTTGTCTTAAGTACGTTAGAGGTGTGGCTCAGCTTGATTCGGTTGGAGTGCACGTTCCCTGGCCACTTTTACGTGCCTCAGCTCGTTGCTGAGCGGAGACGCAGGAGCGAACCAAGGTAAAGCCCTCGCCCTCCGACAGATCAAATGAATGTGAATCTTTGGGAGCATGGTTGGACAGAATCAAGCGATCGAGAGACACAAGACCCAAGGGATCGGATTCCTAGCTCTCTCCTGGCTAGTGCTGGGTGGAGCAGCTCCATCAATGATTCTGGAACACTGAGCGGCCGGCACGTGACGGTCAAGGTCTCACTCCACGTGTACCGTCACGCGGTGGGTACAAACGAGTCCTCCCACCTCCAGAGCGTCGAACTAGCCTCTCAGTGCCGCGACCATCATTGCAATGTGCATCATGCAATTATAAGGTGGAATGTATCCGCTCGGTTCCTCTTGGAATTTTTGAGAGTATAAGCAATCGGGCTCGCGACCGCAGGGGTAGAATTTTTCTTTTCGAGCTGACGGTTTTCTCGCTAGACGCGTCGTCTATCGTGCGCATTCCAAGTCGGCAATGTTTCTGGACGGAAACGGCTTGTTCATGATTCTGGAACTTGACCGCGGTCGCAGTCCCTTGATCCTCAAGTTGCGAAACCGATTTCTCACTCCCAACGACTCTGCTTGTGTAATTTATTCAACTCGTGGTTGTCTCGCCCTCTGGTTCTCGGCTCGTTTCGTTTTAGAAGCTTTGAGCCTATAACAACGTACATAATATATGTGGGGACATATTGCAATGTTCTATTCCAGAGTTGTTGTAAGCGTGGACTGTGGACTCTACTGATCTAATACTATGGTGCCTTTACCATGGAGAATGGAGACGTATCGATAGAGGGTTTAAGCCGACGTCTCGGAGGAAATCTCAGTCCGATCGAGGAATATCGTCCCATCGTGTAGAAACAGGCGATGCCTTGGCTTGTGATCTCCAATCGCTCCACTATCGTCGGAGCCCCTACCCCGCTTGTCGAGAATTCTCCGATCATCTCGTATACGGGTCGGCCCACTTACCAGCTGCTCTCTAAGCTGATTCAATCTTTCTCCTGATGTCTGATGTCATTACCGTTAACGACTTGCTGCGTGTTGCGGCCGGAGCTCACAGAACCTCATTCTCTACCTTGGATGATTGAGGCCTTGCGGATCGCTCTTTTGCCGTCGTTCTCATTTCTAGCGCCGCCGTGTTCAAGGAGGTTTTGTCTCCATATATTCTTCAACAATGTAGAATCTACGCGCCCAACTGAATGTTCGGTGTGGGTCTTGATTAGTGCTGGGAAGTTGGCGCCAAAAGCCGTGGATTTTCACGGTATTTTCAGGCGATCCTCCATAGGAAGTCAATGGGGGGTGAAAATTGCCGTGAATTTTCGGGAAAAATGCCGTGAATTATTCCCAGCCTTAGTCATGATGTTTCGACTGCTGGAAACTTTCGAAAGTCTAAGGATCCGGAATATCTGGGGATCTACGATTCTTATCCTTGGCTACTCGGTTCGAGACTTGCCACCCAGCTCGGATGTTCACGCGCAATGCATTGTCGAGAAACTCGTCCAGGTACCAGGTGCTCCCCGTCAAGAGGATACATTCTTCTGGAACGAAGGTGAAGGTACGAGACTGCGATTGAATGTTTGTGGAAGGAACTTCGTAGTTCATTCTTACCATCGCTCATTGCTCTACGACGGATCCTGGTCCTGGCCGTCCGAGTGAATCATACGGGGACCGGTAACGTGAACATTCTAGACAGGAACGACGCGCCCGTCCGGGGTCATTTCCTCGAATTGATATGTATGATCGGAAGCAGCTCCAATTGAGGGTGGACCCGTTCTCACTCATTGAGGCTGTCAGACTATACAGTTCGTTTGTGGGGAGCGAAGGGTCGACATTCTACCGCTCAACTAGATTATCCAGTCCGTTTCGCAAAATAATCGCTGCCCAATACACTGCCAACCTAGCTCAAGGTTCGAAGCCGAGCCGTCTGGCATCCACGGATCCAGAAGAAAAAATCGAAACGACGTGTGATTGGGTTGCGCCCGAGGGCACAAGCCTTCGTACCCTCCCGCTTGAGCTAGATGAGCCGCGGTTCTTTGATTTACCCAATGGTCAAAAGGAAGCCCACGCTGTTAGTTAGGAATCCGAAGTACTGATATTCGCCCACAAGCATCAGGATAAGGAGTCCCTTCTTCTCGACCAACACAGGCTGGGCTGTACTGACGAGGACTGCCGGGTCCTCTCTCCATGTCCCAGCATCCAGGATACCATGTACGTCCGGGAGGCTCAAGCTCCGCACACTGGCACCTTCTTTTGTCCTCTAGCCGGAGCGCAGGGGGTGGGGGGTATCGGATTTCAAAGTTCTCTAATGACAGACAGACAAGGTTCATTCACTCCACTCTAGTCGCGGGATACAATGCACACGCTACGTCGAGATATTTTCTAGTCGGAGACTTGTTAAATTCAGCCCTGATGTTTGTCCTATCCCCGACGAGTTTGTACCGGGACTGTCATCGAGACCACGGAATCGTTTCAACGCTCCCCGACGGAGCAGATGTAGGCATACGGAAGAATTGCACAATGTATAGAAACTCCTCCGCTACAATTGCCGATTCCCAGCTTATTCAGGCCTTCTCGGAGCTGAAAGGATCTCGCCTACTTACAAGGTGGTGACTGTGTTTCGAGGGAGGAACGCTTCCCGGACTGATTCTTGATTCGACAAGCCGAGCCCCGCAGCGGTGCAGCCGAATAGATGCCTAAAGAATATCCCCCGTCGATGTTCCCCGTGGAGAGCCATTCCTGACGATCATTGTTCATCCGAACAGTAATCATTGTTACGGATGAATTACTGAGATCCATCGTATCCTCTGCGTGGGGAGATCATGACTACTCCGTGGACCCTGGAACACTGCTGGGAGGGAATAGCCGGGTCGCTAAGCTCGGCGATATCTGCCGAGAGTCCGCTCCAGAACCCTTTGATCGGAGAACCGTCAACACATTTGAACCATCGAACAAACATTCTGAGAAAACTTCGGAGATATGAGCTTTATTGTCTGTCATCTCATCGTTTGCAGCACGAAGCTGCGAGAGTCGTTGGCTCATTCCATGAACGGTAAAAATGAGGAAAACCTAAAAGTATCACAGTCCAACCTGTTCCTCGGTCGGATCAGGGAATCGACGCAAGCGCAACAATTTGAGCCGCTCCCATACGCAGCTGTTCTTTCTCGAAACCGAATCCGGACCCGGAGTGCGAGGGTCGCAGTCGCGAAGGTCACACCTGATGAATGCCCAGATCCTCGGGCGAAGGCGTCGTCGGGCTCGTCTCGTAGTCCATGACTTGTCGTTTGGCCTGACGGATGTACTGCTCCTTCCGGAGGTAAATTTTGAGCAAACCCTTCACGACCGAGAAAACGATCGCGGCGAGGAAAGCCCTCTGTACTCCGGATCTGATGTTCGGGAACAGCAGTTTTCCCAACAGTGTCGAAATCGTGGGGAGAAGTAGAGCCGAACAGATGAGTCGCGTTGCGTTCATTGCATCACCGAAACCCGGCGAACTCATGAGACTCTCGGTCGGAGACACGCGAGTCACGCTGCCTCCAGCCGGCAGTCCCGTGACGCGATTGAGAAATTGTTTCAATCCGTTGCTACGTTGTAGCCACAGTCGGAGGCAACACTCTTCCCAGGGAACCATTTTCGCCAGCAGTAGACCCGTCGGAATTGTGGGCAGACCGACGAGCAGAAAGAACGGATCCGAGGTTTCCATGTACTTCAGACCTTCTTTGTATCCGAGAACCTGGAGAACGGTGACGGCTCCGAATGTGACGGCACTCCAGTAAATCGATCCCATAACGACTCCGGCGGCGACGAACGGCGACACTCGGAACACCAAACGATCGACGGCATCGAGAACGGACACGAATCGCCTCAGTCTCGGATAGATCACAACGTAGTCGCTGTTGCATTGCGGACAGGCGACCGTCACCGAACTACTTCCCGCTTGTTTTTCATCTATCCATCTCTGAATGCATCGCTGATGCACCCATTTTGTGGCGCCTTTGCATTTACAGGGTTGAGTCCACGCGGCCTCGCGATCGTCGTCCTCGGTCGCGAGACACACCCAGCACTGGTGTTCGTCTATGGAAGTTGTGCTGCCGCGGCTGCTCCGGCGATTGCTGGTGCCGATGTTGTGGATTTCCAAGCCGTTGTTGCTGCTCAGGTTGTTACACATTCCCGGCCCGTTGCCGGTCAGATGACCATTGTTGCAGATGTTGGGGTTATAGTTATAGGGCGTGCTGCTGCATCGGCCGAGATTGATGTGCTTGGTGTTGTTGTTGAAAATGTTGTTCCCGCAGCTTTCGCTCCGGCTTCGGGTTAAGACCTCGTGGTTGTTGGTGCGGACCAGGTCGTTGTAATTGCTGCGACTCGTATTGGGGATGGACAGCCTCCCACCATTGTTGTTGCCGTCACTGTGGATGTTGTTGTTGCAGCCCCGGCTGCTCGAGAAGATGGGGTACTCCGATGGCTGCATTATGATTCAAATTGGATCATCTGCATAGACCACATCGCTTATTCGATTTATCTGAAACCAACACAAACATCGATATTAGTCTTTGGCCGATGCTGATTACCGTGTGGGCGGAGGGGAGGGAACCCATAGGGATTTGATATCTGATGATATTTTGTCTCAATGGGTTTATTTGTGTACTCTAAAATATGCAGAGCGAGCGCGCGGCCGGAGAGTGGAATCGAATGAAAACTTCGGGAGGGAGGAGGGGCCTTCCCCCTTTCACACCCCCCGTTTTCGGGCACGCCCCCCATGGGGCGATGATGACTCTCGACATCGTCGCAATGAGGAACCCCAGCTGTTCGCAGCTTGTGCGTAATCACACGTGTGACCTTGTTCTCTCATTATGAAGCGGTGAAATGGATTATCACTCCCTCGGAGTGAGTCTGCGCAAAGCTGATGGATTGCCGAGGACTAAACAGCCGACAACAGAATGGAACACGTTTCGGCGTATACACGTAATGTCAGTCGGATGTTCGCAGCAGCCTGAGTTGGTCCACTCGCTCGCTCGTCCCCAGCTTCCCCGATTGAATAAGAGCACACGTTGGCGGGCGACGATCTGCCAACCCAAAACGGCCTCGACCGTAACCTTCGTTTCTGGTCTTCCGGGCTGGCTTGTCGGCTGTCCAACCGAGTGGCTCGAAACGCATCTTTGGAGCGAGCACTATCGACGGATTCCGACCTGTGATAAAGTCTCGCGCTCTTGAATTTTGCGATCAGAAATCTGCGCATCGGTTTGCCCCGTGTCGTTAATAATGACACAACACAGAGAGAGACTCAGAGAGTGTCTAATTACGTCATTATTAGGGCCCGGATTTCTATGCATTTTCATACAAACGCATACTGCATATATCCGCATATATCCGCATATATTCGCATATATTCGCATATATCCGCATATATTCGCATATATTCGCATATATTCGCATATATTCGCATATATTCGCATGTATTCGCATATATTCGCATATATTCGCATATATTCGCATATATTCGCATATAGCCGCATGGATAGCGCATATATTCGCATGGATTGCGCATATATCCGCATATTCATGCGCATATTTACGCGCATACTTATGGGCATGTTTCGCATGTTTTCACGCATATTTTTACGCATAGAAATCCGGGCCCTAGTCATTATGCATGAATTGCGGAAAAAAACAACGGACGAAAGCAAACGGCGGCCTGCTCGTTGTCATTTCGGCGAAATTCTACGAAATTTTCCGCTTCGTGGCTGCATGAGGAAAACGATCGGGAGGGTCGCCGGAGAGGAATCTGCAGGGTAAAATCCAGATGGCAGAGGAAAGTTGAAAGAGGCGGCCAAGAATTTTTTGAGCTGAATGGTTTTTGTTAAACGACGACTCGTCCGTAGAAACGGAAAGCGCCCCGGAGAAGAAAGGACTTACGGGCGTCAGAGCGAGAAATGAAGAAAAATGAAGTCTCACATACTTTCTGAGCTTTTCTGTCAACCGGAATCGAACGCAGAAACTAAACCCCTTCCCCCGGACTTTTCAAAGCGGCCGTCGACCCCTGCACGGACCTTGAAATTCGGAGCGGTCCGGCGAGGGGGAGAGAGGGAGCATAGACACGGCATCTGGGGGTTTCGTGCATCACACCCTTATTGGATGACGCTGTTGTAAAAGTGAACACTAGCTTGTCGAAAACACTCAGGAGTCATTCAAGCCAGAGAGAGATGATGCCTCGACATCGCGATGAAAGCATCGTCCTCCCCATAAAAGCGGAATTCGAGCTCCAGACGGGACAGCGAATTCGCACCGCGCGGAGAGAAGAAATGTTTGTCGTCTCATCTCAGTAGATATGGCTCGGGAATTCTCGGACATTCGCTGTGGAAAAGAGCAAATATCTCAATGGAAAATTCGGCGAATCGAGCATGGAGATGGCTCTCGGACGATCAGAGCTGGATCTGTGGGATCATATTCTCGCGTCCCGGGTCCATTGTTCTAGAATCACATCCGGGAGATGTCAACGATGTGCTCGGGTGTTGTCTACGCAGTCGACTTCTGCGAGCGCGATAAACCTCAGAGGGTTGAACACGTTATCTCTCTCGCTAAGTACAGTGATGTACATCGAGGCCAAGCGCCAACGGAGCGTTAAGCGCCGCCGAAGAGAGTTTTAACAAGCATCGAAATTTATGGGCGCCGCGTAGGCTATATCTCCAAGCAATCAGTGTTTCGAGAACTGAGTGCTTCACCGATGTCAGCGCGATAGCCTGCGCCATGACAACTCTTGACGAGAGCCATCATCTGGCAATATTAGAAAATCTAGCCTCATCTGACTCAGGACCGTGATCGCGTGTACAACATGAACGCATTTGAGAACGTAGCCATCGGCTCGCACCCAGCGCGGACGGAGCGATGAGGACCACGACGAGAATCCTAATTTGAAAGTTGAGGTTTCCCGTCGCGGTCACGTACCTCCGCCCCGGACTGACGTCACTCTCGTTGGCAGAGACGCTCGGACACGAATCTTGAGCTCTCGAAATGATTTTTAGTTGTCGTGATTCCGCGTGAAGCCGGCGGCCCCGGACTCGAGTCCCTTTGATTGATCTCGGAATCATCGCATGGCAGCTCCGAGTCAGATCTCGAGCCCATTCCGAACGCGAGCTCAATTTTCGACCCCAGGTCTGCAGAAGTGAACGTGTCATGCATACGGCTCAAAACTCCTAAGTTTTCCGGCAGCTCTCCGGAATCGAACTCAGAGCAAGAACATTGTGGCGCGAACGTACCTGGCGTATCCAGGGAGGGGGGTGGAGGGATCTTGGATGGCGCCACTTAGTCTGGGGACGCTGTTTCCAATTAGATCGATCGAAAAACATTTTTTTTCTGGAGGGATTCTGCTTCTGAGGAGAGGAAACTCGAAATGAAATTCTCGTTGAGGGACGTCTCTCTCTGAATTCGCCCGGGGCGCCTCAATCCCAAAGTACGCCTCTCCGGAGAGAGTCCCGAGACTTGCCAAGAGGGATGTTCGACCGCCGTAGTCGGCGTCGTCGCTTTGCGGTCAGCAATGCTCATCATACCTAAGCCCTCGCTAGGAGTGTAGATATTTCGCGGGCAGGGGGATTCACGCGTACCACAATTTCCGACAGTTTGCAGCCATTTTCGCGAAATTCGTCATTTTCACCTTTGATCGAACTTCCATCGAGTTTCCCCCGTACAACCGTGAAGAAAGTTCTCCCCAATCGGTAAATTAGGCTCTGAGAATCGACCGTGATCTGATCATCAACAAGGTTCGGCGTGACTCTGGCGTTGCTTGAGCTCGGCTTCAAACTCGGAAATACGGCCAGACCAGGACTTGCCTTGAAGCGCGAAATTGCGGGGTACATCTGTTGTCAGGATCCTCTCTTGTCGGGAAGGATTCCGTGGAAAAATCGCGCATTGAGATGTGCTCGTCATTCCGTGCCTCTTCCGGGCGGCACGCGTCCCGAAGCGGCAAATGCTTCGCTGGTCCGGGACCTATCATGCAGTGGATCTCGTAAGATCTCGGCGGATATTTCCGCAGGCGAACCCGGCTCGTGGAAACGATTGTTTGACAGGGGACGTTAGAATTTAGCTCCAGTGGCGCACTTGAGGAGCTTATTCACGGGAAACAATTATTACTCGACCCCTGAAACCTTGGGAACATAAACGGAGAGCGTGGACAACCAAATATGGAAGAGAGAAGAGCTATTCGGCCGCTCTGTTCCATCGTCAGATCGGAAAGTGAAGCATCCGGCCATTATCGAACAGGTTCTCGGGAAATCGACTTCGTGGTTTTCCAGAGGAGATCCCGGTACCTCATCGTGATGAGGTACGTATCTTCAGAGACTTCGGTGACAATAGTTTGAAGCTCTCGCGGACGTCGGGCTCAACGGGGTGCGTGGACCCCGCAACGGGGAATGTCTGGTCCATGATCCCCTTCATCCACTCATATCTGTCGATATCATTCGTTGTGGAGCGCCTTGCGTGACTGAACGATTGCGCCGTTATCGCCTCACGACCCCTCGAGTCCATGGGACTCCAATCACTTTTCCTTCGCCACCATCGCCACCTATCTCCGGGACGAGAAGAAAAATCGAAGCGGACTTTGGTCTCCGAAGCGCCGTGATCCCGAATCCACTGAAGATGGTGAGTGGTGAGTTCAAAATGCGACGATATCGCACGGGACACGAGGCAGCGGGACACGAGGCAGCGGGTCTCGTATCCGCGGGTCAGCTTGCGCTGTAGCGAAAGTATTGAGAGTCCGCTTTCATTGCACACCATCAACACTAACAGAGAGTCTCTCATTACGAAGTTGGGTGGCGAATAAGCGCACGGGATCGCCCGCGACCGAATTAGCCTGCGGCCTCGGGAGACGGAACTCTGGACGAGCTCTCCTCTTTATATTCCGGTGTTTTCCCTCTCTATCAGCCCCAACCGAATCCGCGGTCACCGCCCTGGCCGTGAGACAGCTCCCGCCTCTTCCATTGATTCGCTCTCAGAGGCCAACTTATTTGACGGTCGGACGGACGGACGAAGCAACGGTCGGGAGGGAGGGAAAAGGGGAGGGGAAGAGCATCGATTGTCAGGGACGCTATTACCCCCAACTTATTTAATTACTTTGTAGCAATCGAACGAGCCTCCTTGTCAACGACCCGACAACTTTCTACGCTCACCGTTCCGCAAAATGTCTGTCGGTTTCGCGTCCGCGTCTCTTCCGCCTTCGATTTCCCGATTCCGCACATCAACGTGTTTTTTTCACTTCTCCCGAGAAACGAAAATATACAGTTGGGCCCGCGGAAGCGGAAACACGAGCAATTATGGGTTTTGAGTTCATTCGCGGATTACGCACGTTTACCTGGGGCGGAAAGTTAGACGCCTTGTACCTCGGAGAAGAATAAGTTTACTGAAGCGAATGATTGGACATTGGACAACACTGGCTGGCTGGCCGGGCGATCGCCCGACGACCCAGCGAGCCTCCGTCCGTCGTCCAGACCGAGCGGAAGGCGGAGGCACGCTGAGAAAAGATGCTTTGGATCGTCGATGCATTAGATCGCTGACTACCTAAGCTAGATAGCCAAGTCAACGTTAGTCGTTCCTTCACTCAGCTGCCAAAATGTGAGCCTTGTACCCCGCCGAGGGTCTTGCCGCCGACCATCGGCGGGAAACAAACCGGCGGGCGAGCTGCTGCTGCTGCCGTCGTCGGTTCGGCCAAGGGTCTTCCAAGGGTCTTCCAAGGGTCCTAGCCGCAGAATATACAGATCCCTTAAGACCCTCTGCGGCTTCAATGATATAGACCACTACAGTGAACTTACGACTCGGCCGAGACGACTCGGTTGCTAGGATCTAGTCGCCTTGCAACAAGCGACCCAAGTCGAGGACGGAAAAGGAACGGGAGGTAGAAATCCTCGCCGAAAATCGAGTTCTGCCTCCCAAACTCGGAATCGAGACGGGAAAGCAGCGGAAGTGCCTCGAGCGGGACGATGTTGAAGGATCGCGCGCCGCGGGATGATTCCTTCGGAGAAGATATTGATATAAAATTTTTGAAGCAGCGGAAGGGCATATCGGATCCTCCGCGCTCGAAAAGATGAAATTACCTCACCTTCCCCTGACTCTCCGAACAAACCTCCAGGTGTCGACTGCGACTGTGAGCGAGCGCAAGACCGAACGTACGTTCACATCACGCGACCGCGAAGCCGAAGGTCACCGTTATGTGATCGACAGAATTCGACTCTAGTCACTCACTCACACGATCCCTCATTCCGCGAACTATCCAAGCAAGACACCGGTGATGGATCGATCGACCATTTTGTGGATGAGATCAGTATTGTAGCGACACGGCGGAGGTTGCGTAGACAGATGAGCCGAAACAATGCAAATTCCATTACACAAGCGCGACGCTTGTCATATATCCAGAAGATGGAATCATACGGGCATTGCGTGATCCGCGCGAACTGCACTCACACCGAAACGAAGTAACAGAAGAAGAAAGCACTCCGCTAACGATATTGCGATAGAATATTTTAAGGGTCTCAATAACGGCGCAGTGCTCAAGCTCGCCGGCCAGAAACTTTGGCGGCAAATTGTTTCCAGCCTCCAAGAGCATTGTTTTCTTTCTTGGAACGTTGTTTTCTGTCTCCGTTTTTTTTGCGCAGTTTTATTCTCTCCTCTTTCGTCGGATTTTCGCTTGCGGCTCGATGCGAACATCACAAGGCTAGCCGCTTGTGTCATTTGTCGGAGCTCGGACCGACCGCGAGGAACTTCGAGCGAGTACGACTTCCGAGAAGAGAAGTGGGAGCGGCCGACTTCCAGAAAAACGACAACCTAAAAAAGAGCCGGCTCGGGAAACGTTTCTAAAAATAGCAGCGCGGACTTGAATTTGGAGAGTCCGACCCGAGCGATTCTCGACACAAACCGATTCTTGTCTTCATGCCGACTCGTCGACGGCCGGACCCTGGGGTTATGCCCATTTTTTTTCGTGCAGCTCCCCTTCAGTCCTGCTCGACTCGAAGGACTCGAAGTCGCTGGCTCGGAGTTTCGTTCTGCCGCTCTTACTCGACTCAGCTGAATGAGTCGAAAGTCTAGCGAAAGTCTAGTTCATGCGGACCTTAGATGTCACCAACGTCGTCCGAGAGAGTAGCAAACAAACAGACGACCGGCCGGCCGGACACAGTGACGCATCGATCAGTGAGTAATTGACAGCTTGTCCGTCCCGAAGAAGCCGAGCGAAGTATCATCACGGTCAGTTTTATGATCATCGGCATCGACATGGATGAGCCCTTGATCGGCGGTCGATGCCCGGCAAACATTTGCTCCCAATTTAGCACCTTCCTTCCGGGACTGATAAGAGGCGTTGAGGACGAACTTCAGGCTCGGAGGAATATTATTAACGAGCAGAAGAAGAATAATTCGAGGTGAGTTGTCCTCACCTCGATCGCGGAGAATCAAACTCATGCGGTACGAGTGTCTCGCTTCCTGGAAAACGGATCGCCTAATCTAGAGCACGGTCGTTGCGTACCTCTCTAATAGCTGGTCCAGTTGACTTTCGACGATTTTTCGAATAATTATTGTTTCAACTATGTAGCTTCTCCCGCTCTAGACAAGTCTGAGCAGGTTTCCGCTCAGCAGACCGCCCGAATCCTCGCAAGCGACCGCCAACGACACTCTTAGTCATTAGCGGAAGCACATATCCGTCCAATAAACGGTGCCAAACGCCGCTGCTATATTCGGCCAGACTGCGGATCATCTTTACAAGAAATCCGCCGTCGCGGGGAACGTTAACGATGGGCCCAAGTAGACAGCCTACAAGCGTTCACTGATATTCTTGAGCTTCAGGCGACCGAACAGAGCCGCGTCATACTGGCTTCGCGGGAAAATCCACTCCAGAGAGCTCTGATTCTCATCTGTCAATCCAGCAAGGGTTCGGAGCGAATTTGCAGCCGGAAGGGCCGCGGTCGGAAGAGTTGTTTGGCACCCGCTCTCTCCCCCACAGCTGCTGGCTAGTTGTTCGATGGAACGACACCTGATGCGATTATGGGGACAACGATTTTCGCTGAATGACACAGTGCTGACGGCGCACGACAGTGTATCCCCGAAGAGTGTTCGACACGTGTGATTCATCCTGCGCGGTTCCGAGTCTGAACGGAATTTTCGGTTGTCGATTCTTTTCGTGCGTTTTCTTCCGAGGGAATCGATCGAGAGCCACTTCACTAGGTATCGCGATCGGTCGGCTTGGAGAGCTCCGAGCGGCTCGAGCGCCTGTTCGCCGAAACTACTGAACCGGAATCAGTTCGAGTTCATACTCACAGTTGACGCAGCGGTTGGCCGGTGGCTTTGAATAGGTGTGAACACACGCTCCGGATGGCGATCACCGACCGATTGAACCGGTGTCGGTTTATCATTTGTTCAACAGGAGCCGATAAGGAGATCCGAAGACTGCACTCCACCGGCGAACAAAGGTTCCGGGACTATGCTTGCTGGCCAACACTTTTTCCAATGCGCGCAACTCTGTCGCCGCTTCTGACGCTCACCGCCTGCGGCCTTGGAACCAAGGCAGTCAACGTGTGAGGGGACCTTCTCTCCCGACGGGCCCGCCAACGTCACACGCATCATCATCAATATTATTATCGTCGCTATCATCCGCAGCACCAGCGTTGTAATCGTGAGCTCCGCACCTGGAAGTATTTACAGGCTATCGACGAACGGAACAAGAAGAAGAGCTGAAAACTTTTGCGAAAGATCAATCGGAAGTCGAAAATTTCTCCAATCGAGGCACCCTGAGAAAATGGAGCGACGCACGGTCTGCTCGCGCGGAGTGGCGCAGAGAGACAGCGGCCTTCCACAATTCATTCGCTCGATGTGGTTCCAGCCGCATCAGATTCTCTCGGAGATCGTGGATGAGCTCGCGGATAAATGGCTCTCGCGAATCCAAAGCCTGAACGTGCATCGGCTCGACTTTCGCCTGCGGCTCCCAGAGGAGAATCACCACCGTCGATAAAAATCCAAAACGAGGTTCGGCATACTCAGGGCCACGTCTGGATTCTTGGTGAGGTTCTGCTCTCCAGCTGTATCCCGGAGCTGCACGGATGAAAGCTGAAAATGTTCTCGGGAAACAGGAAGGGAAGGGGGAACTGGCGCGCGAGACCCGCGGACCGGAAATTTTATTGAAACAAAGCTTGGATGGAACAAAGACAAGAGCGTGTGCGGTCTGTGATTGGAGAACGACGTAAGCTTCCAGCGGAGCACTGATGTGTACTAATCCTAATGTCTGGCGAAGATCCTCATTATTGCGACCTCGGTTGAGCACCCTCCGGGGGAATTCTGTGGTCGCATTAGGTTAGAAGTTAACCCGAGTCTCGCTCGGCAGCCGCCTAGAATAGCATTGGAATCCTCTTATACGCAATTCGAGATCCGACGCTGTTCATGGCGAAGCGCTGGAGAAGAGCTTCAATTTTCCATCCGAAATGAATTTGCGTCCTCCCAAAGCCTGCTCGAAGATGACCGCTCCATGGAGGAAAAAAACTTCTGGGAAAAAAACTCGAAACTTTATAGTGTTCGCCCACAACGTTCCAAATTTAAAGCCTACGGGAGCTCGCCTTGACACTCGATCTTGTCCCGGCAGATTTTTACGTCAATGGCGTAAGTTCGTCCCCGAAAACGATGATGGCTGATTGAATCACTAGGTATTTTTGTAGAAGGGTCCAAACTTTGCGCGCTTCCCGAATCTAGTGACACGGAGAGAACGACCCTCAGACATTAAAGAATGAATAGGAGACTAAAACTTCTGCTGAAGCGTCGAAGGAACCGAAGCAAACCATCTTTTTCTGGCCTTTCTGTCGACACAGTTCAATGACTGAAATCGTGTTTGCGAAATGAGGAATCGACCCGATGTCTCGCCAGCGACGTCGCAATTCTGATCTTAATCCCGATCGGGTCCGTAGGAGACTGCTCTGACGAGGGGTTCTGCTCGTCTGCGCACAACCCCATCTTTCCTCTACTCGCCCAGAGTCGACGTAAGAGACTTCGAGGGTCTGTGTCTAGGGCTTGAGGTAGCGATCTTTAACCTCTCGCTCGATACGACGTCAACCGGCGTCGTCTCGGAGCTGCTTGTCATGTGGGGACTGCTGCGACCGTCCGGCCCTTGGTCGGAGAGTCCGACGATGAAGTTTTCAAGGGTTTTCACTGGAATCTTCGTCGGTGCTGTTGATTCAAACAAAATAAACACGGTCCGCGATGCTCCGTGATCGCTCAGACGGAAATATTTACCCGAGTCAAAATGCTGATGCAGCATCACTGCCGCTGGCTGGAGCGAGGCGGACAGTTTCGCGCATGTCTCGCGCTTCTATTGCGAGATCGCGCAGTCACCACCAGAATAGGAGAAGCCAGAATCAGAATTGCGCAACATTGAGCGGTTCTTTCGAACGGTTGATTTCGGATATCACTTAGCCTGCATTTTGGCTCGCGCTCCGATGTTACCTCACTCCGGCACGAGGTTTTCTGGTACCGGCCGACGTACCCCAAAGCGTAATTATGAGACACTGCGAGACCCGCTTCCGAGATGAGATTGTTCGGGCGTTCACGTCGTTCTTGAAGAAAATATTCTGAACGAACAGCCGTGAATATCTCCCAAACCGTCCGGCGGCGGCATCTTCCGACAATATCTTCTACGCGTATGCGTAGAAGGCATGTACGTGTTTGCATATGAAGGCATGGGCATTCTCAATGCATATGTGAAAGGGAGCATATGTACATGGAGAGAGAGCTGGGCAAGTATGCTTTCCGGAGGCAAACACGGCTTTTCGAGGTAGCGTTCGCTTCCTGGAAAATCGAATCGGAGTCAATCTTACTATCCAGTTTTTGAAAGCAGTGGAAGCCCGATATGTCGGACCCGGATAGAACGGAGCGATTGCTCGGACCCGGCCGAGCCTATGGAATCTTCCTTGATAAGTGACTCGGCTATAGCGGACCGAATAACGGACACTCGGATACAACGGACTGATTCCTCGGCCCCGTTTGATTCAACTCGGTTTTAAGGACCCGTTCTTGCGACGCGGGAACTCCTCTCTCTTCGATCAAGCATGAGATCTTCGTCACAATCGTTCATGCATATTCATTCAAACAGAAGAGAGATTCGTAAGAGCTTTCAAGGTGCATTTTTTGATCAAGTATGGGCATCTCAAATAGCATGTGACGTACCGTTCCGGTCGGTCCCTCGGAAAGGTGGAGGGTATCTTGCTAACTTCGACTAGCTTCCGGATTCTTAGGGATCTCGTGGAATCATTCGTAGACCTCCCACATACGAGGACATGTCCTTTTCCGTCCTTTTGTCCGCTTCTCGCTCGCAGTCTGAGAAATGTCCGCTTCCGAGCTTTGAGGTCGTCCACCATGGCTTTTCATTTTTTTCCTTTCCAAATCGCGAGCTCCAAGGGTTCTCGACATCCGGAGTTCGGCAAAGCGAGGATCTCCGTGCGCGTCTGATAAGCAGCGCACGTCTATAGACAACTGATGAGAGCGTTGTGGAGCAGAAATCGAGACGACGCCGACGCTCTCTTGAGGCATGATCTAAGCCGAGGTTTCCTTCTCGGATGCGGCGCCGATGATTAGAACGTTTCGAGGAAACGAGTCGTTCGAGTTGGAACAAAACGTCACCAAGTCTTCTAAGTCGTGATGCTGTTCTGGAACCCAATCTCGTTCCGCTGGAGCATTCCCAAATACTACATTAAAATAGTAGTGGTGGCTCCTTGTGGCGATTTCGGAAGAGATCCGTGCCTCAGACGCTCAAGGCACAAGTTGGTGACTGGCTGGCCATAAAGCAGAACCAATGCTTCAAGCTAGGTGGAAATACAGTAATCTGCGGAAAATGTTTCTCATGCCTGACCATCAGAGATCGGAGAGGAAGCTCCAACCTCTCCGCACATTTGAACACTCCGAAACATCTTCGTCCGAATGAGACTCCGAGTAGTCAAACAGGAATCGTCAATTCCTTATTGGCTGGCGATAGAGAAAGCATTAACGCCTACAATTACGATCTGTTCTTGCTGTTTGTAGGCTCGAACATCCCCCTCAACAAGCTGACCTCGAGGCGGTTCAAAAGCTTTCTCCTCAAGTACTCCCGCCAGCTTGTAGGACGCGCTAAATCGCCGGTGAAGTACATTGCGTTTGGGTATCAGAGAATTCAAGAGGAAATTCTACGACGTGTGGACTCGGTGCCCTTCGCGGTATACATCGACGAGACGTAGGATACTCGCAAGAGGAAAGTTGTGAACGTTTTCGTTCTTCCTCTGACAGGAAAAGTTGAAGTCCCTTTGCTGGCCGGAACTGAGTTTGTCGAGTCGGCAAACAGTTCAACTCTGTCGAGTATCGTCAACCGAGTCGCGATAACCGTTTCTGAAGATCCCGCAAAACTCCGGCTGCTCCTCACCGACCAATGCCGCTCGAGCATGGCTCTCTTCTTCCATAATTTTCTACTCGTGCCTTGTCTCGCACATGCTCTCCGTTTACTGTGCGAGAGCGTCCGTGACGAGTACCCGAACGTTAACTCCCTAGTGTCGAACATGAAGAGCGTGCTGACCTAGTATCCGAGGGCTCGATCAGATCTACATCAAGCACTGATCGGAGACAAAGCGCTGCCCCCGAAACCAGTGGTCACTCGTTGGGGTACGTTCTTGCGAACAGCCGTCCACCATCACGAAAGCTTTGAACAGATCAGGATTTTCACATCGAGGATCGAAGGTGGAGGCGAAGATAGTGCCTCCCTAAAAGAAATTGTCGACGACACAGACTTGAAGCGATAGCTTGAGCAGATCGTCCGTTTTTCGGCCTTGCCAAGAGCAATCACTAAGCTTGAGAGCCGATCATTGTCGCTCTCAGCGCAGCTCGACATCCAGGAGAACCTTCGTGGAGGATTCGCCTCGCGACTCAAGGAAATCCTGGGTCCACAATCCCGATTTCAACAAGATGAGGCAGATTTCGACCGCAGATTCGGAAGTTTTCAAACACGCCATTCTATCTAACGCAGAAGTTGAACGCTCGTTGTCGATCTACAAAAACCTCTTCACCGACAGGCGGTATAGTTTGACGCAATGTGACTTGAAAAGATTCCTCTCGGTACAGTTCAATCCAGATATACTTTTCGACGGATGAATGAGGAATAAATGACGTGATATAACGAAGTGAGCAGTCTGGCACAATTGTCCGCTTTACGCCGAAGAAATGTCCTCTCAGATGGGAGGTCTGATCATTCGGCATGCTTCCTCCCCCCCTTCTCTCCCCAAAACCTTCTCTATGACTCGAGAAGATTCATTCGCGCAGCGCCCATGTGCTCATCACTCTTCGACTCTTTCCAATGCTTCTGTCTACAATAGAGGCTTCAAGAGTCGCGACTTCTGTGCGATCCTTCTCAAATATCACGGAACCTCCGGATACCAAAACCAATGTTGACCTCAATTCAATATCGACATGACATAGCACCGCCCAAATATAGTAGCGGAGCCCAGATTTACGGTGGTTCGGATGCAGGATATGAACGAAATAAAGGTGTGCATATACGAGAGGAAACAAGACCGAGGTCATCCGTCCTCCCTACCGCGACTCAACGGAGTAACCGAGATCACAATAATTTGTATCCGCCGTCAGTCTCGTCTGTCCACAATCTCGGGTCCGCGCGCCCTCGTAAGCGTTCGTTATTTGTGGGCTACGTATGTACGTGGCTCCCGCGCCCGTCCGCAGCAGTCGCTTGTTCTGGTGGGTACGTGAAGGGAACAGTATCGAGTGAGCGGAACGGTGATCTTTCTGCGGAGCTCAGAAAGCAATGAAACAGCTGTGGCTTCCGGCAATCATCGGCCGCGAAGAAGACAGGCGCCCATCGACGAGGCGCTACCCGCTACCCAATCGTGGAGAGAGGGATTATCGGCATGTCAATCTCGTAATCGGAGTATTCGTCCGGGAAGCCTCCGGAGCGTTATCGAGAGATTCCCAGGAGCAACGGAAGAGGATACGGGGACTACCCCACCATCTCGGGAGGTCGGGCCCAGATATATTTTTTTAGAAAATCGGCTGCTCCATAGCTGTACACACACAGACCAAGCAGATCTGCCCTCTCAGAAATCAGGAATACGGTGTTCGTACGAATTTTCGGAATCGTGGCTCAATCGATGCCGATCTATGAATATCATACCCATCTTAAAAGCGGACCGTCACCCTCCGAGCGGAGAAAATGGAGGCTTCGCATACGTATACTTTGACATGCAATGGACGGCCACTGTCAAATATTCATGCAGACCGTCGGCGTCGTGAGACCGAGTCAACGTTGAAACTATAAAACGCCCACCTCTTCAACTTCAGAGGGCTCAGAAAAAGGTCGAGAGTTTCTCCTCGGCTTTTTTCTCACAGTCGGACGCCTCTTTCGGTCCCGAGGGGATAAGCTCATGTCGTGAGCGATCCTCGTCACTCTGACCGCTCCACGTATTGCTTCCAACCACGCTATACGCCAGCCCCCATCCGCCCCCCTCCAGATCTGCGGCCGTACAGGGGTATATTCTATGAGGAGTATGCTCGCTTCCGGCCTCAGAGGAAACTCGCCACGGCATGCCCATCGAGTTTGTGGATTCATTTCCCGCTGGACGGCTTGGGTTCCGTGGGCTCTGAGGTTTTCTGAGCGAGGCGGACCGTTCCCTTGGAATCAGATTATCCTTATTCCAGGCTCGAGTTCTTCCCGCGCCGCAAACATAAATACGATCGCCCCGTCCATAAAAGCTCCCACCTCCGTCCGATCGCTCGCCCATCCGCTCATATCTTCCCTATCCTTTCTGTTTATCGAGCGACGCGAGTTTACCCATGAGCTGGTGCAAGTAATGAATGATGCAGGCGGGCGGGGAGAATTCGCCATCTAGCCTGCACTGCAAGCATCCGAGACAGCACGCAGGCACCAGGGAAGATTGATGAAAGAGCAATGCCATGAAAATGTATGTCTGTCACCCGACCAAGCCTCGAATCAAAGCTTCAAACAATAATAAACCACCCATCCTGTCACTGGTTTTCGGCTCTCGTCGGCGTGCGTCGTCCCCGACCAGCGCGGCGTCGGTCGCTTTCTCAAGAGTTGCTGTCTCCTTCCAGGAGAAATGAAGTCAATTGCTTCACTTTCTGAGTATTCTCCGAGGCAGAATCTGGGCGGGATATCTCGGCAAGAATCATTGTTTATCGAGTTCAAGTGACGGGCTCTTCTCGATCGGTTGCGTCTGCGGTAATACCTCCGCATCCCGTGCCAGCGACCGTGGGGTGGTTTCCGTCGGGTATCTGGCCATTGGAAGAAACCTCTCGGGAAAATTTCGGCGGGAAAATCCAAAATTGGTTGTCTACCGCAATCGTCAGCGTCTGTTTCTTCGACCCATCACAGGCAGCGACCAGCAGGGGAGCGGAGAGACATAATAATCCGCATTAGCATATTTCCCGAAGTTCCGAGTGGATCTGCCGGAAATTTCTTCCGACGAGAATCGCTCTCCGTCGTTCTGCTTCCCGGCTGGTCGTGGCAGTCTAGGCCGCCTGGTCGTTTTTGGCGTTGACGTCCTGTAACGATGTACAGGATTCGATTACCCTCGGCCGAACTCTCCGCCGCCAATCTTAAACTCGCTCGGTCGGTGTTACTCGAAACGAAAGTCTCTCCAGTGTCATGATCATGCCCCGCAATCCTCTTCGTCTCTGCGGAGCGAGGGGTAACTGTTCGACTGACTGATTGCCCTCCTGTGCCTTACCCGGTCTCTCGAATCTTTCGCTTACAGGTCTCTTTGGCCGAACAACAGATCCGTCAATTGTGCCAGGTGTCCCGAGAAATATTTCTGTCGCAGCCGACCCTCCTCGAGCTCAACTCACCCGTCAATATAGTCGGAGATATTCACGGTCAGTACAGCGACCTGCTGCGTCACTTCGACAAGTGCGGATATCCTCCATCGAGTAACTACCTCTTCTTGGGAGATTACGTTGACAGGTAAGTTCGACGGTGCGAAGAACCAGGCAGCCACGGAATAGCCGTTCGGGGTTTTCACTCGTCGGACGCAGTATTCTCTGTTCGGCGATCGAGCGTTGCTCACCGAGGAACGCGCGGAAACGTCGTCGGTTCGGGCCATTGCCTTCAGCTCGGCGCGAATTCCTCAGTCGTCGGTCTTATCGAGTCCCCGGGGAAGCGATGCCTCTCACAGCGGAATCTGAGAGGTGCTGCCAGCCGGAGAAGCGGGAAAAGAGGGGCGGAGAGATAGAGAGCTTGATAGACATGTTGCAGATGTCTCTCCAAAAGAAGGTCCGACCAGTCCCTAGTGACGTCAACGCTTTTCAGCCCGTATCTACCCTCAACACAATCTTTAGGAGAGATAATAATGATAGGATGGGAACTATCCCCAGTCCCGCGAGGTACAAGGACAAAGCGCTGTGAAGGGGGACGCTGAGCCAATTTTTTTTCCAGAGGGAAACAATCAATCGAAACAATCAGCTTGGTCCTCGCGTACAAAATCAAGTTCCCGAACAATCTATTCCTGCTCCGAGGGAACCACGAGTGCGCCAGCATCAACAAGTGAGTTCCCCGCAGGGTTTTGACCTCGAGTGCATGCATGTGGGTTCCGCGCGTAAAGCTTCAGGCGTTCACGTGTTCCGTCAAGGGAACTTACCGTCCGCGTCACGCACAGCTCAAAGTGTATATGAGCGCGAAGAAGGAATTTTGTATTTTTCCCTCTTTTGGGGGAACATCACGGACGGCTGCTGGGTGAACGTACGCATGAATAGATATTCATTCATAGGTCAGATTCCGGACATATGCTTACATATATAATGCTGTGTCGGGGAACCCTGCGAAGGGTGGCGAACTGGTCAGATCTCGCACCTACGGGACTGAGGTCGAATAAAATGAGAGCCATTTCCGATAGTGGCCGGCCGCACGGTCGGCCCGTTTTGCCTCCGATGGCCTGAACGACGATGGTGTTGATGATGGCGTCGGCGGTTGCGGCGGCTCGGCGGTGGCAGCAGCATCGGAGGACGGCGGTGTTTTGACCTCTCATGAATAGTTCCGTGATCAACTCATCTGAAAGCAGCACAACGGACTCGATGGAGCGACCGCGAACGATTCCAACGGAACAGTACTCAGCGCTCGCAAGATGTGGGCACCACGATAATGGATCTCGGCCTCGAAGGAATCGACGTCCTCCACCATTCACATAATTCTATCTACGGTCGCTCTCCAAGACGTGGCGGCGCTCGATCCGCCGCCGACAGGAGCTCCGGCGGCTTGTGGATACTGAGTCGTGGTGGAGGGAGAGGTATTGAGGAAGCCCCAGAAGGAGAACGAAAGGCGCTCAGAGTAGCAATAAGTTGGCAGTTACTCAATATGTTTGACGGAGCCGCTTTCTCTTATCAGTCTCGACGGCTGCTGCCACAAAGGCTCACGTCATCGAACTCCGGCTGGCGCATGTTGCAAACAATGCGGGAGCTTTGCGACTCGAAACTCATCAAGAGAACCTTTTCCTCCTCCCCGCTCTCTCTCTCTCTCTATACCCAGATAGAACAGCAACAGCGGTGGTAACGCCAGACGAGGCCACACGAATAACGAAGACGTCGCTCCCGACGACGACGGAGTCAACGATAATGACGTCGAACACGGACGCCGAGGAATTGTGGAGCAACGAATTAGTCGCACGGGCCGTACGCAGAAGACGTTCTCGGACGGAAAGGATACACCGCGGTATTCGATATGCAGTCTCGTCACTCAAAACTCAGACGGAAACGTCTCACATTCCGAGATATAAGATGTCAGAGCTCGTTTCGATGGTCATATGGGTGGACGAGTCCTCATCCGACTCAGTACCACGGATGCCTCGACGCCAGAGAACGACTTTTCACGAAGTGGAAACCTCGCGAGGGAACTCAAATCGAGACATCGAGACTGCGAGACGAGGGAGAGCTCACGATTCGTGACTCATGGAATTTCTGCGTCACGATCTACGACATCGCAAACGAGACTCTTCGTCTTCCCCCGTTGCTTGCGTGGGCCTCACCATATTCTCCTCGGCATCCGGAGATGAGCACACTGCATTCCTCCCCTACGGGAAGATAAACTTATGGGCACTTGCTTGTTTTCGCTCCGGAGGCGCGCGGTGGAGCTCACTGAGCTATGCGGATCAGGAACAAGGGGTCAGAGTACTTCGGAGCGTTTACCCGGCTCCAGTGCGCGCCATCCGGCGCGAGTGCGGCCCGAATAGGTAGTGTATCGAGTCCATCGAGCGGAATAGGAAAGTTCCGCGCTGAGCGCATTTTCTAGCGGCTCCTACGCTCACGATCCACTAGCTACAAACTTTCTGCTCGACTGAGTGATTTTGGAAGTCATTCATTGACCAGAGGTTACGGAAACAATTGATCCCCTCTGGAGTGGAGGAACGACTACTCGAGTCGAGCATGAGCAGATTCCCAATGAGCCGCCATCCAACGCACTCTTCTCTCATTCCCCGACTCGGTCTCCCCCGCTCTGAATTAGGGGCCCAAGCATTTGTCTTCGCTTTCTTTTATCGGTCGGGCGGCGGCTCCGAGCCACAGCGTGAGGCCTGAATTTCGAAGCCGGAATCCATTACAATCGAGCCTAATTCTCTGTTCTCCTCCCGCAGGGTTTACGGGTTCTACGAGGAGTGCAAGCGACGGTATAGCATCAAATTATGGAAAGTTTTCATCGACTGTTTCAACTGTTTACCGGTCGGTAAGTGACTTTTTATTCAAGGAGAAAAATCAGAGAATCCTATACGACGATCGACATCGATACTTCGTGGGCGACAATCCCTTCGAAATTCCCTCTCCAGAATGCGTAGGCTCCCCCGTGCTCTAGCTCACAGCTCTTTATAGAGGATTGTGATCCCTGCGGGAACGACTTGCGGAACGGATCGCCGTAAATTTCGATGCCAAGCTCCCAAGAGAGTTCGTCTGCGACTTCCTTACGTCACACCGTTACCATCGATTTCCCGAGAGGGAAAGAGGGAATTCCAAAGCATCAACTCATCGTCCTCTGTACATTTACATGATCGACGATGGGCCTCATTCGTCGAAGAGATTTCCCAGCTAGATTATCCTACAAGATTTTCCCCATGATTTTTTCCCTGTGGAAACCCACTCTTCTCCATGTATTCTTGCTCGGCTGGAGATGTAGCGGAAGTCGCTTGATTCGTTTGAGGCCTGCCGCAAGCCACAGCTCTCGAGGACTGAACTTTTCCCCTATGATTGACCGTCTCCAACGCATCATGTGCCACCAGAGACGTTCGACTTCCGAGAATGGATTCCAAAGACCTAGCTTTTCCGGACAAGCAGGAGACTGGTCTGCCTACGAGCGGTGTCGAGCCTCTCTGTCAGAGACTCTGATGGCATTTCTGACAGCAAACCTCGCGTGATCCCTAACAGAGCCTCCCAGGAGCTCCGACAGGATCCTCGACGAAAACACTAGCTCGAACATGAGCCCTTTCTCAAGCTACATGGCTGCGGCGTTCTTCGTACAGTCTTCTCTTCTCACGACTGGCAGCTTCTCCGATGCAATTATTACCTTCCTCAGACCTAGCCGAATCATGGGCCCACGATCCGTTGGTTACAACTATCGGGGCTCGATCGAGTTATGAACACATGCTGGATATATCGATACGGAAGAAAATCACGAACAGATTCTGTATTTATGCGGCGAATGAGGGGAGAACGATCTCGAGGCCACGATCCGCGCTCGTCCATTCCGTCAGTCCGCCACGTGCCTTCAAGAATCATTTGAACGACCTCGTTTGAGAAATATTTATCGGAAAGTACGAATGGCATTTGAAGTGAGCTCTGAATCTGGGAATGTGGATGATTTAGATTTAGTTGATTGGGAGGGGTCAATATCGTTGGTATCCGAACTTTCCCGAAGCGAGCGGTCCCCCTATGTATAGTTGTTTTGGCAGACGTGATCTCTCCTTTGGTGTGAACCGTCTCAGATCGGAGTGCGATTCTCTTGAAAGGATTTCTTCGATATGGGAAACCTTTCCGTCGGCAAGATAATCAATTTTCTACGACGGAGTCGCGACGCCGGATTCCTTGGTGGAGGGTGGCGCTTCTCATCCAGTACCTATGTATTCCTTTGAGAGGAACATACCAGCGCGGAGCGTTTCCTCGGAAGACATCTCTATAGACGGGCTCGCCGGAATATTCACATTTCCCTCGACATATGCTTCTCTTAAATGTCAGGTGCCACAGCATGGCATGGATATTCATAGTTCACTCCAAGAGTCGTCCGACGAGCCCCGAAAAGTTTAATCTATCCGGGCCGGGAGCCGTCCGCACGGAACTCCCTGATTGAGCACTGAGCTCCTTGCGAGGGGCAGACAAGGATGAAATTGGATGAACGAGACTTGTAGTGAAGAGAAGTTCAGCAGGTTAAATGGTAGGCGTACCGACTCAGGATGCGCCATTTCAGCGAATTGAGAGTCCTCTCCGCATAATAGTTCGCTCGAACTTTCGACCTGACTGTGAGCTTCTCCAGCGGGTGCCACCGACGCTCCGGGTTTATTCCCTTCCTCAAACCCCGCAGTCAAAATGACTGGGGGTTCAGAACCTATGGACCTCGTCCACTGGCGATGGAATGGAGCCGGAGCGAGACTCTCAAGGTCAGAGCTGCCCTATGCGTCGATGCCATTCTCTCCAGCCTTCGATGGGGTCTCGGAACGCGCTGACCTTTGCTTCGACGGTTTGTCGGCCGACCGGCCTCTCGGTAGGTTCAGATACTCTGCCCACTCGATCGAAATCGGGCGGCCAGCTGGCTGCCTGATCGACTGAGCGAGTCCAAGGATGAGGTTTCATCGAGTCGAACGCAGAAGATAGAATCCTGTCCCGCGGGTCCGAGTCGGTAGAGGGACAACGGTCGCAACTTCGTCCGTCGTCGGTCGTTCGAATTCGTCAACAACAAGGACTTCCGTCGCGTTCGACGGGACACGGCTCCGTCGCAGCACGGGGCTCGCGCATGAAGTGGAACAGTGTCGTACGACACGAATGCCTTGCCCTCGGTAAGCCGAGATGAGCTATAAATACGACGGTGCTCTGTAGCCGCCCGATTAATGTTATTCATCCGCCCGTCATCTCGCTCGCCCGTCCGGTCGCTCAGCGCGACGAATTCCCCATTACAGCCATTGGCTGAGGGTAGTTCGGTTTCCCGGCACCTCCTGTAGAGTTCTGTGTTGGCTGGCGAAATCGGACCCGACAAGTCCGGGCACGAAAGACGAAGCGAAACATCTCGGTCCGAGTTTCCGGAGACAGAGCACGGAATCGACTGTCAGCTGTTGTGCCAAGGCTGCGAGATTTCTACGAATTTTCTTTGAGTCGATCGGCTCGCTACTCCGTATCGTTCACATCTTCGAGCTTTGAACTCATTGAACCCATGGAATTCAATTCGTCGTTATGATCGCCACGATGAGTGAAGCTCTTTTTGACGACGGCGCTGGGGTGGTAAATGACCGAAGCAACGATTGAGAACCGCTTCCGGCAACCTGCGCCTTGCAGTGGGGAGGCGTTTGAATAATTCATAAGCGCTAATAACGGGCTCGTTGACTTTGTCCTAATAGTAGGTCGATTACCTAACTGAATGAAACATGGTCCTTCATAGTTAAAGTTCAAAAAAGTAGGCACACTTCCAAGCTTGTAGAGTGAGTCGATTAACCCGGTGGAGGATCGAACCCATCGGGCGGACGTCTCATCTGCCATCGATCTCTCGGTCGACCACCTCGAAGCCCGGAGGTTGTGAGATCTGCCTAACTCTTCGGGGTGATGGACTCGCAGTCAGTGCATCCCGTATATACCGAAGAGAAAAACACTTCTTTTTTTTTATTCAATTGAGCACAGACCAATTTTCCACGCACCTCTGAAGGTGTTCGATCGATCGGGACGCATCACACCGCTTGTCCCCACGATGAGCACTGATCTATTCTGAGGTCTGTTCTCCACGCGAAGGTATCGACCGGGAACGACCGCCTCGCACGGGCACCAGCGATCGAGTTATCTGTTTGTTGTCCGCTGCTTTTCCCGTCGAATGCTACGGAGATGGTTCCCCTTAGAATCCTCAAAAAGATCCATCCTCGGCAAGTTTGACGACCCACGACATCATAACCGGGCTCCTATCATATTCTGAGTCTCCGAGAGGATATTTCGGTTGATGCATTTGCGTGTATCTCTATTAGCTCGCCGGGTTCTATCTCGGCTAATATCTGAATAGCGACTGAACCTTCGGCCAATTATTGGGTGGAGTCCCAGCCCACGTAGACGACGTCGTCATCATCTTCTTCATCGAAGAAGTTGTCGATCTCGACTGCACGGTCTCCAATAATTAAGATCGATCCCCCTGTGAGCGATGTATAAGGGGTGAGACTATTGTTCCGGAGAGAGAGCAATCAATTAACCATATGTATATAATCGTGGGCCCAATTTGAAACTTTCATTGAATACATTACTTGCACCTTCGGCGAGATGACCGCCAGCGGACCGTGAGGTCTAAGCAGCTCCTTGACTCATGCAGCTTCGCGCCGCCACGCTCACGTTGCTCGAGGAGCGAAATCGCTCGATCGATACCGGCAGCCGACTTCTTTTAGATCTGCCCTCCGTGGCGTCTGTTCGTGGGGAAGTCTCTCAGGAATTGTTTCAGCTTCGGCCTGTTGAGTCAGGCCCATGCTCGAAACTTCTCCTCACGGTTTGTGTGAATGGGAAACACCTCAAATCCGTGGAGACGTGATGTGAAGCATCAAGCTTACCAAGTACGACCGAGATTTCAATCAGGGATGGAATTAATGGTTGAATGACGTGGTTCTCGAATGACTGCTTGATCTACGGAAGAGTGACGTTTCACCGCTCAACGAGCACAAGGCGAACAGGGAGGGATCCTCAGCTTGGCTGACGATAGAGCGTTGGAGAGTTCCGAGGGACCAGATAGGAAGATGGAGACGTTCCTGTGAGAGCCAAACGATGCGATGGCTAGGCCGACTCAAGCTGGAGGAGCGAGCCGGCAGGATAGAGGTACCAACAGCTGTATGTTGTTCGGCTCGTTTTGTTGCTGCTCCGTCTTTTCGTTTCGGTCCCTCGCTCCAGTCCAGCGAAATCCCGGCCGATGCTCTCGGAGGAGCATTCGTCCCATCATTATCGTAGCAGAGTATGCCGCAGTCAATGAGATAATCTCCCCGTCCGAGATCTCTCCCTGTCATGATGTTGCCCCTCTCCGGGCTGAGTTAATGAAACTAGCTCCAGAACGTATCCCATTTCTCGATGTTCCTCTTCTCCCGCATGACCTCATCATTGTTGTTTTCACCGAGAACGCCTCCTTCGCGAACAGTGAAAGGGAACGATGGAGGCCTCCTCTCCGTGTCTTATCGTACAGGATACTGAATGGATAATGAGGATAACTTCATGGGAAAGGCATGGCGGTCGCGAGTTGCGATCGAAATTCTTGGTACAGTTCCTCAACTCGTGACTCTTGCCCGGCACTTGGGCTGAGCATGGACGTTCGCCAACAGAGGTTGGAGTCGGATCGTTGAGGGATCATCGTTCCTTGATCACGATCCGGGGTAAGACCTCGTTTTTGATGTTGACCAGCAGTGGGTCCCAGGCATCGAATCTTTCCGGGAGACACCACGCTATGCTGACCCAGTCCTGTGCCACTCGTGCGCAGCAGTGGGCTCGGCAGCTGTCTGCCGACAGAGGCGGACAGTGACGAGCGACCGAAAATAGAATCAATAGATGCCAGAGCCACGGGTTCCCATAAATCGGGAGCGAAAATTGTCTCCCAGAGTACTCCGTTGAAGTATGATGCGCGATTGCTTCTATTCCCGTAGCCCAGGTCGCCAACGAGGATCTAATTTCGAGAATACCAAGTGACGCATGAACATTCCTTTTATTCCGGAGAGCAGAATCCATGATTAGACATGAGCAGAAAATCTTTCGCTTGACAGAAAAAACCTTTCTGAAAGTTAAAATGGAACCTTTACTCATTTCAGCTGCTCTGGTAGAAAACACCATCATCTGCATGCACGGAGGACTGTCACCAGAACTCGAGAACCTGAACCAATTACGGGATATACCTCGACCAATAGACATTCCTAACCATGGGCTGCTATGCGACATTCTCTGGTCGGATCCGGACGACGACGTGATCGGTAAGTCTCTCAACTTCTTGATCAGCTCGCTTTACCTTAGTCCTCTCGAGTCGTCATGAGACTCGTCACAGTATCACGGCGCGGCGACAGGTTCAAGTTCCAACCCCGTCTTGGAAGCTGGTAGCAAATGTCGGTCAGCATCGAGATCCAAGCTCATAGGTCGCACAAGTCTCGAAGAAGCTCAGCTCGACGATGGGAACGATCGAGATGAATAGATACAATTGCTCTGCATGATGCTACAGATTATGATGCATGATTCACCTATGCCGCGTCGTTGTGTGAGTTCCTATCCGGATAGAAATCTCACCGCGCATCTCCACGAGCGCACAGAGATCGTATGAACTTCCAAAGCAGGAGGTCCGCTACGACTGACCGGGCGAATATTATCCGCCAAGGGCTTCTCCAGATTACGAGACATTATCGCGAGTGAGTTTGAGCTCTTCGCGCGAGCTCACAAAGCGATGTCGAGCTCTGCCGAGCGCGGCGGTCTACCGCGTATCGAGTTGAGACCCTATTTCTCGAGAGCTCTCCGTGGGACCCCGGACAGAGTCGGGTACTTCGATGAATACTACACTGAGGTTCAGGGACTTGATTTTATATATAGCGTCAGCGTTAAGTGGATTCCCGTCGCAACTCTCTATAAGGAAAACCGCGTTCTTATTCTAGAGGACCTAGTTCTCTAGTGGCGGATAACTTCCCTGTCTCACGAATACCTCGGGACTTATCCTTGGAAAACAAGGTTCCCGCCAAGGATTTGCGTCGAGGATGGTCGCGAGTCGACTCCAAGCACGTTCCCCCGACTTGAATTTGCTTTGTCAAATATATCGGAGTCGGATTGGTTCCCGGCTGGTTCTTCGAAGCCACGGGATGGAGAAACGCCGCATGGCAATAAAAGCACTCCATCGACTCGTCTGGAACGATCGGCAAGGGGATCTCGAACGGGAATCTCAACGGTCGACTCGTCGATGATACTTAGGCTGTCTGATTGAAGTCTCGACTAAAAGCCCGACGGCCCTCTGCCGGTATCATTCACGCACCGATGTTCCGAGGTCCATTCCGACCGAAAGGACGAACGAGCACGGAAACGAGCGACGGACCCCATCGCCCTCGGACTCGCTGAAGTTCCCTCCACTACAATCTGCTGTCGTCTGCCCGCGGTCCTTGGCGGGAGCGATCTCGTCCAGCAGCGGGGTCGACGAACAAGGGCTCAAGCAGGGGACGGAATGACACACGAATGAGCAAAACGTGACGTGACCTCAATCGTCTCTTCAGCCGCTCACGGATCGTGTGTTCTACAGAATGAATCATTAGATCTCGTAACACACTTCCGCTTGAGCGCTCCGTCCGCGTAGGCCGTGCACAGCCTCCATGGAATCCACGAACGGTTTTTTCGCTTTACCGGGATCGTTTCGTCCCGCTTCACGGTCAATGTCGGTCGGCCGCTCATTTGATTCGGCGAGACCCGTTGGCTAAGTTCTCCATTCCCCTTTCACGAACGGGAACATAGTCGAAAGCGTTCCGATTTCGCGAGGAATAAAAAATCGCAGGTTGAGTACCCACATGTGTAAAAAGTCCGATAGCCCGCTCGGTCAGATCGATTCGGAGAGAACGAGCATTCCACCGATAACAGCAATTGCTTTTTCGTTCGGTGTTTCCAGGCTGGGGTCAGAACGATCGCGGAGTGTCGTTTACGTTCGGAGGCGAGGTCGTTCGCACTTTCCTGGAGAAACACAATTGCAGTCTCATCGTAAGAGCTCATCAAGTTGTCGAGGACGGATACCAGTTCTTCCAAAAACGACAGGTGAGATAAATCCGGGAGCCGGATCCCGCGACGCCTGAGAGACAATTCGCCCTGATCGCCTGTTCACTCGACCGTTCAATCGCTAATACCAGTACTCGATCCGCTCGCTGTCTTGATTGGATGAGCTGCGGTTGACACCTTGCGCTCTTTATGGTCGCGATCGGCGCTCACGATCGGTCCCGGAATGTTTGGATTATAATGAAGTTCTCCTCCAGAGGTTACGGTCGACGCTCAAAATATTGATTGAGGAATCGCATTCCGAATTCCTTGTCTCGGATGTCGAGTCGGAGCTGAGGGGCCTCGCCCCGAGCTGGTTTCTGAGAAGCGAACCCTGAGGCCTGAGAGTATCTCGAGGCCACCGAAATTTCCGTTTGCGTCCGAGAAACGTCCGCGCAGATAATCGGCGCTCATCTCGCGTGATCGCGCAGGCAGCTATCCCCGAGAGGGAGCGTCCGTGATTTCTACCCGATTGTTTTAATTGAAAGAGAACTCCATCCGTTTCTCGCACTTACTCAGAGGTGTTTCTCCTACGTCGATGTGCCCGAATGCTGTGAAGCCGCAGCTCGTCGCCGCCGCGGGCGCCTTACGGTGCTAATCTTAGCGGCGAAACAGCTTCGGTGTGCGTTTTCCACTTAATGTCAATAGAAACTTTTCTGTACCTCAATTAGAGCTCGGCTCGACGATAGCGACTCGCCGAGACTCCCTCCTCGAATCGTTCGGAGGATTTCTCCGACTCAGCATCTTGCCGGCAAGTGATTTTCGTCCGGAGCTAAGACGAACTAAATGGATAATTTGTTCCCGACCGGTATCGTAACTTAGCAAGACGCTGTTAGTCTGCTGTCTTAGGATTTCTGTTTCTGCCCGAATCGTCCGCAAATGGTGAACGACGGAGAAGCTTAGTAAAAACTCTTGGAATCCATCGCAGAATTTTATTGACGCATCGAGTCGGATTCTCGCGGGGACGGGGCGTAGCAGACGGTCCTGACCGAACGCGCGATCTCCTGTTGTCCGTTCGGAGATCAAAGCCTCTCCTTGCTTCCCCGGAGCGATTTTCGATTTTTCTTAAAGGTCGGTCGTTTCCTTTTGCGTTTCGGGAACCTGGCCTGTGGCTTCGCAGAGGAGTATAGATGAACTATAATGATTTCCCATCTCGATGGAAGGATCCAAGGATCGCTCTCGAGCCGCTTCCCTAAATGGCCAGCTGAGTTCCGCTCTCCGATCGAATCGAGCCGATACAGTCTATGCATTCGACCCGCATTCCGTAGGAGTGCGATTCAAATAAATCATGGAATATGTATACCAGTGGGCCATGACGTCCACGCAAGCAAGAATCGCCGGTCTATTGAAGGCTCACGGGGCTTCCTGATTGCCGACACCGAATTTTCTTTCGCTTCTAGCTGGTGACGATATTTTCCGCGCCCAACTACTGCGGGGAGTTCGATAATGCCGGAGCCGTCCTCTGCGTGTCAGAAGATCTCACTTGCTGGTTCAGCATTCTCCCGGTAAGTAGCTTCGGACAAAGTGGTACCAGTAGGGATTGCACCCCTAATCAATTGAGACTTCGGGATTGAGCCTGGGATTTCCATTAGACATCGCAGGACATCATACCGGATTCTTGTCCTTGGATCCTCCTGAAACCATGGGTCATAGTCCCGATAAGCACACTCGAATACCTACTTTCTTTGCAGCCCCTCAAACCGAAAGTGGTTCACGTGAAAGGTCGCAGATGATCCACATCCGAGCAGTCTCTGCGGAAATTTCGTCTTTCGTATTCCCCGCATCAGTCCGCAACGGTTGCAGGATAGGCAACTCGATTCTGTGGATCCAGAATACAAACCGTTGAAGAGTCGTCCCCACACTCATTCACTATCAGGCGGACGTGCGAGGAGGCAGTCTGAAGTTCTTTCAGTAACTAAGTTTCCAGCAAAGATTCAGCCTTCCGCAGTGACGTGCTGACATTGAAATTCAAATGCAGATCGGAGAAAGGATCGAGGAGCGAGCGCAGGCGGAGGAGCGAAGTCGCAGACGATTCCGGGTAGAGAAGGCCACAGGGAATAAATCGGGACGAACCACGTGACCTCCGGTGGGATTAAAACCTGAGGGTGAAACTAGAGAAACTTTCTATTTAGCGAATTTCTAGTATGAATTGAAGTCGAGTGTAGCTCACCACACGTTCTCTTTTTCTACCGAGAGTATCCGTGGGCCCTAGCGAAGACTCGAGAGCTTTCGAAGGGAAATCGGAGACCTTCGGGCGTTCGGCTCGTCAAACTGCGGGAGGTCACCTCAGCTTGACTAAGAGCGAGAGTTTCCCGCATTGTTCGTCTGGCAAGCTGGGAGAGACCCTACGCCTGGCGAGTTGTTCGAGAAAGCAACTGGAAAACCGTTAGGAAAGTATCCCTCGGGGGGAATTCCGTGTAAATACCTTCTCGGATTGTATTGTATCCAGACTTCACAGAACTTATTATAGTCCAGCGTTGACCAGTGTTTAGCGAAGACGGTATGTCAATAAACAGTTATAATTTATAATTTCAACGGATTCCGATTCTTGATTGATCCCCACCGATCTTCACGGGCTCCCAATTCCCATCGAAAATTCGTTCCCTCCAAAGACAAGGATCCTAACCCAGTGTGCCCCAGGAGTTTTTCTCCGGTGACCCACATCCGGAGTACGGCAGCTGTCCGGGGCCCAACAGCACACAGAGAATATTGGAGGGAGCGGGCATCTCACTCAGAGAGAGCAAAATGACGTTGACGAGAAAAAAGGTCTGGCAGAATCACTCTATGCGAAAATCATTGGCTAAGGTCATCTTCCTGTACAAATTCTGCTTTCGAAGCATTTCGCTATGAGCCTTGAATCGATAGTACGGAAGTACCCGGAAGTCCCGAGACCCCCTAGGAAATCGCCTTGACCCACCGATGGGACACTTGCCTGCTCTTGAGAAACGGTGCCCTAACACTGCCCCCTTGAACCCCCCAATCGTGGGAAGATGGTCAGCGAACGGCTGGTCGGAGCCGGTCGAAAAGCCGGCTTTTGGTGATCTCAGATCACTTCGAAAGCTCTCAGCCGCTCATGAGGCCTGTTCTCGTGTTTTGAGGACGGCGGCTTTCGATGAGCTCAAAAATCCTCTACCGGGGAACACGGGAGCCTCGCAGTGCACAAAGTGTCTCGAGGTTCGTCCAAGCATCTCGAGTTGTTTTCCTGGAACACGTGGAATCATTGAATCTTGATCCTTCTCCTCCAATATGTGTTGAGCGTACATTCATCAAGCGTTGAAGGGAGAAAGAGCGATCAGAGCTCACGCCGCGCCACTCACTCGGATCGTGAGAGTGCCTATTATACTCGGCATCCGACGAAAATCCGACCCTAATTATCTCGGCATGATCGATGGACTTAGAACGGTATTGTTCCTCGATTCAAGATGAACACTTCTTACACCGCTGGACACAGTATTTCTTATCAGTTCAGTTTAAGATTCAAAATGGATGGAGTCTATGTTCGATCTCAACGATATTCAACACTGTGATCCTAGTCTCATTGTGGGTTAGATTGCATCTTTCCTGAGGAGGTTCCCCTTATACTGCTCGCGGCAGCCCGATCAAGTTCGTTCGAGCTGTCATGTGCGCATCGCTATCGGGATCGAATCCACGTCTCGTTTTCTTCTGTCAGATGTTCGATCCTCCTCTGGGATGCCTGGAATTCAGTGTTATTCCTTGAATCAGCTCCGATAATTGGCGGCAAGGTTCCTGAGAACGGGCTCCTGCACCGTTTCCGAAGATAGATAAGGCTCCTCACGGAAGTCACTGGAACGACTTGACTTTTTCGCGCTCGCTTAAGGGCTATCGATCGGCTACTGATCGATTCGAACCTGCTCGCATGCTGAAGCTCACGTTCAGGAGAAGACGAAGAAATCGATCAGGGAGCGCCGCCTTAGAGTCGTCGAAAGATGAACCCTCGAAGTCGATTCATCCCTCTGCAGTGAGTCGTTCAAGCGCCGACCCTTGAAAAGTTTGACAACGGACAAATCGAATGATACCAGGAATCCTAGCCTCGCCGGCGACTGGTGGATGATAAATACTCATGGATTACAATTCAATCGCTGGAAGCAAATAAAACACAGACCGAGACGGAACCCTTGAGCGAAAGCTCATTGACCAGACTAACGCAAGGAAGACGCGTCACCGTGCTAACATCCGGCGTGGTCTAGTGGCTAGGATTCCTGGTTTTCACCCAGGCGGCCCGGGTTCAATTCCCGGCGTCGGAATATTTTTCTTGATTCGTGATCCATTATCAATTATAATCAACATCATTACTACTATTTCGCCGGACTCTCATAAGCTGGAGTGTAGAAATAGGGTAGGGTCAAGGACCGTGGATGCTGATCCAGGTAGAAATGCGTCAAATCAAGGATCATGGAACCGGCTTCCGAGAGGCTCTCTAAACCAAGTCGTTCGATGCATGATGGGAGTGCCTGCCCAGGCAGCCCCCGAGATTCCCTATTCTCCATTTTCCATCCTCGTTCTCGATACCTGTCTGCCTCAAATTGATCGGGAATATTGGGGGAATTTCAGCTTCAAAATCATATACTTGATCGGCGCAGGATACCATGCAGAAAACGTCGCTCTAGCTCTTCCCCGTTAGACTTCCCGCCTGGAGTCAATTATTCGATCAAAGGATCACGACGATGAGAACTGTCAAGGTAGCTGCAATGGCTCACTGTAAGTTATTTCCTCCGAGGGCCCTACGAGATTCAACCCACGGAGCGCTTCCGAAGAGCTTCGCAGTGCATCATTCGGAGCTGTGCTCACAGAGCTCAGCTCCGGCTCATCCGAGGCACGAACTTATATCCTTTCTGTCCTTAAGAATGTGATTCGAACGTGCTCGAAGCGATGACGATTCGATCGAGCTCATGAGGCACGATGATGAATTAAGAACCGCGTCGGCGTCGCTCTCTAAAGGATGAAAAAGAAGATGTCACGACTGCACTTAAGATCTCGATCATTCTGTCGTCGGAGGACTCACGAATGGGGTGAAACTCACTGTCACGGTTGCAAAAAGAGTCACGTGTGCTTGTTCTATACATAGGTAATAACCTCCGCAAAAGCATTCCAAATCATGGTGGATTTCCAAGAGCGCAGTCCCTCCTTTCCAAGGGATCGAGCTCGACTCGGATGGGATATAGATTTCTAGGAATAAGAACAAACTCAGAGTTCAGCAGCCTCCAGACTGAGCAAAGGAGCAGTCGAACCGCGATCGAGCGTCGGGAACTTTGAGCCTGCCGTCGCGCTCGCAGTCTCGGCAATCTTGCCCTTTGAAGCCTGTTGATATGCAAGCGGAGTTGGAAGCACTCGGGGGACGTCGTCTCCTGCACTTTGAGAGGCACGCGGAAAACCTTTGAAGAGCTCAGCTCGACTCTGAAGGTGTGACTCGCTCTCCTTTGACTTAACGACGAGCTCTCTCCAGGGAGCTCTATCGATTACAATCGATCAGACGCACGGTTCTGGTGGCACTGTTCCATCAGTGAAACACTATGTAAAGAAATATCGCGAGCTATAACTTCCTAATATCGGAGCGCGGCTCTGAGCTCGAATAGTCGGGGCATGCTTATTTTTCGGGATGCAAGATCCTCTAGCGATAGACTTGGCTGTCGCTCACGAAATCGAGTTAGTTTTACTATACACATTGGTGGGGCTGCGATTTCAACGGAGCAGTTCCTGCGGAAAGCTGCTGCGGGGGAGGAAAGGGAGTGCGGAACGCGATTCCAACCGGATCTGATCCATGATTCAAGCACGCGGAATAGGATACACGGATCCTGTAATGGAAGAAAAGCTCATCGACAAATGGACAGGCCCGACTGGCAACGACATGTCGGGAATAGCGGACGATTGACCTTTTCCGGGGACTCTCGTGCGAGAGTTCAGCAGCGGGCTCCAGTCCTTTTTCGCTGTACAAAGCTCTTGCATGGGGATCAGGAATGCTCGTTCTCGAATGCAGATCGCAAGCTTTAACTTCCTACGGATTCTAGGAAACGCTAGTGGGCTTCGCGATTCTCCGAAGCGCAAAAAAGCAGACCCTGCAGCAGATGAGCTCCGGTCCCTGAATGCGATTACTCGGCATCGAACTTCTAGATTTTAATTCGAATTTCGCAGTGCCTGAACATTCCTTACCATCGAGGGTCGGCAACAGATGACCTTGGAGACCGCCGGAGGCGCGGAGAGACGGCCGATGACCGAGGCCTCCGAGTAGCTGTTCCGCGACCGGACGGACAGATGGCCTCATCCAAGTCGGCGGATTGAAATTCTCTTTGACCCGCATGTAGTGATGAAAACAGATCACGTAAAGGATATACGCCGGGAGAGCGAAGGAACTCTCTAAATTCGTCCGTTCCATAATGTGACTCTCCGTTTTGCCGTCGACCCCCGCGGGTGTATCCCGAGGATCTCCCCTTGTGTATCCACTCGGCGTTCGGTCTATTTCTCCGAGCTCGGGAGAACTGAGTCTCTGATGCTTGATCGGAAAAAATCCTGAACACCACGACGATTTCTAAGAGAGAGTATCATGGGAAAATTGGCGGGTTCTCTAAAGCGAGCGACCTGACAAGGGATACGGCTCGGACGTTCCTCTGAGCTCGCGATCTACGTGTGAAGGTCGAAGTATCGATAAACAACATCGTTACCGATTCCATAAGTTCTCCGGGAGCTCATTCTTGGTAGTAAGGATCGGGATCGATACTACCTTGATAGCTCAGCGGACCGGTCGGCTGGGAAGGTATGCAAGCGCTCAGGACTATACCATGAAGACCGATTTTCAAAATCAGGAATTAAAATACGAACGAGTCTCCGAAAGAGCGAGCTCGCTCTTCGTCACGAGTCTGTGACCTTCGGAAACGGCCGCCGAAAGTTCGACTCACGGGGCAAAGCATGCTACGCGCTAGACGTGGTCATTAGCTTTAAATAGCGTCGGGAGCATACCTGTCGGCGGCTTGGGTGGTGTATTCGAGACCGGGGTAGTGATAGGTGTGTAAGAATGTCACCGGATATCGTCGCGACGCGATTTAGTACTTGTATGCTACCTCAGAATTCCCTGCGGGTCATGACGTTGCGCCGTTGGGACTATCACATACATATTCCTGGTCTAAGTTTAGTTCCACCGCCTTCCGTCGAGATAGCCTCGGTCGACCTATCGATCCGGCCATGGCTCGGAACCAAAACAGCTAATGAGCGGCATTCGTCGGGGGATAAAGCTTACGGGCAACTCATCCGCCCGAAGATCAGACCGGATTCAGTGTGTTCAGGGGCTGACTGGGTATGTCTGGCCAGAGATAGACACAAAATGCTGTCTCGGAATCTCTCTCATTTACGCACCTTCATTCCCCACCACTTTCATGAGTAGACATTGTGCTTGGACGTACTTTGGAGTCTCAACGCTCCGACGTCCTCACCGAAGGGATCCGATCCGACCAGAACACTTGAGTGGGGTTCCAAACAACCCCCTCCCCTTCCCCTCTCCGATGTTCGGGGGCTAGGTCCGATGTCTGGTATATTCGTCACACTTGACACCAGAACAGCGCTGCGTCGCCGGAAGCATTGAATCGGGGGATGAATCGGGAGTGGGAGAATACTCATAAAAATTGAGCAGAGCTGCTGCCTGACTGAAAGGCTCTAGTTTGGTGGAATCGAATATCTTGAAATCCTCCGTTAAGCCCTGGGTCGTTTCGTAGCGTCTATGAGAGGGGACAGACATACATTCATCCTTCCAGCGACTTTTCTCGCGTGTTGGCACAGCCATCGCGAAGCTCACCTTTGCAGAATATCAGCTCATCAGCGAAATCCGGCGGTCTCGTAGCTGATCTTCGGTGGATGCTCCTGAATTTCACTCCGGCTTCTCGATACCCTCCAGCAGAGGGATCCGCCGCGCCGGCTTAATTGGGTGTCGGTGACCCGATCGGAATGACCATTAATTCTCTCTCGGGTACG
Source organism: Galendromus occidentalis (assembly GCF_000255335.2). Classification (NCBI taxonomy): domain Eukaryota; kingdom Metazoa; phylum Arthropoda; class Arachnida; order Mesostigmata; family Phytoseiidae; genus Galendromus; species Galendromus occidentalis. Next base: position 1,411,761 of record NW_003805500.1, read on the forward strand.
CGGCAGCAGACCACCGCTTATCTGCAACGACTAGACTCGGATCAATCGATGCTGTCTTGCCTCTTTCACAGAAGAACAGGAGGTCATTGACTAAAAGACAGAAGCCAGACAGGTCCGATGCAAGGAGCTCTGACTTTCGAGCTCTCAAGGACACAGCTAATGCGTAAATCAGGAGGCGGAACCAGCTCTTTGAATAGCTCTACCAGGAAATGAGGTTCTGCCTCAAATATGTATGCTTGGGCTCAACGCCAGACCGAGCGGTGAAATCATGACGTGACTGTTTTTCTTCAGCATAGGGAGTGCCGCCTCATCGTGACTGGTGTTCCCCATCTGGACGGCTGGTGCAGACAGCTGAAGATCATCAGTTCTGGGTATTTGCGGCCGGGCTTGAGCGGAATAACGAATGTATGGGGAACGAACAATGTTATTAATACGGCAGCTGAATATCATCCTGGCGAGTCGGATGCGAGCACAAATTGATTCCCCGGTCGTAGAACGGGTAAACGAAAGATGTGTGTGTGCACACAGCAGAGAATTAGCTGTATGTAGCCGTATCCGGGTTCAGGACTGCGGCCCAGGCATTTATGTTCGCTCTGTAGGGTCCGATCTCCGAGGACAGTCTTCATCGGATGTGTTCCTTGTTCGACGTCGGACGAGAGCCCGCACTGGTATGTTCGATGGAGGACACTCCATGCGAGGAGCAGAGGCGCGCAGTGAGGGGTCTCGGTGGCTTCCCCCCTCCCCTCCCGGAATTCTTCCTGTTGCGATGCTTATGCATAAGCTCCCAGGAGGCGCGTCATCATCTGATCCCCTCCAGAACGCAGAGCGGAGTTCTTTGTCGTAGAATGTTGTCGTAGAAATAAATGGTGTGATTCAGGATCTCAACGTGGGAGCTCGAAGCGTCCCGATGGCTCTGCGACCGCCTGCTCTATGACCAACAGAGCCGCCGCCGGAGAATCGCAGTTGTTATGTGTAGAAGCTCGAGCGGAATAACTTCACAACATCTCGCGCGACGAGCCAGGCTGAGAGCTTGCTGCATAATTCACGAGGCGGCTCCTCTTCTGTCAGCGGCGAGCATTCATAACAGACGACATACAAAAGCAATTCGAGAGTATCGGACTTATTTTCGAAAGCTCACGTCGAAAATGCACATGTGTTTTTGCAATGTGGTACAGGCGTTACGAACCGATACGGTTACCATACGGTAAACAAATCTGTTTTCAATAATACGGATGACCCTGTAATGAGGGAGCCGGGCGCAGACGAGTCCGCTGTGACCGAGTTTTTGTAGTGGACTCTCGCGGGCCCCTCATGGATCAGCCTTCTCGTAGGCAGGGCTTTTGCAAGCAGCCTAGGTGATCGATATCCATAGACTGGGGGTTCACAATGCTCGTTGCCCAATGGATATTATACTACGCTATGAGGGATTTCTTCGCTCTATGGGACTGGATTATTGACTTCATCCCGTCCGTCGACTCAAGATATTTGACACAGTCTCAAGATTTTCACAAATCAATTCTGTGTTCTAGCTTCCCGAGAATTGAGGCGATAACGCTTCCACCCTCCGTCCCTTCTCGAGGCCCCGTCTCCCCGAACCCAGCTCACGCGTACATCAGCAGCGGTCCAGAGCTTCCAGAAATGCTCACGTCTGGACGGAAACAAGGAAGAGCCCACACAATGTTGTTCGACAATGCCCCACCTTGTTCGATGACGCCAGCTCCGGTATACTCGAAAATTGCGGCACACTCTCTCAACTAGCGAATCAGACAGCTCGACTGCCAATCATCGGAAGCATGTAAGCATCCTCCTATGCGTCGGTATGGGCGAAGGATGTTCCTCATCAGGCGGATACTTCCCTTCTTGATTTCCGTGGGCGGGTCAGCGCAGTGTAGGCGCTGAGTGCGTTCTAGTTCCAGAGCTCTATCCTTAATCCTGTGAACACCACGCAACCCATTACGACGATGTACAAGGTAGGGGTTGCAAGCGAAGTTTCATGCACCGTCATTGTATAATCAAATTAGAAGCCAAATGTTCGCATGCTCCCCCCATATGCAAGATCTGCAGATAGGAGGCGGACGATGAGTTCGGAAGCTGACAACTCCACCGTGTGGATTCGAGTGGGAGCCCTATTCGCCCGGCTCAAGTCGACTATAAAATCTCTATTGCGAACTTCGATGTCGAAGTGAATCTCTTCCTCCGGCTGACTGCGAGGCTGTTTCCACTCGGGTAAACGACTTTCGGCGACGCGACTCAGTGAATCCATAGCGCTCTGTCATGCCGTTGATTCGGGATCCCAACAAAATACGTACGGAGGCTATCATGCTCTCAGGTAGACGGAGCGACGGGAGTAATGTCGCACTCTTGACATTGACGAGGACAAGCTGTGCTTGCCGGATGCTTGTTAGCATTGAATGGAAAGGTCAACAGGTGCCTCTCGCGGAAAGAATTTGAACTCTTACTGAAAGTAACCCTCTGACCTTCCGAGTCCGACGGCGACTCGGACTTGTTGGAGCGCTAGGTAGCGTAGGTGCCTCTTGGAAAATAGAACACGAGAAATCAGAGAGGCCCTCCTATCGGGACCGCCTCGGAGCTCTGGTCACCCCGTTGACCGATGTCGCCTCTCCTCGTGGACGAGCTCGCAGATTCTCTGCCAGCATCGTAGTGACCTGATCGATTGCGATTGGCTCCCAGTCCACGCTCCCCTCTCAACATTTCGCACAATATCATCCGAAGGAAAATCAGACGCTCATCTCCGGAGCAGTAGGATTGCAATGTCCAGAGACTTCAGTCGAAACACGGAATTTATGCGCGAGAGGTCTATCAAAGCAGAGTGGGGTGAAATAATCCATGTTTACGCCCTTCCAGGCGTTAGCCGATAGAAGACTTCTTTGTGAATGATGTAGACATTAGCTTCTTTGGGTTCCAGCGAGATAGAATGGCTTTCGCGTATTCTTTAAAGGAAGCCTTCGATGGCGTACGATGTTTTACTCGGGATCCCTCCGCGATCGAAGCAGCTTCCGGCACATTGAAATTCTGTAGATCATGCAGGATCGAGATGTAGTCATCAGGTGAGCAGTCACTTAGTTGATTGAAGTCATTCCGTGACTGGGAATCTTCTCCTTCTCGCTCAGGCACTGGAGAAACGGGCTCCCCGTTTCTCGACCTGTAATTTCGAGACAGGTGCCTCCGTGTTCGCTTTGTTGCCTCTTTTACGTGGGTTTCGACAACGTTCCTGCGTGCCTCTGGCTCATCCGCATCCCTGACGCCCCGCAGATTCGCAATTCGCACAGTCAGTCTTCGCAGAATGGCTCCGACCGATGTGCTATCGGAGTCTTCACTGACACTCGGCGCGCGACTCCCGCAAGTTTTCGAAAATGTATACTCGTGGTGTTTGAGCAGATGGGAAGCGTAACGAGCTGGTGACAAGGACGACAGCTCAGACTGGAACTCCCGTGGCTTCTCTTGCTGAAGCTTCAGCGGAGTCAAGCTCGGAGCTCTGTGCGGATGCGAGCTCTCGGGAGAATTTTCGAGGGGTCTGCTCAAGCTATCGGGATCGATTCCATCCTTAGCATTATTTTCCGGAGAAACCATCGAGCAGTCTCGCTGAAGCCTCGATGCTTCGTTTTTGTTACGGTGAAGCTTGCTCGGTTCGGGTGATACCAAAGACCAAGTCACATGTGACGTGCTTTGGTTGTCGAGCGTGGCGAATGACCACCGATGAGGGAAGTCAGGGGGCTGATTAAGTTCCTTGTTCCTTCCGATATGCATGCAGAAGATGTACGCAATCTGTCTCGACTCCCAGGTGAAAGAAGAAGAACGTCGGTTCCAGGTTTAAAAATATAAGAGACTAATTTTTATTGACAGCAACTTCCAAGAGAAAAAAATACGTATCATTTCTACCATAGGCAATTCGCATCAGATCATTATTGTTATTATCCCGATTAGGAGATCACTTGTGATTTAATATCATTCTGTCTCGCGGTGGATCCATTCGGAGGCGAGATCACCCTCTCAGTTTTTCCTTATTCCGGCCGAGGACTGTTTTCACAGATTCTATGCCGTAGGGCGACGTTGACTGTTTCAAAGGAGGGTCATTCCTTCCGGTTCTCTCCGGGACGAACTTTGCATCTACCGCCAATTTTCGGTAGCAACGGTGCGATCATGTAGGGTCATTGTGGTGTCTACATGATGGAGCAAGGAATGAATGTGAAAAATCATCTCGGATTCCCGATGACTCTTCTCCCATGAGGTATTACCATTGATCTGAGTTGATTGGAAAACTTGGAATGCTAAAGAGGTATCCCGGAGTTCGACCAATGATTATTCCTCTGGCTCCTCATCGGGATCGCTCGAGGCGCGAGCGAGTCAAATTCCTATCTTTCAGAAGCTCTCCCGATCTGAATAGTTTCCGGGTCGCTGCCAGCAATCGATAAGTTCGTAAGAGAATATAGAGTTTATTTACAACGATACTAATTGTCAGCGCGAGAGATGTTCCCTTCCTCTCGTTTCGCGAGTGCTTGATTCATCAGGACGAAGGGACTGCACCATCGAGGGCTGAAGCAGTGGGCATCGATTAATGAGACCGCACGGTTTCAAAAAACGTGTTGTATCACATATGATTGGATATCCAGTCGAACCTCCCGAACGCATCGGTGAGGTCCTGGCTACGAGTGATTTCCTAAGATGGCAAGACATGTTTATCAAGACTGAGGATTCGCTTCCCTAGCTGCGTTACATCAGGTAGAAATAAGATCAGAGGGTGGGGTCAAATCTATTTCCCGAGAGTAGGTGTGTATTCCAGGTCCGCGGCGAGAAGAAGGGTATGACGCGTCGACCAGCTGTTTTTGCGAGCTCCCTCTTCACAACACGACTTCATGGCTTTCGTCTTTCTTATGCATACCTCCTCTCTGAACCTGAACTTAGTGAGGCGATAATAATATCCAGAGATCATCTCCTGTTCTTGATCGATTCCTCTTCATTGGGAATCAATCTTCCCGCCCCATTCCGATGGGGATTCGTTCTCTTCCCTATGAGTGTCAGAAGTCAGAAGTGCATGACTGAACAAGGTTGGCTCTAGATACAGACAGCTTGTCTTGCAAGGACCTGTTGATCCTGTCGGGTCTTCTCAGGCGGCAAGGGGCGGATACGGTTCTGCCGCGATAAACAGTACAGACTATCCAGTAAAGGTTCTGCATTGCATCGAAGGAAGGCGCCGTAACGATATTCATCAGTCGATTGCTCAAGTGCTGACGATATATCGACCAAGCGCACGTTCTCCGGGTATAGGACCAGAGACTCGAGACGCATCCGATATCCATTCGACTCGTCATCCATCGATCGATCGACCGAACACAGTGGTGCGACAGATTCGCGCGTCGTTCTCATTTTATGATTTGTTTGCTGGCCAGCAAATTTTTTAACAAATATTTATGTGTTGGAAGTTGTAGGCTGGAGTAGGGGTGTCTGCGGTTCATTCGGAGGGGATTTCCCCGACTTCTTGAAAGGATTCGTCGTCCCCTTGTTATCCGGTACGCTGGAGGCAAAACAATGGACATTCAACGAATGCAATACAAAGGGCTCAGGAACGCCGGTCATCGTGTTCCGCTGACGTTGCCGCCAGCAAAATAGCGTCGTTGATGTGGAGAAGTATACAAGCGTATACTGTAATTTCATGAGTCCCGGTCCTAGTTCTTGATCACGCTTCGCTTGTCCAATCGCTGAGGTTTCAGGCTGTCCAACTCGCTAGTCAACTCGTCGGCGACAGGAGGAGAGGTTTTACGGAACAATCGTCGAGCAGCTCGTTTCTGCAACAATAGATTGGAAATCATTAGCTCTTCGGACTGCAGGTATCGATGCTTTTTAGAAGCTAGCTCTGCGCGAGAGAGGGGGTGATGGAAAGGGACTTGCCTGCCATACTTTATCGTAGGGGATCGATCGCTCCCCAAAATGTCAACTCTAACGATGAGACGCAATCTCTCTCTCATAACTTTACGATTCGCTCTTCCCACGACGAGGCCGCCACCACGCAGGGGCTCAGGCTATATCGACCCAATGACAAGGGACAATCGACCCTGCTTCCAGATCGTTCGATACCGCAAGAGTCTCGAACCTTCTGATCGCTGAGCCAAATCTTGATCTTTTCCTCCATCCCCGCTGAAGGCGAACGGAATCCTTCCTCGGAACTGAGACACTCGATTAGCGGAATATCCCATTCTGCCCGCACACAGATCCGTGCTGACAACGATTCGTACTCCGAATAACGTCAGGGGTCCGAAGAGCCCTCAGGTCGGGGCAGAGGACTCTTCAGGGATCGCGCCATCTCATGATTCGATATTTTCGGCGGAATGAATCTTCTATTGTATGTCGCGCTCATTAGCTTCCGATGGGAACGCCTCGTATGCTATATCGTATGGCTAAGCTCCGAGGACAAGCCAATCACTCAAACAAGAATACGCTCCCATATGAGATCGTTGGGCGTATGTTGAGAGTTGAGAGACGGAGTCGGCCTGCCAGGCACCGCACCGTCGGCTCGAGGAACCAGCCCACGCACATTTCCTTCGGTCCTTCCACTGACAGCATATGGTGCGCTCGCACAGCGCCCTCAGTGGCAGCCGAGAAAGGTGCAGTAACCCTTGACATTTCGAGCGAATTCCCGTCATTTCGACGTTTCTTTTCCTTTGCGAGCTCGACGAATGAACCGACTAACCAGAGGGTCGACGGAACAGCTTATCGGCGTATCCTCTGCCACTTGATCTGAACACTCACTGAATACCCTGCATGGAAAACGTGCCGCTCTCCCAAGCAGTCTACGACGCTTCTTTCCATTCTCCGCTGCGCCTGCTTCAGCTATTGACTATATCGACGCTGCGAAGGCCTGCGGTGAGAGGGATGGATGGATGTTGCTATTTTTAGCTCACCAGCCAGCGCAATCTACCTCTACCCTCGTGGATCCCTTCGTTCCGTGGAGTTTCCGCGCCGGCGATTTCGCCCGCTCGCCGGCTCCAACGATTCTCCGCAGGATGCCGCGCCGCCGCCTGGCTAGAGGCCTCTGCGTCATTGTCCTTGTGTGGACAGGAGCAGATCAACTAATTTTCTGCCCAATCGAGGAGTTTCAGTCAGTCAGCGGGCCTCGACGGCTTCAGTCAATGGTGCGGAATGAGCGGAATCATCCGCGGAACCGCGGCTGAAACTGCGTACTTCTGCTGCCACTCATCACGTTCGGAGAACGGGGGACGAACACGCGCAGCATCGGAGATAACCGAAACCTCGAAGCCACATAATTTCGGGCTCCTCTAGCACTAGCCAGGGTCCCGTTTGGCTACACGAGACTCAATGCTGTTGACCAATCCAGCTATCGAGTGCGAGATATTTCAAACCAGATATCGTTCTTGATTCCACCCTACGACGATCTAATACTTGAGTCTTCCAGAGTGAACTCGATCTATTGATCCCCTCGCGGGATTTCCCACATATCGGCTCTCTTTTGCGCATCAGACACACTTGGGGTATGGCTGACGAGCCCTGCACCTCATGGGATGATCTTCTTTTGCGTGGCGGCGTGTCAATTTTTACTCGAGCCTTCGACACCAGCCTGGATATCCGATAACGTCTCAGAGAGGAATCAACGCACGAGGGCGAGCGGTCCTGATGATGCAGGGGGTAAAATTCAGCAACGGGGGCGACTTTGGTTCGAGACTCCTTCCACAGGGTACAGGTTGCTCTAAAAATAGATTTTCGGGGGACCAAGCTTCTACGTTCATTGAGAATAGTACGCCACTTCATGGAGTCCTAGGCTTCCATTGGTCGAGGACCTATGACGTCAGGCTTGACGCACGAGAGGCGGGCCTTCTCGTCCTTGGCAAGGCCGTTCGGAGGAGCCGCAGGATTCGAGTCGGGGAAGAAGGAGGCAACAAGCCAAGGGTGCGCGGCAACCAAGGAATCGTCATCCCCGACCTCGAATCAATGAATCGAATTATCTGTTCGATGTACGACGACCGCCAAAATCGGTGACGGCGCTCTTGCCGTCCTCACCAAAAAGGAAAAGGGCGAGTACCCGGGGGAGCGTTTTTTTCTCTGACTGCCGGATCGGGGCCAGAAGCATTCGACAGAAGCCACAAGTCCCGCACCAAGAGGGGCGCGTTCCTGCGCCGACGACAGGTTTTGAAATTCCCTGCTCTGCTCCGCAATTTCGTCGGAGTGCGCTCAGCTTTTCTGGAGCTCTCTCACGCAGAGCTCGAGCTTATTTCAGAAGTATGAGCTGCGTCGACGGAGGACCACGGAGTTGGGGGAGGGGGTCCTCCGCAGATTCCAGCGTAGCGAGGAAAATCCAATTAGGAAAAAAAGTTCGCCGGAATGGGTTCCTTCCCCCAAGCCCGCGGAAAATTCGAACCCTCCAATGCCAGACCTCCAGTCGCGTCCCTCGTAGGGGAATCAGGGAAATTCAGGCTGGGGACCTGAAACCTTTCCGACCTCCGACGAGTAAAGGCCGACGAACCAGCTCTGCTTGTTCCCTCGGATCATCTTCCCATGGAGCTCCCGAGAACGAATGCGATGGGAAACGAATCGGTCACCGGCTTTAGGGATTCTCCGGCGTCGAGGTAGCATGCGGCTTAGCTCAGTAGAGATTGAGCTACAGGAGCTTTGTCATAGAGAAGCCAAATTTAGCCGCGGTTGATGTTGCCGTCGTCAACATCTCGTCGCCCGAAAGAGAGAGAGTTCCGGAATGTACGTGATCCTGTGCGGTATGGTAACTCGCTCCAAAATCAGTAGACCGGTATTTTTGGGCCTCCCTCTTTGGGCTCCACCGGAATTTGATGTTGTTTTTTATAGCGAGCGGTTCAGGCCCGCAGCTCAAAATACGATTCAAACGCCTCCACCCTTTGGGAGATTGCTGTCTCGTCGCTCTAGGCGCGAGATCTGAGTGAACGGGTTCAGAGAGAAGATTTACGGCATCGAGGCGGAAGGGGCGGGAGTGGCATGCGGAGAAAGGATTGCGCGGGTAGAGATCGGATATGGATGGACTCACCAGTTGTTGAACTTCAGGATCCTCGGGCCACAGATCCGGAAGGGGTCGCCGCGCTTCAGCTCCTGCGGGCCTGAGCATGGCGTACTCCTTCTGTCCGTGGAGCTTGGACACTTTGGGAATTTTGTCTTCTTTATGCTGTTCCAGTTTTGCTTTCTGTGGCGCTTTCGTCGGCGTGGCCGTTGGTGCCGATGACGACGAGGCAGGAACGCTCGATGTCTTTGGTTTCGGAGTGACGGGTCCGGCTTTCTTGGTTTCCGACTTCTTGTCGATAAAGTTGCTCATGATTTGGCGGACGATTTCCTTCTGCTGTTCCGCGTCGATGGGTGCGTCGTACCTGAACGATGATGCGCCATATGTCAAGTGACCGTACCTCGACGACGGCATCGCGAGCCGTTAGTTCGGCTCCAAGAACACTCAGAAGTTACGCTTCCCCCTCTCGTATACTCACGTGGCACCGTAGTCGACCCATTGTTGCTGATTAGGTATATCATCACGAGTGTCATCATACTGCATGGCATCCTCAGGCGCTTCGAAGATCGCTCCGATCGGACGGCTGGGTCCATAATCATAATCCTGTTCAGCTTCTTGATCTTGAAGTCGAGCGTTTTTCAGCGCTAGATAGAGCCGTGTGTAATCCGGTTTGGGGTATGGCACATATGAATTCCGTTGGAGGCGCCCGTAGATCGCCTCGGGATCACCGAGAAGTCCTAATGGTGACGCTGCGGCAAGACACCCGAGCATTCCCAGAACGACAAGTTGCTTCATCTGTGGAGGAAGAAATTTCATAATCGACAAACGCTCCTTGGAGACCCAAGAGATCTGCTCTTGTCTCTCTACAACTTCCCATATTTGAGGACCACTCCAATGTGTCGACGACTCAGTCACTCGCTAATTGCCTGCTGCCTCGTTTGTGGCCGTGCGACAACTGGAGGAGGACAGCCGCCTCACCGGCAGGCTTTCCAAGTCGCTAATGCTCCGCGTACACCGTCGGTAAGACTAGAGAAGTTGCGTGGGCGTTGCGGAGGTGGCCTTCTGCGCGACTAGAGTATTTGCGTACAAAAGCCTTCTCGTTGGTCGGCCGGCGACAAAATTCGCAAGCTCGTATGAAAACGTTGTTTATCGTTTCTTCTTGTGACTTGCTCGGAGCGATTCCCGCACCCAAAAAAAAGTTTTCAATACATTGAGGAGCTGCCTCCAGACGGAAGTCCAGTCATCGCGCAGGCCATGAAGCTCTGAAGCGTTAGCCCTAGTGAGGCCTAACTCGGAGCATGCTAGCGATCATTCTCGAGGACTTCCAGAAGAAACGTCATGGCAACGTCCGGAAACGATGCTTGACTCGTCATACTGATCGATTCTTTCTTCCGAAGCGTCCAGTGGAATGACTGATCTTTTTTCAAGAGGTATTCCTTCCGATCCTCCGATGCCGCCGGCGACGAGGCGAGTGAACTTTCTCAAATGCCACCGAGCGCTGGAGCGCCACCGTTCCTTTTCAAAGGGTAACATGAAGATGGCGGGAATGGCATTTCGGAAGGAAAACTAGCAAGAAAGGAGATGACTGAACATGAGAATCGAGGCGGGGGAGGGGGAAGGAAAGTGATATGACTAGAGAGAATGGCTCTAGGGAGTTTGAGTTTATGGCAAAAGCCCGAAGTGAGGGTCGGACTTCCGCATGGAATGTCCAAATGGCTTCCGTTTTTAAGTAAGCGGCGGCGCTTACGGGACCTGACGCAAAATATGCCGGCGCTCGATTTCGTTATGTGTTACGGGCGAGCACCTGGCGACAGGCCGAACGTACAGATAGGCGAGAGGCGCGTGTTCCCATATGAAGTATTTTCACACCTCACCCCAACGCGGCACAGCTTGGAGAAATGCCAATCTCGCTCTGGTTGTCGTCCAGAATCGTCTTGAATACCGGAAATGATGCAAGTAATGACAAGAACAGTTTCTCAGATACGGCTTTCGGAAGTTACCAGAGAGAAAGGTCGTCACAACGACGGCCGGAATTTTCTGTCGCAATTATTCCTATCGAATGTACTCAATCACGAATACTCTCTGGGTCCGAATAAGGTCTGTCAAGAAGACGCTGGGGAGAAGTTCGACGGGAAGTTCGATAGGATGGGAAGTCGGGTGAAGTACATATCTACGAAAAGACGATCAGGTTGACGTACGTTTTGTCCGATGATATGACGGAGTGGAAAATCAGGAAAACGGATTGTCCCCACTTGTTGCGCGACGATCGTAGTACGCTGAGAATTGTCCGAAGTCCAAGAGGTGAGTGAGGACTTCGGCTCGACTCCGCTCTATTTAGTGAAGGCATGACGTAGCGCTGACGTCAGGGGAAAGAGCTGAGAGCCGAAGAGGAGGGTCATTGGATTTTTCTCGACTCGGAGCCAGCTCGAGGGGGAGGATTCTCCCGTTGATGTGGAACCACTACGTCCGAGACAGTCTGGGTGAAATGGAGACGGTGGACGATGCGCTCAGACAGAGACGAAACATTCAAGTGGGTCTCATATAGACTCAAGGCGTCATCGCCGGGAACGTATTGCTTAAGGCCTTGGTCCAATTGTTTTCGATGCGAACTCTCCGGATGAAGTGCCCCCTCTCTCACGCTATCTTCTCGTCCTCGGCTCCTCCTTGCGCTGTGCCGCGACCCTTCCCACTCTATCAGACACTCGATGTCCCTCGAGCTTGGATTCAAGACAAATTTCGCGGTCAATGAGTTGAGGTCCGGCGCTACGCGAAGGCGAGCTTGACATCCCTGGCAATACTTTTGTGGGACGACAGTGTCGAGTTTCCATTGTTTCCAAGCTTTCACGTCATAACCCGTTGACGTAGTCATAGCAATCTCGCACTTGACCTGTTTAAGCGCCCCATCCAGTCTAGCGAGATCCTCATTGCCCCTCTTCCTGGCCACAAAGCACATGGTGGATGATGGTAGGCTGGGCGCTAGAGTTCTGTGGGATAAATCAGAGATATTTCGGTTTGAGATATCGATTTTGATCGTTCATTTCGGCAGAATCTGCCTCCATTCTATTGGGCTGCTGTGGACTAGAGATTCGAATGAAGAACGGGATCTTCCAGAGCTTCCAATCTCCGAAGCGGGGAGGATTGTCCCTACATGCAGTCGAAGTAGAGATGTATTTTCGATTCATAAACTCCTTTATTATTTATATTATTCCTTATACAGTAAAAGCTCGTTATAATGACCCCCATTACAACGAATTTCTCGGTACAACGAACAAGAATTTCTCCTCCTTTGGCCAGCTCGCCATAGGGAAAGTGTTGAGCGGCATTCGTTACAGCGAAAACTCGGTACAACGAACCAGTTTCGTCGGTACCTCCGTGTTCGTAGTAACGAGCTTCTACTGTACGTTCATCCGATCAGAGATGGTCAAATCACTGTCGGAGCCCCTCATAGTCGCTCGACTTTCGCGGGAGATCTGATCCATGATCACTGTCTGTACCTACACATGTAGTATCGATCGTGACAGCAATACACCGAGCTGTTTCCACTTTCAGATCCGATCTCTGCAGATGGAAGCGTACGACAACGTCGCCTCCAACCGCGACATCGTGATTGTTTGAGAGCTCATCGATTACCCCATGAAGTATTCACAGCAAGAGTCATGACGTCATGACAAAGGACTGTCGCTCATTGCTCTTCTATCAGTGAATCCTCTATCCACGAAAACTTCCTTCGTGGAGGATGCTTCTCACGATTCTTGACCTGGCGACCTCAGGTCGTATCCTGAATGCCTCCTCTGCGAGCCGACCCAGATCAAGGCGGACGGGTTTCTGAGGGAAAAGTATTCCCATGTCTAATCGCTTACTTTCCCCAGTTCCTCGGTTCAATACTGAGGAATAGAACGCCTATCAAACCTCTTATTTGCATAGGAAAATCCCATAACGCATGACACAATCGTTGGGATGGTCCTCCACGCCCCGTCGAACTTATCTTATGCATCGGTATTTTTTCATGAAACAAGAGTGATCTCAAAACCACATTGGTTGCATAGATTATGCGAGACATCCGTCCGAGGCGAACAAAGAACTGTCGAGTCCTTCATCAACACCTCACCCTAACGGCGATGCTTATCAGTGAGAGGTTCCTTGGAATCTTCCACGAGGAGTGATGCATTTTTCACCATCATAAACAAACTTGGTCACGATTCCGCCCACCCTTGAGAGAATCTGCTCCTGGAATTAGGTACTCCTCGGAGGGTCACGTCTGCGTTGTGGAAACCCTTCTCTGACAACGTTGAGTTTCGCGGCCTCCGTATTACGACGGCCTCGCTGCCGTTGTCCTGCTCCTTGCTGCTCTCTCGGATTTCGATCGCCGACGCCAAAAGTTGGAAATTCGCTTCCGGCTTGTTTTGAACTCGCAGATGAACTCCGTAGCCTCCTGTTGTTGACCTTTCGAGAGAGGGAGTGGGCTCGGAGTAGCCGGAGTTTAAGCTCCCCGCAAAGGTTCAAAGCATCGGTCGTTGCTTCATTCGAGAAGTTCACTCATCACGATTCGACGGGCGGGATGGGAATCTCGTGTAATGGGACCTCTTCGCAGAAGAAGACCTTGGGCCAGCCCCGTCGAGCAGGAATCAGATATCTGCGACTCAATCGAACCTCCGAGTACGGACCTTACCGGCCTAGGAGGCGAAAAGCGCGCACCGGATCATCAAAAATACCTAAAGTCATTTGAACTATCTTGAAGGAGGCCCGATTTCGCCTAATGGCGCCCGACAGTTGCAGGGTTCCCAAGTCTAGGGACGATTAGCGACGAAATTCTGCCTGCCGAGCAGACAGAATCCCTCTGAAGGGATCGAATGCGCACTCAACTCAAAGTTTGTCGGCCGGGCCGTCGACCTCGGGATCGGAGGGGTGAGATTACGTTTCGGAGCGGCATACCTGCCAGAAACTCGGGACCTTCCAGCGACTACGAGCGCAATTTAGTCCCCGACAGCCTCCCCAGGGAGATTGACACGGATGTATGCATCACTCAACGTGGCCGTCAGCTCCAAGCGTTTTCGATTTTTTCCCTCATGCCCGTGGAGCTCATCAAGCGAGAGTTCTAGATCGAGATTCAGGACACTGCTGCATGAAAGTTTCGTTTCTTCGCTCTCTTTGGATCGGATCCTTATCTCCCTCAGTGAAGAAGTAGTATGGAAACGTCTCTCGGACGAAGAGTCCGGGCGAATACCTATCCGTTATTGTGTCGAGAACGAAGCTCATTCTCGCCCTCCACCTAAGCAGTCTACGCCCGACCACCCGAGAACCGCATTCTACCCAGTAAGTGTTTCCCTCATCGAAGCACTCGGCACATTGTCGTGCTTGGTGTCTCGCATGTTCATTGAAAACGAGCTTCGCTCTACCCTGTGTCCTCGGGCAACTACTCGCTCCAATGTCGACGCAACCTGCTCGGAGCCACGAACCTCTCTCGGGGAAGTCTCTCTCACACTGATTTGAGCTGGAAACCAATCAAGACTCTTATTGACGATCTCAGTCGAGAACTGGGAGTGGGAAACTCCCGCGGGCTGTATCTTCCAGCTTGAGGATCTTGCGGAGAAGACGCCGCAGCCGGAGTTGGAGCCATAGGAGGACTGCTGTCTGATGTGTTACTCCAACAGTCGGGCCCGGGGAGACCCCAATGCCCCAGGAGATGTGCTGCGGACCTTTCGGGAGCCTGGTTAGCAGATTTCTATCGAGCACAGCTCCGCTGATCAATTTTTTGCGCTTGATTCGATCGACGCGGATATTGGGGGAGAGGTACCGAGGAGGACTCGCAATCGCTCGGGAGTCCTCGATTGCGTACAGTTATTCCTAACAAGAGGTCATCTTCCGCTCTGCGGGAAACGGGGAATATATTTCCATGCACCGTCTCGAGACGCTGCCCGGAGACTCATCTGTCGGGATTTTCTACGGAGAAGCTGCTTGACAGAACAGATAAGGGGGAAGGGATCTGATCGAGAGAAACTTCGCAGCCTCTCCCTTGGAACAGCTGATGCATAAGCTCATGCATATGATTCAGCGCTGAAAAATGAACGGTACGTCCCTCGAGCCGTCGCGCGATATGAGACATCCGGCGAATGAGCAAACTTCTGCGAACAAGACTGAGTATCACTTGATTGCTTGTGAATGATGCATATCGCGTCTCGATTGAAGCAAGCATCCGGTCAAGGCTAGGGAATCAGAGGGAATCTGTTCACGGACGAAACTGCGTTCTCGATAGCAGACAGAACCACCCCAGGCTAGAGACAGGAGCATCGAATATGATGCCGACGGATGCAAGACTTCACAGAAAAAACTTGCAGCCTCAGCAAGATTCAAAGACGGAATCGAGCGCAGAGGGACGAGCGAGACTCTGCGTACAAAGAATCGTTTGCTGTCAAAGCTGGAATATCTCTGGGAAATTGTTGAGGGACAATGATCTCCTTGGAAGACTCCATTGCTCGAAAAGCCTCCTCGAACCTCGGGCGCTTTCCAGGATCATCAATCCCTTCAGAAACTCTGCCGGCTCCTGATGAGCATATCATCGAACCGAATCCCTGGGTTTCCCCAGGGCCCGGGTTCTATGAAGTTTTCGGCACGGCGACATCCCCGAACAGAAATCTGGAGCGTGGGGTTAAGCCGGACGGAATCGAAGTCGTTTGGACTCGTCACGAGCTCGTCGGAGCCGCATCCAACTGAGCTCTTCTCTGAGGACAGGGCGCAGGGACAGGGTGCATAGGCTCAAAAGCATGTTCGACGGTGCTTGTTAGAATGCACTTAGCAACAGCCTCACATTCGGCGTAGTTCAAAGTGATCTCGAGACGTTCTCGGCAGCAGGAGTCTGAGGACGTTCCTTAGAGTATCAGCCCTTAGGAGAGTGAACTCGCGGAAGTGCCGGGCTCTTTCCGACAGAAGAGGGACCGAATACTTTTCACTCATAATGGAAGCAGCCCTTCTACGGGTTTCCGCGTCCCATGCAACTCCTTCATCAATGCTTACATATGAACCGATTAGAGGAGAGAATTATGCGTCCGGCATTCCATGGAGGCATTGTCCGCCATTGGTATTGATTTGAGGACACTATCTGCACGCACGATTTCGTAATACTGCTTCTAGCTGCGCGAATCCGCGGTTCCCTGAGTGATTGTAGACTCCTCTGCTGCGCTCCCATTCCCACCAGAGCATGATCTCATTCGACCACGATTCTAGCTCGGAAGGGATGATTCGAATCATCCTCTCAGGGATCCGGAAAAAGCTTATCCGTGGGCCGTATATAATTTGTCCTCCATCGGCTTTGCTGCCCCTGATCGGATCCAATGAATTGATCGAATCGGATCACTGCGATCCGGCTAGCGTTGACGAGATCGGCTTCTTTCAAAGAGGAAAAAGAGTAGGATATGCGGTGCATCACCCCTTGGCGATACTTCCACCGTTGGGGTGAATGACTGTGCTCGATTAGGCGAACCCTCCATCCGGAAGGAGCTGCGTCCTAATTTACCAGGCTCAATATGATCCCTTTGTACTCGGTGAACTGAGTGCTCGCGCAGATGCGATTACTCACATCGACGGCGAACAAGCTGCAGTATCGTAGCGCTCCGTAATCATGGACTCGCATTCTATTTTCAGACCGCACTGCGTCTCTCTGAAATGCCGAGCTTTGTCCCGAACTGTCGATCGACGAGCAACTGGGCGCCTGAGCATCAATGTCTCGGGAGGCATGCAACGATTATGTAGATGTATGAATTCATCTCTCCTGCATGAGGCATTCCCCTTCTGCTTCAAAGACGGGAAACAGAAAGGCGGGAGCCCCCCATACGGAATCTCTGACCAGCTCGGGCGCATGCCGAATCGACAGCCCACTCATGTGACCTGAACTTCCTCAACCATAGCCGACATGAGGAAATGGAGACAACCGTAAGGAGCATTGGTGAGTCAGCCGTATGGAGCATTGATAAGCTCACGCTACGATTGATGCGCAAATCCAATCAGCGCGAATGTCCGACAAACAGACTGATCCGGGCTGCACGCGCTGAGGAAAGGCAGCATCACTGCGAGCGATTTCTGGCTCATCGTCGGGATTTCTAAAAGGCGAAGCACCGATTCTGCACTGTACTCACCGCTCCGGAGGAAGCCATGTCGAGAGACGAGTGGAAAGAAGCTTTTTTAGAGGTATTTATAGAGATCCAATACGAAGAACCACTTCTAGCCGGCTCTGTATCCGAGGAGTCGGCGAAGCAGTATGCTACGATGTAACGCTGCGCCTCAGAGGCTTACATCAACACGAATGCTAGGAATAGCGCACTTCACTCAAGCTACAGCTGATCATCGTCGTCTGACCAGCCGGGCTGTGTCTCTCATTGGAGGAGGGAAAATTTCACTGAGGACTGGACGAGAAAGATTCTCAGTTCAACTCGGGGCCCCGTCCTTGGAATCGACCAGAGACAGCGAAAAGTGGAACTCTCCCAGACACAAGTCGAGGATTTCCAGCCACGTTGTTCCCAGCTCCAGAGGCGGGTGAGGGGTGCGGGTCATATTTTCGGTCGTCTGTTCCCCTACAATTCTCGACCCGAACCCCGGCCCCCAGAAAATTGGTCCGGCCACGATCAAATCAAGATGGGCATTCTACTCGTACAAGCTAAACCCATGCTCCTGATACAGAGGTATGACTCGAGCGGGCCATTCCGCACAGCCACGTAGAATAGTCAATGTCCTTCCCATAGACAGACGGTCCGGGAGCCGCTACAAGTAGACTCTGGCAATCAGCGGATAACCACTCAACGAGCTTCCGTCTCGACATAGACAGAACAGGTTTTCGTGGCTCCTTTTCCGAAATTATCTCGATTACGAGCCGGCTCCTCGGGAGCTGCTCTCCACAACGAGCCATATCGAGGAGCGTTGGAAATCGCTTCCCGAGTCCGACCGAACGTATGAGCGCCTTGGGATTGGCCTAACACGAAACCGCGGCCGCAATTACAGCGCTTAGGTTTCCCGCTTCCCTCGTCCACTATCAGGCTATCTCTCTGTCAGATTTAGGCAGCTCAGCAGCGAAAATCGAATCGCGAGAAATTCGGAGCACCATCCGCGTGTCGGATTGCTTGAGAGAATATCGAGAAGGAACGGAAACACTGTTTCGATCAAAGACTTGCCTCAAAAGTCCGACCTCGCACGCAGCTGAGTTGATTAGGACAACATATCCTCTGCACGTAGCCGCAGGCTTGAAAGGACGCGACGTGGACCCAGACGGCGGGAATCTCATTCCTAAATATAGAGGAAGACATGATTTCCATAACAACAAACGAGGGCCCACATCCTCTATTCAAGCAGGCTTGAGTTTCCTCGAGTCGGATGAATGCTTGGAATTCCAGACATTTGTTCCCCACAGACTCTCCTAAGCTGCCTCGGACGGAAAGCTCATTCGAGACCTTGAATCTGAGCCCCTGAGTCCTGGCGCTGTCGAAAGTTGGTCATGCGCTAACAAAGTGCAATATATGGCGGTACGCTCGGAGCGTGAGCGGTAATATGTTCGTCTTTCAAGCGTTCCTCCCTGAACCCATAGAACTTGAAGATTCTAAACCCATGCATGGTGCTCAGAACGTCGCACGGAGCTTCTGGATTGCAAACCCCGGATCTGCGCTACTTCATTCAAGACTCCGGATTTGGACCAGCTACACAACACATTGAGCAGTTGTATTTTTATGACCGATTCAAAATTCCCATGCGACCCATGGTAGGAAACCCCGCAGCAAGAGCTCTCAATTTAGCATTTCCAGCGCGGCACGACTCCGTTCAATGGCGACATCCATTTCCCCATATTGGATGAACCCGCATCCGATTCGTTCCCATCCGCTCCTCGAATTCCCCCTCATCGCGAACTATGTTCGCCCAATAAAGTTTTGCGACCGCAGATGAATTCACCAGATTCAGAGGATCTGGAATAATTTCATATATGTAGGTGTGTATGTATGTAGGTGTGTATGTTTTTATCTATGTATGTAATCTTCACAGAATTCTCTCGTACCTGTTTTCAGTTTCCGAATTCTCTTGTATCTTCACTTTTTGAATTTTCTTGTATCCTCACTTTGCAAATGGCGCCATGATGTGCGGTTCTGACATCCGCGGACGAGCCCGTGAGATATTCGACCCAGCGTATCGTGAGTCTTCCAGCTTTTGGTCGGCTTCTCCGCAGTCGTGCGGAGCTTCCGATGTACCTACGGAATGGAGTCAAGCGCCCGGAGCTTTGCTAAACTGAAGCGTGACTCATTTTGCGTGAGCTGCGGGCCGATAGAGACCCGCTTTTCAAAGCAATCGGGTGAGAGTCGGGATCCTTGTCGTGATACTCGGCAACCGGTGGCGGGGAGGAAGTCGGTGATGTCATGAGCCGACCTCGGTGGAGGAGGAAGATCCTCACGGGATAAGTCTTCAAAATTGAACCGTAAGAGCCCTTTGGCTCCGTGGCGGCTTACAGACTTCGTTCTAATGGCCGTAGTATTAACGCAATATCTAGGAAACAGACTCGATCAAGGATACCACAGATCCCAGCGATCCCACGCTGGAATCTACGGGAGGAAATTCCCCCCTTGCGTGGGAGCCCGGGCGTCCTCCACAGAAATGCCATCAAACTTCTCGATGTCGAAAGTGAGCCCCTGTGATAGGCGAGGCGAGCGACCGACGCCGACTCGGATGTTTTTCGTCGAATAATTATCGATGATTCTTGGGGAGCACCGTTCGAAGGAAGTTCCGGCCGCTGCGCCCTAACCTCATGCCTCGTATCGTACTCGGATCGATGAGCTGCATGAGGTCAACAGTCTGCCTCGGAATCAGATTACGAACGCCACGGTAGCGGACCTCCCGTCGACCGCCTGAGGTGCTCCTGATATGTTACGACTTCCTCGGACATCAATCGCTGGAGAGAGGGAGCTGCGGGAGAGACACTGAACGTTACGCATTCCGTTCGCAATCCGCCACGGGATCGGGAAGGAATGAACATGTGTCTTTGTGTGACGATTTGTTGCGACGAGTCTCGAGCCCCTGAACAATGAAATCCCTCCTCCTTGCCCCGTGGAAGACGGTCGCGTTGGGCGGAGGATCCTAATCGGGGTCGCCGCTGCTCTGATTTCATCAAGGGGGAGCGGTACCTGACCTGTTCAAGGTCAATCAAGAGGTTCCCCGCCTAGTGTAGAACTTGTCCGACCGAATCTGAACACCCACGCCGTGGTCGTCCTTCTCTCTCGGACCACAGCATGACGTACCAGGTCATGGCTTGAGATGCTGTGATGAAACCTCTATTGTGCAACTCTTGGACAGCGGACGGGGCGACGTTCCCTGGTACGGTTCCGAGCCGAGCATGGCAACAATCGATTAGGAGCTGATCGGCCACCGTTCTGTTCAATATCGTCGGCAGGGTTTCTGTGAAAGCTTCTGCTGTTATGAGCGCCTTGTTCGCCTCCATTCCACGAAGAATCCCATTCTGTATTCTATCAAAGAGGCTGGACTCACGCGAGAGCGGGGGCACCCGAGGCTTGCAACCAGGGCTGATAATATTTCAATCTATTGGTACTAGATCGATCGGCGGGACAGTTCTCGATACACTTCTATGACATCGTCGGCTGAAAAGCCACCGTCAAACGATCACCGTGAACGTATATGGACCACTCCGGCGGAGTTTGGTACGGGAATAGATAAATTACCTCGCTGGGAACCCCGAGTATTTCCAGCAGCATCCATTGCTCGCGGAACTACGACACGAGGTCAGGTGTCGAGTGAGGGCCGTCGTAATGAGAGCTCGGGAAATTGCGCTCGTGCTCCGATGAGATACATTGGAGCGAACGGCATCAAATTACACTGGATATTCTCCGCGGGACGGAGTCGGGGACGGAAATAGCATCATGTCCCATCGCTCGCTCTTCCCGATGCCTGAAAAAGCTGTCGCAACGCTCGAGGTTCTTCATGGCAGAGTCTTCCCGAGCTGGAAAGTGAGTGAGTTGCCGTGTCGGGGGCGCGGAGCCGAACGTCGGAAAGGACTCCCAGAAACGCGAGTTCTATCTATTCGAATTCTCCGCATCGCGGATTTCATCCTGTATCGAATTTCCTCTGTTTTGGATTCGGTCTCTTCTCGGATCGATCCGCCGGGGAAAATCGGAGCTATCCATCAGACTCTGCTGCGAAGGGAATTCCTGAAGGAGTCCATGGGAGGCGGACGACCGGAATTCGCGACCGGAGATCCTTTGGGGAGCCGACACGAGCACGTGTGGTGATGAGCGCGTCGCGTTCGGTGTTGCCGGGTTTCGCTTGGCGCATGATCACGATCATTTGTCGAGAGAAGCGCCCGGACAGCGTCGACACAGAGTTTCAGACGCCCGCATCCTCTTCTACGGTTGAGGGACTTCATCGACCGCGAGCGGATCTCATCGAGCTTGCCTTGCTCAGACTCCGTGGATCTGTTGCCTTTCCGAAGATTCCCCATCCACAACATCTATCCCGGCTTCCTCCGGTCGGGCCGACAGCATCGGTCCTGTCGGGTTGTCAACGTGACCCCCTTGGGAGCTCCCGCCGCCTATGAAGAGAACATCTCCTTGAAAGCACCCGCCAAGAGCGTTCAAGAAGTCTTAATACCTATCTTGATCGACAGCAGCCCTATACTCCCGACTTTTTTCCTAGCAGTTCGAGTCTGGCGCGTAACTGGGAGAGCATAAGTGTGCTGTGCGAAGGCTTCACGGGCGTACATTAATCGTGCTCAGGACTTTGAAACTTTCCCGAGAAAACCGACATTTGGCTCGACCGCGACAACGAGGAGCAAAATCCTCGATGCATCCCGTTGCGACCTGGCGGATCTGGGTTTCCGAGAGGTTTAGTCACCCTGACCGAGTATTCCATAGTTTTCCTGTGATTATCAGGTACGGATCAATGATCTTGGGAAACGGTCCCATCATCGTGTATTGATGAATTGAGAAGGTGTTCCGTCTTGACCGCAGTGAAGCTAAGTCTGCGAGAATGCAGGTGATTGATTCCGAGCCACGAAAGGTCAAGCGGTTCGCAAACTCTCCGCCTCACTAAAAACTTCCTGGGAAACACTTCTCCAGATCCAGAACATGGGGGAAAAATGGCAGAATCCCAATCCTCGAAAGCTTCGCTGGAGCGAATACCCTCGACTTCGGAGAAAAGAAAAACAGGGTAAAAACTTATTAGGTTTCAGTCCCAATAAGCAACCCATCTGACTGAAGAGACCAGCATTCCATCGAGAACTAGGAACAATTTGAGGAGCTGCTGACGCACGAGCAATGGAACTTTTTCCTGGAGACTTTTCTCTGAGACCATTGAAGCGAATGGTGTGAGTTCTCCCCAAATGAGAGCCCCCCCCCTTATCCACCGTTCGGTATGTCTCATCCGATGATTCCTCGATGGGCGAGCGTCTATTTCGAAGCTCATT
Source organism: Galendromus occidentalis (assembly GCF_000255335.2). Classification (NCBI taxonomy): domain Eukaryota; kingdom Metazoa; phylum Arthropoda; class Arachnida; order Mesostigmata; family Phytoseiidae; genus Galendromus; species Galendromus occidentalis. The sequence goes on from NW_003805500.1 coordinate 1,434,194, forward strand.
CCGACTCTCATTGTGTTGACAAGGACTCGCGTACCCGAAGCCGGAAGAACAACTGAGCCCCACTCTGGACGATAGGCGTCGTTCCATTGAAGCGCTTTCCGACTCGGAAGGGAACACGAGCTTAGGAAGGGTTGGCAAACCGCGCTCAATGTGGAGGGACTCTGGAGCAGATTCTGCCGAGCAGAGCCAACGCCATCTTACGTTCGAGTGCTCAAGCACCGCCGCGAACACCACGATTCCCATGAAGACCAACTGTATGTACGAGCAGGAAGATCTCCGGCGCCGAAATTATTCCTGCGGGAAATCAGGAAGCAGAGTACCGGAAACCGGTATCGATACACTTTCGCCGGAGCTGAAGGTAGAGTTCTGACCCTCTCCACTCCCACCCGAGCTTCCGGTTTCGTTTACCGCAGCCGCGCAAAATGTAAACACGCACGCGGGAGACCGAATCCGATAGATGTCCTGACCATCTGAGCTCTCATGTGAGTCTCTTCAGTCTCTCGCTGCCCGAGTGCCTGAATCCCTCTCTCGACTAGAAACGTGAGCAATCGCTAGTGTTCACATCGGTATCGAACAGCTCTCCTATCACGATGGACATGACGCGACCGGCTGGGAGAGGAGCTCTCAGCTGTACGTTTCGTGTTGGTCCCGGCGTTCGAAACCTCTCGGCTCAAGCCCAGAATAGCCTCCGGCGGTCCCGGGAGGATCCAGTATACTTCAAGAATATCTACGTAGAGCTTTCGTGTCGATCTCGATGCCGCGTTGCGATAAGTCTACTCCCCTATACGAGGAAAATAGGGGCCAAATTCCACTGTGATGTGAAGCTCGGAATCCTGTCGAGCCCGTACACCGTACGCTTCATTCGCGGATTCCCTTCAAAGAGGAGCTTCTCCCGTTTCTCATTCTATTTCGTTGATCTTCCCAGAAACATGTGCACAATCCGACCTTTCGTCTGTTCGGATCTGTTAACCTACAACAACGTCAACTTGGATGTGCTTACTGAAACCTATGGAGTTTCCTTCTACCTCACATACCTCGCGAAATGGCCTGAATACTTCCAAACACTGGAAAGCGTCAGTGGTGACATCATGGGTTATATAATGGGGAAGGCTGAAGGATTCAGCCGCAACCTACACGGCCATGTGACAGCCCTCAGCGGTGAGTTGAGATGGATTTGGAAGTCCGACCAAACCCTCTCCGGGACAAAGATATGACCTGCTAAACGAATCGTGTCCAAGGAGCACAGCTTCATGTTGAGCCAATAATTTTGAGTCCCTCTGTTTCCAGTTGCTCCCGAGTACCGTCGGCTCGGTGTTGCGAACAGACTCATGGACAGCCTGGAGGAAATCTCGGAGGAGAAGAATTGCTATTTCGTCGACCTGTTCGTTCGACTTTCGAACTCGATCGCCATCGACATGTACAAGCGCCTAGGGTATACGATATACCGGCGCGTGCTCGGCTATTATTCGAGTTCGGGCTCGGATCCGGACGAGGATGCTTTCGACATGCGGAAAGCCCTCAGTCGAGACGAGGACAAGGTCTCTGTCATTCCTCTAACCAGACCGGTTCGACCGGAGGAATTGGACACGTTGTGAGAGAAGGGATCCGGTTACCATTGTTGTTTATGGAATACATGAATTAATATATCTGAGGAACTATTGTGCTCAGAATCTCGCCGAGACATCATTATTTTTTTCAATTTAGCTCCCAATCGATGCTACACATGAAGTCCGGAGCAGTCTTCGAGGGCTATCAATCGAAGAAAAACACTGTTGTTTGTCTACAAGAAAATTTTATAGCTGTCGTTGAATATATTCGCTGAAAAATCCCTCTCATCAATTCTGCATAAAACTATACTCTGTCAAACTTCATACTCGCAAGGCTTGGCGCTTACGGGAAGCCCCTCCCCCTCGGTCGAGGACAATCATCTTATACAACAAACCACTGACTCTCGTTCCAAAATATAGGTACCCATTCTCTCTCGGTCGTTCTTTTAGTTCTTTGCGTCAACTGATTGATTCCAGATGATGGTCCGGTTCGTCGTTCACATTGCACGTCAGACGGCTGGATGCGAAGGCACATCAGAAACGACTCGACTTGATCAAAATGTGGTCGTGCTCGACGCTGTCGCCGCCGTCGACTCCGCTCGTGTCAGAAGAATCGCTGCATTACTTGTTCCTGGCATGGAATTTCTTCGACGGATCCTTTGCATGGTCCAGGAGCAGCTGACAAGGCTCGAAGGTCTTGGGATGGACCTTCTCCTGGAACTGCTGCATCCAGTTAACGATTTTGTCCGCTCCGTACGTGTCAACGAAATGGAACGGTCCTCCACGGTTTGGCGGGAAACCGAGACCGAAAACGGCGCCAATGTCTCCCTCGACGGGGTTGGCGAGTATTCCTTCTTGGAGGCACATTATAGCTTCATTGATGAATCGAGTCGCCAAACGGTACTGCATCTGTTCGGTGGTGTTCTCCATACTCTTCGGCTTGGCGTATTTAGCTTGCATGGCTTCGACTCCTGGATTGACCGCTCGGTCCTTGACGCCGGGAGTGTAGATGTAGCAACCCTTCCCGGATTTCCGTCCGAGGAAGTTCTGCGATACCATTTCTTCCATGAGCGCGGCGTTGGCCCCACCGGTCAGACGCTCCCCAAACACGGTCCCGAGGTACTTGGCGATGTGAGCTCCGACGTCGATACCAACCTGGAATCGGACGAATCGGATCAGTCGTGTCCGGATTCGGTGTGGGGCGATCGAGTGTCCCGAGTAATCGAGCGACGCAATCTCCTGAATGCTCTCGAACTTATATGAGTTACCAAGATACAAAATCTCAAATACCTCATCGAGCAGGGTGGCTCCGCCCACGGGAAATCCGAAGTCCTTGCAGAGCTTGTCGAGATCCCTGACGGGACATCCTTCCATGAGCAGGATCATCGCCTCCGACATCATGGGAGCAAGGATCCTCGTCGTGTAGAATCCTGGACCGTCCTTCACGACAATGACTACTTTGCCTTGACGCAGACCGACGTCGACAGCGGCAGCCGCCGTGTCCTTCGACGTCTTGTCAGTGGTGATGACTTCGAGGAGTTGCATCTTATCTACGGGCGAGAAATAGTGCATACCAACAACCTTCTCAGGTCTTTTCGATGCCTCGGCAATTTTCGTGATGGGTAACGCAGACGTGTTCGAAGCGAAGACACAGTGCTCCGGGACTACAGCTTCAACCTCTTTCACAACTTTGTGCTTGACCTTCGGAGGAAAGAAATTCAATCGTTAAGTTCTCAAGGCACAGGAAGCACCCGCAAGCAAATTATAGCCGCTCCCCAACTGTCATTTCAGGGTCTCAATTCAGCGCAACTCACAGCGAGATCTTCGAAAACGGCTTCGATCACCATGTCGGCATCCTTGAGCTTCGAATAATCGAGGGTCGGGAGAAGACCAGACATGAGCTTGTCTTTCTCGTAGCCGGAGAGCCTCTTCCTCTTGACTTTCTTGCTGAGGTTTTCATCGATTTGATTCTGGCCTCTGACTAAGCCCTTGGGGAAAGCATCTTTCATGATGACTTTGTCGAAGTTCTTCAGAGAGACCTCACAAATACCTGCGCCCATCAAACCAGCTCCCAGCACAGCGACGTTTCTGGAAAAAAATGACAAACACTTAGGCAAATCCACTTCAGATGGGATCGAGTGATGAGTTAGCTCGGGAGTGGAATAGAAATTATGTTCACTGGGATAACGCTAGCCGGAGTGTCGGAAAACACGTCGAGGGCTATTCACTTACTGAGTAGTTCGCTCGGGTTTGCCGAACACGTTTTTTTGCATTGAACCTGTCCATGGTAGAGCCCCATGAGTCCCCGGCTCTCGGTCGTCATGCAGAGCTCGGCGAAATTCTGCGCTTCGATTTCGTAAGCTTCGGCTTTGCTCTTCTCGAGTCCGGCTCTGATGACCTGGATGATTCTCAAGGGAGCCGGGTACAGCCCGTTTGTCAATTTCATCACCTGACCCTTCGCCTTATCGAAAATGTAGTCTCTGACGAAGTTGAACTGCAATGCCTTGGCTAGGACTTTCTCGGACAGCGGTCTCGTCCGATTGACTTTGAGCTTCTGGGAGGCGAGATCACGAGCAGCGTTGCAGGCTACCTCCTCCAGGTATTCCATCATGCGGTCCTCTGCGGACTTGACTCCAGGACCAAGGGGCTCGATGACGACGTCGACGAAGCCGGCTTTCTTCGCTTTATTCGCCTTCAAGCTCTTCCCCGTCAGCATCATGTCGAGAGCGGTGGGGAGCTGAACGAGTTTTGGGAGTCGCTGCGTGCCCCCGCCACCGGGAAGAACTCCGAGCATCACCTCAGGGAGTCCGAGCGCCGTCTTGCTGTCGTTCATGGCGATCCGGTAATGACAGGCCAGCGCGGTTTCGAGACCCCCTCCTAAGCACGAGCCCATTATGGCGGCCACGACAGGTTTGGGGAAATCTTCGATTTCTTGCAGTACTTTGTGTCCGTCGGTGACTAGCTTCTTGGCCTCTTCGACGGATTTGCAAGATTCCAGCATCCTGAAGAAAAGAGTCCGGATGAAGATACGTACAGGACGCCTCCTGTTGTGGTTGAATCAAGAGCTTAGGACTCTAGACCCAGGCAGGTCGGTCACTCACGTGATATCCGCTCCGGCTATGAAACAACCTTTTTTGCCGCTTATCAGAACGACCGAACTGATTGCGGAATTCGATTTGAGGTTGGCCATGGTTTCATTCACCTCCAACATGAGTTCTTTAGACAACACGTTGACTCGGGCACCAGGTGAGTCGATCTTGACAACGGCAACGCCATTTTTGATCTCCGTGGTCAGATGCTTGTTCAGATCTGCAAACATAAGGCGAGATTCGTTTCGAGAGCAACTCATATCGATCACGGACCTCCGAAGGGGATCTTAAGCTGGGTATTCAGATCGTAATCGCGTAATTCGCCGGAGAGTAAAACAGGGAAAAGATTCTCGTGCGGTCGGCGGTCAGAGCCGGTTTCCCGAACTCGCTCTGAACCTCAATTTCGGAGTAGTGGGTACTCACTTCGAGTCGCATGGAACTGGCGGACCGCAACTTGAGCGAGTCTCCGCGGGACACCGCTGAGTAGCATCCGAGACATGTTGACACTGTGGAAGGATAGAGGAATCCGAGTTAGAGCACTAATCCAGGCAGGTAACCCATTTGTCGTCCAACCCTCCGGACAGAACCCCTTGTCAGTTCGTCGAGACTTCTCAGGAGACTCAGGTGATATCGGAGACGAGAGCGGTGATTTTTCTGACCGAGATACCACGTCAAAACGGAGAATAGAAAATGATGGCAGAAGCCCTGGAATCGCCGCTTCGCGCCCCCGTCCGAAGGACTGAAGTTTCTGATTGCCGGCTGTCTGAAGACAGTCGGACGGGGAAACTCGATACGTGGAAGGAAACTCGGGAGTCTCCTCCAATCGCCCAAGAATGAACTTATCACGACCCGCGACGGCTTTCAGAAATCGAGGATCGCAGTAGCGACGGCTGATCCTCGCCAGGAAGGCTCATTCAGATTTTTCCTGACGTAGTACCATCAACAGCCACGGGGGCTGCATTTCCTGACCATTGATCATGTCAGAATTTGTGATTCCAAGCTCTTTTTTAAGGGTTTTAGGAGAGTACCTATGCTTGAGGTTGACCGTATCTATCGAGTTCTGAGATGTGGGGTGCTAATGATTCTAGGAAGCGGATTCGGAGTGCGTATACGAAGCGGGAGATGTGGACGAGGGATTAGATGTACTCGGGGTTCTTAGAAGACGAGGGTCCGGATGAGACGAGGATCCGGAGTTACGAATAGACGAGGATAGATGCTTCTTTGATTAATGAGGGTGAAGTGTCGATTGATGTGGGGTCGAACTGAGACGGGGACTGAGATTCACCATCTTCACTGTCGTTCATTTCAACAGATCATTTATGCTGGCTAATATTAGTCTTCGTAGGAGCCCTGTCGGGATCTTCTACTTTGTCTCTGGACTCTCATTTGATTTTTGAGCTCGATGCTCGAATATCTTCGGGGATTTGAGGTTGAACGAGCTCTCGAATAGTTCCTATGAGAGTCCGTCCCAACAGCCAAGAATGATTTCGCGAAGGATTTCTCGCGGACCGCGAGGAGCTCTCCCTCTTGTGACAAGGTTCAATCGGAAAAGTGACCGCATTGGTCAGTCTTCGGGACCCCCGTGACAACACGGCGCTATTGGTCGATGATCGCCGGTATGTCCGGGAAAAACAGGAAAAACGGAAATATCCCGGAAACGTCAGGAAAACTAACCTGATATCGACGAAAGCTCTTCTGAATGAAGATCGCTCCCGCTCGAGGCTCACAACAAGCCGATAATCGGCAAAATCAACGAAATGGCAGAGCGCTATCCGACTACGAGACCTTCAAGGAGGACTCTGACGAGCACCCGGAAAAGGTAGCCGTATGCGAAACTCAACGATTTCTTTCGTCCTGGTGTATCGCTTTCTTCAACTTCAATAACCGAAAACCTTGCGCCAAACACCTGATTTGGTAGTTCTAGCCGAAATCCAGGACTCACTGCTGCGAATCTCGCTCATTTTACTCAGGAATCGGGGTCACGTGACTCTATTTTTTTTGCTAAAAATCGCGGATTAGGTTTCAAAATCTTCACGAGCATTCCCATAACATGAGTCGGAACCCTGTCATACATTTTTCCTCTTGAATTACTCGCCTTTGCGCAAAAAAATACGGGCTTGGACACCTGAGCACGACTTCCGGTGCAGCCGACGTTCACAGTTGCCCAGGATAGCCGTGGATAGCAGCAAGCATGTCTCACTTAGTGACCCGCAATATCAAGCCCCTCAGCACGAAACTTCGTAAGTTCTGGAGCCTCCGAACGATGAATCGATATGTCGAGTTCACGAGGGTTGGATTTGCCCCGGATTCTTAGCGACATCCTCGCCTTTGTTTTGATCTCGGAGTCTGCGCTCCCGAGGCCGGCGGAGGTTATCGGTCTCCTTACTGTACATCCGCATACGTTTCTGTCAGAATTTGTGATTCTACAAATAGGATCTCTATTCGGATTCTAGGATCTCTATTCGGATTGAACAATCCGTTGTTCCCGTAGTAAGAGTTATTTGGATTATTGAAGTTTCGATTTTGAGGTCTCGGGTAATTAGATTGGGAGTAGAAGGCTTGATTGTTAGAGCTCTGAGGCTGATTTCTAGCGATAGATTTCAGACGTGTTTCTTCGTTTTCAATAGCCGCATAGAGATTTAGAACTGTTTGCCGCTCTTCGGCCTGAATTCCCCAGGACTGGATGAAACCAGACCAGGTAGAGGGCAATGCTTCCAGGAGACGTGAGGTGATGACGGTGTCGTCAAGAATACCACCGGATTCAGTCACATCCTGGAGGAGCTGTCTGAATTTTGTGAGGTTTTGGACTGGAGACTTATTTGGATTGAAGCGGAAATTGAAGACTGCTCGCATCGTAGCCTGGATTTTCGTTCCAGTGACTTGGTCAAACTCCTTTGTTATCAATTGATACATCATAGGAGCTGTGAACGCGCTGACGTTGCCCTTAAACTTTAGGCGAACGAGGCTAATGTCCAGAGAATTAAGGATTATGGTACGCGCAAGGCTGTTTGCCTTAGCGAATTTCGGGTCATCGGGCATAATAGACTGATTGACTACCTCCCAGCAATCTGGTTCAGCGGAAAGCAAGACATTAATGACTGTTTTCCAATCAGGGTAGTTGTTACCGGAAATATGAAGACGGAAAGCTGCGTAGTTCGGCAATTTCGTCGCCAAAGAATGAAGAACATTTTCGTTGCTGTTGGCCATGACTTGTTGTGTTGTGGAAGAAGTAGTATCGAGTGAATCTGAGGCGTTGACTAATTCGAAACTGTTGTTCGGAGATTGTTGCATTGATGTGTGAAGATGCGTTGTTGTGTGATGTGTTTCGGATTGACAGTCGCTATTTACTCTCTAACTACTGGTAACTCACCTAACGTAGTCGCAGTTGAATATCACAAACCGAAGGAAGTCACAATCAGGTTCGTAAGAGCGGGAAAAAGCGCTGATAACGTGTCAGAATTTGTGATTCCAAGCTTTTTGTGCCCTAGTCAGGAGCTGGCACTGATCGAGAGTAGAGGTTCAGACCGCACGAGAAGTAGTGATGAAATACACAGGGATTGATGGTAGGATACAGGATAGCGGACAGTAGTTTATTCTTAGTCTACAAGTTCCTATATACGTATTTCTGGAGTAAGGGTTTTAGGATAGTACCTATGCTTGAGGTTGACCGTATCTATCGAGTTCTGAGATGTGGGGTGCTAATGATTCTAGGAAGCGGATTCGGAGTGCGTATACGAAGCGGGAGATGTGGACGAGGGATTAGATGTACTCGGGGTTCTTAGAAGACGAGGGTCCGGATGAGACGAGGATCCGGAGTTACGAATAGACGAGGATAGATGCTTCTTTGATTAATGAGGGTGAAGTGTCGATTGATGTGGGGTCGAACTGAGACGGGGACTGAGATTCACCATCTTCACTGTCGTTCATTTCAACAGTTTCCATGCGACGTCCGAGCGATTATTTCGGCCCGAGGGCTCTAGTTGGGCATATTCTTGGCATCGGTTCCATTCCGAGTGAGGAATGAGCTTATATCGACTTGTTGACGTCTCCGGAAGGTCAACACTGTCACTACTGCCAGGTTTCGTTTGCTGCGGCGCACAGACACCGTCGCGCCGCTCTGGAAATCATCCCCGGGAGCCTGCGCTCTATGAAACTGCTTCCGATCGACGTCTCCTGATTGGGACAAGTGGTCATTTTCCGTGTGCAGATTTTCCGCGAGGAGCGGAATCGACAGCCGATTCCAGGAGACGCATTCTCCGAGGACAGTAGTGGAGAGGAAACATATGATATCGAGGCTATTTTCGGGGGCCATTTCCCAGAGCCGGCAGATCCAGAATCAGGTGGCGCCTCGACGTCGATCAGAGCTGAGCGCTGCGGGAAGAAGTTCCGGAACTCCTAGTCTTGAGCCTCAGGGAGAATGATCATCAAGCCAGAGTTTGCAGCGGATGGATCTTTGGAAGCGGGGAGCTCTCAAGATACGCTCGAAGACATCCACGGAAACATGAGTTTCCGTTCGTGACTCCGATCGAATACTGGAGAATCGAGAGAGAGGAAGGGAGCTCTTTGAGCAAATTCCGCGCACAAACGTCTGGAGAATGACCTAAATTGTGGAACCTCCGGACATGAATCCCCCGCGAATCCTGCTTCCTATCCAGAGATGCTGGAAATTTCGACCTCTTGAGTTTCGGTGTAAATGTCAGATGGGCTGGACACTCTTAAGAATCCTATTTTTAGGCTCAAATGACACGCCTGACCTGGAAGCGCGAAGAAACCTAGATTCACGGGCCCTATGATGCTCGGGTCTGCCGATGAGTTTAGGGTCTGCCCCTGGTCTCAGAATAGCGTTGACGTAATGAAGCACGCAGGCCGACTCAATGTCATGCCGAAGCTGCTACGGAACTCCCCTAGTTCGATATGAAAGCATCGTGAAATAGTTCCCCGAGCATCAAATATTGCAATCGTGGACCGCTTGTCGAGGAGATTCCGAGCGAAAATGGATCGTATGAACGAGCGGAAAAATGCTGCATCACGGCCTGCAATATTGACCCTTGGAATTCGATATCGCTCACAGAGCAAGCCTTTTGAGATACTCCCTCCCAATGGCGGAGCTCCGATTAAAGTTCGACTCGTTATGACTTGCATATCGTCATGATGTACGATACTCATGCTAACTAGGCGTAGATTTCTGATCCCTGGTATCGACTTTACTCCCATCATCATTATCATTCTTTTCAATTCCGTGTCGACGCTTCGATTGAGTGTCGGGTGACTACCACTCTCTGAATCTCCGTCGGCATAGCGGCACCTCCCATGTCAGGCATCACTGTGGGGTGCATTTCACGACGCGGCTTCCAATTCAGAGCAAACGAGCATAATCGTAGGACCAGAGAGGGCGACAACGAAATCCTCATTCCGCTTGGCTCGAGGAGCAGCTCGGATCGAGCTCTCCTGAGTGCATCAGATTTTGAATCCCTCTTCCTCGTCTGGAATGGGTGTCGCCAAGCTCTTCAGAATGTTATCATCGCATCTCGTCTCCTAATTTGAAGTTTCTCATTGCAGTGTGCGCCAGAGGCCAGCAGGAGCGATCGTATAAGACCCGTAAGTAGAGCTGAGTTTTCCGGGTCGTAGGGAATCGTAAATTGAAACAGTTGGTTCGATCAGCCAGCCTTTGCCAACCAGACAAGGCGACTATATCTTTGGGACAGGTGGCGGGCTTCGAGCATGAGAAGTCTTCTTCAAGAGCCTTCCAAATCGCGAATACTCATCCCCGCGCAATTCAATTATTATTCTTGGATCACGAGAATCCTCGGAGAAGAGCATCTGGAGAGAATCTAGAGATATTTTCCTCTCCTGAGAACAATCTGACCCCGCCTGGAGTCAAAAGTCACATGAAGCATGCAAGACCATGCTCAATTACTGCATGTATGTACATGAATCCTTCGGATATGAGACGCTGTGAAAGAGTGGACCGCAGCAGTTTCGGCTTCGTGCGCGGACGGATGCAGATCTAGCGGTGTCCTTGGCACCGGAAATCGCCCCGGGAAACTGAAGTTCGGCTCAGAAGCCGGAATCGTTTCCGCAGGCTGCTCATTCGAGGCGCCGTGAGAAGCGGGTTCGAATGTCCGAACCAAAACGGTGCGGCAGTCAGAAATCGAGCAGTGATTCGTGCGTCACTGAAGGATACAGCGCTAGCGCTGGGGAAAGGTCGCGACCAAAGGTCGGAGTCTGTTGGTTATCGTTGCGGCTTTCGGGCACCAGTTTTCGTTTTTCTTCTCTTCCTGGTAGAAGTGCTAGCGTCACTCGACTGCTCCCTCACCCGAACGTCTAGCGCTCCCTGATGACGAGGAATCGCAATCTGAGCGGTCAATGCTCGCCCTGTTTGTTTCGCTTCTGCCGTAATCTCTTCCAAGATCTGTTCGTATCGAGGGAATCGCTCTGCTTCTGCTCGACAGCAGTAACTCTGGGATCCCAACTTCTACCGGGCATATATCCTAACTCAATACCGGCTCACGCATTGCGCCGCTTATTTGTTTCTTCCACAAATCGTCGCGTGACTTTTGGTTATTGTTCCTTCCAAATGATCCGGCATCATTTGTAATTTCGGATGGAGCACGTCGTCTCGGAATCACAACGAATCATTTTGTATTATTAATCTTTTTGCAGTCAATGGACCGGCTAGACCCTCCCAGAACATCGTCCTGGTGGACGCTTGCCGGACTCCCTTCATGGTTTCCGGTACGAAGTACAACAACATGATGGCGCATGATCTGCAGCGGATGGCCTTCCAAGGAATTCTCAGGAGAACGGGCATCCCGAAAGAGGAAATCCAGTACATAATCGCCGGTTCTGTGATCGCGGAGCCCAAGACGTGCAATGTCGCTCGTGAAGCTGCGCTCTGTGGTGAGTGATTGAATGGAGCCTCGGGATCAGATCCTTGCCTCAAGGCCGTGGAGAACGACTCCTCCAGAAAAATACCCTCCATGTGGGTTCCGGGCTCAGCGACGTAATTAACGAAAGATATTCCTGCCGTTCATAGGTGGCTTCTCCGATCGGACTCCGTGTCATACCGTGACGATGGCGTGCATCTCCGCGAACCAGGCTATAACAACCGCCATGGGTCAGATCGCTCTGGGAACTATCGATACGGCTATCGCTGGAGGTGTCGAATTTCTTTCGGATGTTCCAATCCGTTTCTCCCGTAAACTTCGCAAATTGATGCTTTCGGCGAACAAGGCGAAAACCCCGATGCAGAAACTCGGTCTTCTATCGCAGTTCAGACCGTCTCTGCTCGCTCCGGAACTCCCCGCGGTCGCTGAGTTCACTACCGGCGAGACGATGGGTCACTCAGGAGACCGACTCGCTGCTTCTTTCGGAATTACTCGAGCTGAACAAGATGCCTATGCTCTTCGATCGCACACGATGGCCGACAAAGCAACTAGAGAAGGCTTGCTAACGGACATCGAGCCGGTGACGTTGCCCAAAGAAACTGAACCGCTGAGCAAGGACAATGGAATCAGAGTGTCGACTCCGGAACAGATGGCCAAATTGAAGCCGGCCTTCATCAAACCCCACGGAACCGTAACCGCTGCGAACGCGTCATTCCTCACAGACGGCGCGTCCGCTTGCGTCATCATGACCGAGGCGAAGGCCAAGGCCATGGGACTGAAGCCCAAAGCCTACCTCAGAGACTTCATCTACGTCGCTCAGGATGCCAAGGATCAGCTCCTGCTCGGACCCGCCTACGCCATCCCCGTCCTGCTCGAGAGGAATAAGCTCGGGATCAAGGATGTCTCTGTTTACGAGATCCACGAAGCGTTCGCCGGCCAGGTCCTCGCCAATTTGCGCGCGATGGAGAGCGAATACTTCTCCAAGGAATTCATGGGTCGCAAGGCACCATTCGGTTCTGTCCCGATGGAAAAGTTGAACAACTGGGGCGGATCTTTGTCGATCGGACACCCCTTCGGTGCCACGGGCGTGCGTCTGGCGGTCACGGCCGCGAACCGACTCGAGAAGGAAGGCGGACAGTTCGGTGTCATCGCTGCTTGCGCCGCCGGTGGTCACGGACACGCGATGATTGTTGAGAAGTATCCCAACTAAGAAGTGGAGATATTCATGAGCTGCAATAGAGAGCATCTATTTTTAGTGAGTTGTACGGAATTGTATACTGATATGAGACGTTTCATAATAAAGTGCACGTTAATTTTTATCTGACACCGAATTATGATGAAAACTCTTGTCTTCCTCCGCGATCTCCCTGTTCGCTTCGTGTATGGTCGACCGCCCCTCATTGATTCAACGACCGAATACCATCGGACTGAGATCGTTTAACAAAGCGCTTTATTCAAGCTCGGAAATGCCACATTATATTCTTGGCTTCCTCCGGCGTGTTCTACCCTGTTCCCGATTTTTCTTGGCCATTTTCTGTTGGTGCTGCGTTCGTTTCTTCCGTTTGTATTCTTTGAGGATAACTTCGGGCCTCTTGAGCTCCGATTTGATCCTCTTGCCTGTTTTCTCGTCGATTTGGACCCTGCGCAACTTCGGCTGGAACCTCTGGTTCACTCCGAGCTCCCGTCGGTATAGATTCTGTTTCCCGAACATGTCTCCCTCCTCGGCCTCGTCTTCGTGGTTGTCCTTTAGATCAATGTTGTTCTTCCGTTTCCATTGTTTGTAGAGATCCTTCTTATACGAAGCGGGGACTAGAGCTCCACTCTCAGTTCGTATCATTTTGCTTTTCGGGTTGTTCCCATCGTCCTCCCGAACGAATCGTTTCTTCTTTCGGTCCCATTTCATGCGATTATTCTTCTTTCTGATGTCGTCGGTGTCCTCTCCCATCAGGTCGAGAACTTCGCTCTGCGCCTCTCGCGAGAAGTTCTTCTCGACATTCAATCCGTTCTCGAAGTGGTGGTCAGCCGGCAAGGGTGAAATGTAGAACTGGGTGTCCTTGAAACTCTTCATTTCCCGCGCTCGCTTCTTCTTGCTCACTTTCCAGCTCGCCGTCGCGAACACTTTTTTGATCGCATCCTCGTCGGCGTCCTCCAGCGTACTCTTTTTGTCCTCCGGGCTCTGTTTCGCCAGGATCGGTTCACTTCTGTCGTTAGACGCTCTGAAAATACAGAGAAGAGGGTCGCGTGAGTGCGTATTCTGTGACGTTTCCCCGATGGGCTCTGCCATGAATCTCCCACGAGGATATTGAGTAGCACTTTTCCTAATCTTACGATCGTTCTATGAGGTCGTCGTGCGCTCGCCGTTTGTTCCGCATGACGGCTGATGCCTCGCTTTTCCCTGTGTTGCCGATTTCGAAAATCGTCGCGTTTGGTTTGAACTTCTTGAAAGCACTCAACATGTCCTCCCGGGCAACGTCCGTCGAGTCCTTGGCGAACATCGGATGTGTGGGCACCTGAATTTTTACTCATTGTTTCTTAATTCTGGCTAGATTGAACGACAATTCGAGACCTTGGAGATTCGATGAACGTAGGCTGTAGGGGTACACTATGTCGGGGAATCAGAACCTCGGACAAGGGCTCAGCCGAAACTCACCGATCCCTTCAGAAGAGCTTTCATCCTTCTGTTGGACTCAGCACTTGAATTGGGTCTTGCCTTTCGGTATTGGATCATGGCGTTCGCACAGACCTTCTGCAAGTTGCTTATATCAACACTCAGACTGTGCAGCTTATCGAGATTTGCTCGTTCCTCGTCGATAATTGACTGCGGCACCGACCCGAGGATACGATCCTCGTCCTGCAATTCATCAGCTTAATCTCTGGGACATCGCATTAATGTTACAGACGACGACTGCTTTCGAACAAGAGTCGAGGGAATAGGGAAATCTTCGTCAAAAGACGGACATTAGGGTCTGCCCAGAAAGGCTCTCCAATTACCTGGGCCATGTTGGGCTCTGGGAACGTTAACTTCCGGTCCAGGAATAGGTGAAGATCCAAGAGGTATGACGCTTCGTCAGCACTGACGAAACTGTAAGCCGTACCAAAACGACCCGCTCGGGCCACCCGTCCCACTCGATGAACGAAGAGTTTTGGTTTGGCGGGGAAACTGAAGTTGACTACATTGTCCAACAGAGGAATGTCGATACCTCTAGCTGCCACATCCGTCACCAGGAGGATCTTCAGACTTTTCGACTTGAAAGCGTTCACAGCGACCGTTCTTGCTACTTGGTCCAATGAGCTGTAGACGCAGCCGCACGATATCCCTATCTTTTCGAGAATCTGGACAGGAGAAATGAGTTCGTACACGGGGTTTAGTTCTTGCCGAATTCGTGTAACCAGTCTCGGAAGCGTTCCACGGGGGAAAACGATCGATTAGAGTAAATGATCTTGAACATACCTCTCGAATGTACTCCACGTGATGTTTCGTCGGGACGAAGACAACGGTGAGATTGTCGCCCACTTCGAGCTCTTTGAGGAGATGAAGCAGAACGGCATACTTGTCTTCCTCTCTCATCACCCAGTAGACGGTTCTGAGGGTGTCCGGGAGCCTCGAATCGACGTCGAGCCGGATCAGGAGCGGATCTTTCAGGCCGGCTTGAACGAAATCGATCAAAAGTCGCGGCAACGTCGCCGAGAAAAGTACCGTCTGTCGAGTATCACGAAGCCGATTCAGGATCTCCGTCATCTGTTCTTGGAGTCCCATCTCGAAGAGTCTGTGGAAGAGGCAACTGACGTCACTTCCCCGTGGCTCATGGAAAGTGATCGATGGGATATTCCCTTTCTTCGTGAGCTCTGAGGGAGCTTCACGGGAGCAGGAAGGCAATCAACAAATGCCCACGTAATGCCAAAAGCTCCAATATTTATCACTTGCCTGTCTGCCTCGTCGAAAACCACGATCTCAATCATGCGGAGATTCAAATTCATCTCCATAACGAGGTGCAGAAGACGGCCCGGAGTACCGATAATGATGTCAGGGTTCTCGTGCATCGCGGCGAATTGATCGTCCAGGGAGTCACCTCCGAGTATCACAACACTCCGCAAGTCGGTGAATTTTCCGAGCTCTTTGCAGAACTTGTGCGTCTGTATCGCGAGTTCTCGGGTTGGGGAGATGATAAGAGCACGTCCACCCGTTACTGGTGAATGTGTCTTGAGTATCTCGAACATAGGCAGCAAGAACGCTGCTGTTTTCCCAGAGCCGGTTCGAGCCATGGCTACGACATCGCGCCTCTCCAGAATCGGAGGAATGGCCTGGAAAGGGCAGAGGATGGAATCACGCGCCGCCTGGTAACTTAGTAGTTGCTTCCCCGAATATATCCATGCTTGGCACTCCCTTTCGTATCCGGAGAAGTCAGATATCAGAAGGCAGAATACTCTTGGATCTCACATGTTTGGCATCAAGAGATGGGGTAATCAGCGCAATCTCTACTGAGCCTCACCTTTCTTTGAATCGGGGTTGGTTGCCTATAGCCTTTCTTCTGTATACCCTTCAGAAGACTGGGATTCAAGCCTAACGACTGGAAACCACCAGTTCTCTTCTTCGACTCTGCCGCCGACAATTTTTCGGCATCGAAACCTTTCATGTCATCTTCGGAGTCAGAGTTGACATCAGGGCGCTCCGCTATGCGCTCTTCTTCCATTTCCTGGAAGAACGAGAAATCCTCAGCCCGATGCCGGAACTCGACGCCTTTTGGAACAACTGTGGCTCGCCTATGCGATAGAGAACGTTCCGGGAATCAGTCCATGTCCCCGTGTTTCCGATCAACGATATTCGCTCCGGGTCCAACTTACGTACCTCTTCTGAGTCCGGAGAATTTCCCGTAGCTCCCTTTGATCCCATTCTGGCCATTGGGGACCGTTGGTCGCTTATTCCAATAAACACAAATCGCTCCGTCGAGACTCGAGACAGCCGGGGCGAGAAGACCCCCACACAAAACACGCACACGTGCGATCGCCGCCTAATCGACGGAATCCTTAAATCTCGGAGCGTAAGTCGCTCAGTTCCGACGACAATCCTTCAAGCATATCCCATCTCCGATCTACAAGAATCAGGGACAGCTCGATGGTATCGAGGCCCCGCTGGAACTTTTTCGAGTGGATCGCTTCCGCTTGGACCTGATCTCGTCTGCTTATCCTTTACATGGTCATCATGGATCAGGACTCGCCGAGCACGGTGCCACATAGCGCTCGAGACCTCTGGCCGAAGATAACACAGGCGGTCATGTCGGATGGGGTGAGTTGCTTCGATCTGATTCACGTTCCACCGTGGTGTTTCGACGACTCCGACCCTGTACCAGGGAGAGCTTCGTGATTGAGTCGATGTTTTGCAGATGAGCCAGAGAGCCTTGCTCATCCAGGATCCGGGCTACCTGAGCGAAGTCTTTGAGCTCTCGCCGCGATGGCGGTGCCTATGAGCCACCTGGTCGAAAACTTACAAGGAATGTGTCAGAAGTGTCCCATCGCTTTTCGATCCAGACCATGCTCATCGTGTTAGTCTCGGTGCGGAATGAAAACGTATGGCGCCTTTTAGCTGCTTAGGCCCTAGTTCCATTTTTACAGAAAATCCAATATTACGTTTTCCGCCATTCGAAAACTAGCCTTTCCTCATTCCCCAAGCGAACTTCGGGAATGCATGTGTCGGAATCGTGCCACACTATCACTGAAACATAATCCTCTCATTGACAACTCTCCATATCGATTCTCCTGTCAATTCCATCGATTTCGTTTAATCTCATCAAATTTTGTACCGACAAAAATTTCGTCCACATAGTCACTCGTCAACACCCGAATGGTAGTGAAACAGGCAGTAGAAGCATTGGGCGCACAGAATTTTCTCGCAATAGACACACCGAATGAATGGCATGAAGCGGCAGTTTTCGACGTGACACGGGCCTTGAACTTGGAACAAAATCTCCGCCAGGCTCGGGAAAGGTATGTCGGGAACTTCGAATCCACCGAGCCTCCACCCACATAACCACAACGGACGAAACGTCGGGTGTTGAAACTGATTGTATATCAGAGACTGCATCTGTAGGACGCTCTTGCGGTCGTCGAGGCGGATGTTCAAGAGCATGGCATGCTCTGTCAGACGTTTCGCGAAGTCCTTCCATTGTCTGAAGCAATACAAGTCCAGAGGCTGGATGATGCTCGTTGAGCCCTTGGGGAAGATCTTGACGTTCACTTCTGTCACTGGTAGCTCGTAAAGCTCCTGATCCCGATGACCACCCCATGAATCTACGTATAGAATGCACTTTTTGATTCCGGAGTCCGAAAGCATCTGCCGAAACACTGAGCTGGCCCAGCCCCGTACCAAATTCTTGGTCAATTTACCCGACTTTGAACAAGTCACGTAGAGATTCGGAAAGTTTGGCAGATCCTGGGAAACTCTCGGACCAAATCCATCAGTGCGCTCTTGCAAGTTCACGTACAGTCGTCCAACGAGCTCGCCATTCATATTCACCACGGGTTGGATCGTGTAACTGTGTGTAAGGCTGTTCAGGCTTTTAACGACGCCTACGGTTGTTTGCTCATTCCGGTGTGACAGCGTTCGATTCGTATGCACTAGATAACTGAATCCAGACTGGTCGGTGTTCAGAACTTCACGCGGATCATAGCGATCTCTAACGTTGCGAACAAAATCGAGCAGAACCTGCTTCGCTTCGGTTTCGATCTCTTCACGGTTCCGTTGTTGACGGAAGCTCACGAATTTGACGATTCTTCTGGAAGATATCCGGTGGGCATTCTTGAACCTCGCGATCCACGAGTGACTGGCTTTGAACAACGGCAGACTGACCTCTCTCGCTTTCGCGAGGGCCCACATGCGGATGGTACGATCGTGGACTATGATACCGTGAGCCCGTGCAGCGTCGAACTGTTCCTTACAAAATTGCGCCACCTGAATGTACTTCTCAAGATGCGTCCCACAGTTTCTCGATGCTCCCTGAACCGTGAGAGGTAGCGCCGATGCCGAACCTGAGGGAATCGTTTAAGAATCGTTTCCTTCTTGTATCCAGGATGACTGTCCATGAAGTCGAGCACTTTACACACGTATTCGTACGGGAAATGGGGCCTCGCGCTCGTTTCTTCGTCGGTGAAATCCTCGAAAACGGCATCGAATTCCTCTCTTTCGAAATGCGTCTCGTACAGCTCTTCTTCCGTTTCGAGGAAGCAAGCGTCCTGATCGTCGAGGGCCAGAATCGAGTCGAGTATTCCTTCGGCGAGATGAAGTTCCTGGGCCGACGCCCGCGTCAGGGGAGCAGAAGTCAGATCGATGGCATTCAATTTTGATAGAAGAGAAGACAAGATGAATGATGCTCGTATCGGCATAATTTCTTTTGGTATCCGAATCGACTTCGGTTTCCAACAAAATTGAACTTCCAGATTCGAAGCATCTTATATAGCACTTCGGAAAACTTCCCCATGGTACGAGATGTGAACGGAGCTCCGTTTGGCTCCACCGAATTCACCTAGCCAGGAGCGAGAATCTGGGATATTTTCGGGAAGTGGTCAGTCCTCCAAATCGGAACAGAGTTCCTCATCGGCTCCTGCTGTGGGACTTGTAACTTGACTGGCGTTTACGGTCGGGCTCCACACCTCCACAGTGGGGATCTTGCTCTCGGGAGTTCAGGGTTTGGAGAATCTCTCACACATTGTCCTCGACATCCCTAAATCGCTCCAACTCCTCTCTCATCGAGCTCCGTTCTCGTCATCTTGAACGCAACAGCTCGAACTGCGTGTTCTGTCAAGTAATTCGGCCACAACGATGGCTCCTTCGTCTGACGGTCGTGCATGGTTCCCTTGCTACCATGGTCCCAGTTTCTGGATCCATTCCGGACATCTCCAATGCACCGAGCACTGGCTTTTCAACGTGGATCACATTTGATACCACCCCGCAGTCGATCGATATCCCATCGTCAATCCTCACGGTAACTGGAATTTTGCCTCGTGGTGAACGGTACCGAAAGCCGTTAGATAGAGCTCGCGATTTCTCGAATTCTCGTGTTTTCCGAGGGGCGGATGAACGCATTTCAAGATTCGCGGCTGGAATAATTCAGAGGCGCGCATTTCGAACAACGCAGGCATGGCTCTCGGATGAAAATTCATCGACAGGAGCGGGAAATGTCCATATTCCAGGCCAGAAAACGTGATTTTGGATTTTCTGTAAAAATGGAACCAGGGCCTAAGCAGCTAAAAGGCGCTATACGTTTTCATTCCGCACCGAGACTAACACGATGAGCATGGTCTGGATCGAAAAGCGATGGGACACTTCTGACACATTCCTTGTTAGTAACTTTTTCAAGCATATTGCGATGTAACTCCCTTCGAGTCCGAACCTACAACTAAAGAAGCTTGGAGACGATTCGATACATTGGATATGCGACGGAGTCTCCTTATTGTCCCGGCCTCCCAGAACAATTGCTCTCTCTCCGTCTCTACCTCCCCGTTGTCGCTCCAACGGTGTCGGAGGGGTCCCCGGAGTCAATTTTCGAAATAAGTGGCGAATCTTCCGAGGGACGAGCTTGCCGGCCTATCGAGTTGAAACTTCGGAGAAAATTGATCACTGAAATGGAGACTTCTCCTTATTTCCAGGACAAGGACCATGCTGTAGAATTCTGCAACTTGATCGATCAAACTCTTGAGGAGCTGACCCGGATACACGAGATGGTTGAACGAAAAACAAAGGAAGAATCTTTGAATGGAGAACATCCTGACATGAAAAACGGTGTCAAAAAGAAAGCTCGGATGAAATTCACACCGAAGCGTCCGCAAGATGCTCCAAGGCAGTGAATCCCACGTATTCAGGCAATGGATATCCAGGGAGGATCTACGCTAGGTCTTGGTTTCAACTCCATCTCAGGCGAGCAGTCACCTGCTTTGGTTAGGGAGTTCAGGAACCACGCGACAGGGTCGGATCATAATTCGACAAGGGAGATTCGTCCGACTAGATATCCGACATCTTCTTCAATGAATTCCCTCAAAGTTCCCGACCCTCGCAGTTGTGATTGGAGATCCCAAATCTACGGCTGGGCCGAGATGACTGAGTTCGGGTTTTCATCCCTGCCGAAGAAGTTCATGCGCTTGCAACGAATGTAAATGTGACTGTACATGTGAATAGCCAAAGTCCGCCTTTACCCCACAAGACTGCATAAGCGGATAGATGAATGTTGAATGCGATCATTCGAGGAAGTACCACGATCCTGTGGGTCGTGAATTCTAGTGTGAAGACTTTTTGAATACGAAGAATAAAATGTGGACGCATTCTTCTGGTTACCGAGGGACATTCTATCAGGTTCTGGAAGGCCCTCAGAGAACTTCAAGTGAAATTCATACCTCGAATGTCGGAACCAAGCTCCTGCTCACGAAACCTTTGTGATCCAAGTCAGAGCCCTTCGGGGTCTACAATGATTGTGATTATGACGGGTGCTGACCGAGGCGATTTCTCATTATTTCCGAAAGCGCTGAGTCTCGGGTGGAGACATCATTTTCGGATTCAATATCGGAAATCAAGGGGGGATCGTCAATCGCACTGTTTTCGTCGAATCTCACTACTCCCGCGAATAAAAAAATACAGAAAAAACGAGACGGAACATCCTGCTCCATCGGGAAAAATTGAGCTCGGGCCTCTTTGTCGCAGGAATCTACCCGCAGATAGTAGGTAACATTCTTTCCGGACTAATAATAATCAAAAGCCAGAGGAGTCATCAAAGGCACATTTTCCTCTTAACCCGAATATTTCGGTGAAAATCGAGAAACCGAGCTTGGAACCACCATACATAATGCTGAATAGGTAATATAGAATCGTATAGAATAGATTACATGGAATTATGTACCTACACAAACATATCACATAGGAGAATATGGAATAATAATAATAATTAGCATGATAGAAGGCACGGGAAATTCTGCGATCAGGTCGAAATATAGGCTGAAAGTTTAATTATTTTACAACATCCGCATCCATTGCGACGTCGACCCCTCCGGCCTGATCTTCGTCGCGCAGCGTCTCCATATCGAAACGAGGGGTCTTTGATTTCTCTCTCAGTTAGCAGAGCGATGCTAGATCCGTAAATCGGAGCTTTTCGCTCCTTACCGGGTAAAGATCTATGCGCTCACTCCTCTCAGACCGTTTGATCGTGTCCTTCGTCCCAGTCCAAAATTTGTTGAATTAAAACTAAGCGCTACAATAGAAAGTATGTACAGCTCTATTTGAGAATATAGTCCAAGCATCCAAACAGCGGTCAGTCAACATCGTGACATGATGATGATTCTAATAACTTTGCTGCCACTCATTGCACCTACTCCCGTCAATGAATTCACGTATCCTCGCACCATCTTCTCTCTGTCGCGGAAAATGCCACCGGCAAGAGACGCAGATGGATTACACCACAGCATGGAATGTAAGTTCGCTCTTCACATCGCTGCATACTCTGTCTGCACGAAGAGCTTATCGACCCCGATCTGCTTGAAGATCGCGTGAGTATGCAGCAAGATGGCATTGAGGTCCGCCCGACGGGCCACCTCCAATTTCAAATTGCCAATGTACACTCCACTGCATAATGTCCAAAAATGTTTGTCCTGTACACTGTAGACGCCGTCGAGAGACGCGACTCGTTGGAAACAGCTTTGGAGCTGATTGTCTAGCGTGTGTGGCACTCTCTGCATTAGAACGGACACCGACTCTTTCAACAACGGGTAGACACTAATCAAAATCAACAAGGCAATGAACATCGAGCAGATCGGATCGGCGATCATCCAGCCGAATTGTTGCATCAGAATAGCGGAGACGATCACGCCGACCGAGCCCATGGTGTCAGCAATGATGTGAAGGAGTACACCTTGCATGATTTGACTCCGCTTCCCTCCTGAGGACAATTTAAGGTTTAAGGTATTGTGGGTGCAAGGAGCTCGGCTCGGAGCGAGTTTCGGAAGCTATGTCTATATTTATTGAACCCCGCGACTTACCCGCATGAGAGTGTCCGTGACCACCCGTCCCATGGGAAAGACCATTATGGGAATGGCCGGTGTCTCCGTGGGAAGCACCCATACTAAGGAGTATGTTTTCGCCTTTGGGAGAGCCTCCGTGGCTGTGGCCGTGTCCGCCGTGTGAATGGTTATGTCCGCCACCATCTACAGAGAGAAGGAGGTATGCGTTTATTGCCTCCCGGTTTGGAAACTCGTCCCGCGGAATACGATTCCGTTTCCAAAAAACTGACTAACGGTGGTCACAGCGATACTGACCGTGCGAATGACCGTGTCCTCCGTGGTTCAGAGCGAAAATTCCGACAAGATTCACGATGAGTCCAGCGACGGAAACGAGGAATAGACGGTCGTGTTTGACTTCAGGCGGCTCGATGAGTCGCTGTGAAGTTAAGAATCGATCAGCGATCCTCATCTTGCGGAATTATTCCATATACAGGGAGGGGGTGAAACTAGCCACGCAAGCGGAAGGCGCCTGAGCGATGGCCGAATGTTCTCGTTCGCCAATGCACTATGTCGGGGTATCTTATCTCGGGAGAGTCCTCCGAACGCTGAGCCTCACCTCGACGGATTCAGAAAGAATGTAGAAAGCGACGAAGACTAGGCAGAGCCCGTTGACGAAGCCCGCCATGACCTCGGCTCTCACGTATCCATAGGTGAATCTTTCATTCGGTCTCCATTTCATGATGATCGAAGCAACCAATCCGGTGACCAAAGCCGAGCAGTCGAAGAACATGTGGAACGAGTCCGATATAAGACCCAAGCTGGAAGGAGATATCGATTCG
Source organism: Galendromus occidentalis (assembly GCF_000255335.2). Taxonomy (NCBI): domain Eukaryota; kingdom Metazoa; phylum Arthropoda; class Arachnida; order Mesostigmata; family Phytoseiidae; genus Galendromus; species Galendromus occidentalis. The sequence goes on from NW_003805500.1 coordinate 1,457,530, forward strand.
AAATTGAAAAAGACTCTAGCCGACCTGAGAAACCGTGGATCAGGTTTCACGGATATCATTTCGATCGACATTTGGCGAGTGATGCATTCAGTCACCTGTTCGTCCAGACGCCATATATGAGTTCGACGAAAGCGAATCCCAGATTGAGACAGAGAAACAAGAACAAATTTCGAGTCCCTTGGTCCGAAATGATGACTCTGAGAAAGGAATGGGTAAAGTTTCAAAATGGATGTCCCGGTCAAATCTGCAACACCAAGGCGGTGGTGAAGGCTGTGCTTCCCGCATACGTGCCATATGGAAGGCAGAAGCAACCGACGTCAGGTACTCGCGGATCGAGGCGGAGCTATGTATGTGGCATTTTCTTGAATTCATTCGGTGGATTGTCCTCTAGATCTCCCTGCTTTTCCCTCGAAGTCTGCGTAAGAATTGAGGTGTAGGGACCGTTTCTTGGTGGAACCCCCTACGGAAACGTCACGCAGTTATCCCGACAACGAGCTTCACATTGCCCTCGGAGGGGAAGGATGCAAGCACTTGCATCCCATTCCGAGTTTGGGTTGTCATTAGCGACCGGCAGTGATTTATAAAAGTCGTGACGAGGGATTTCCTCCTCTTCCGCCGACGGAAGTCGTGGCAAGCAAACCTCTAATTATAGAAACCTCTCTGCAGGATCTCCTGTCCCGATCGGAATCAGATCGTGCCGGCCTGCTCTGATTCTTGAACTCAGTTCAGTCCAGGCCAGACCTGCCCGGATCCGGAATCATAGGAAGGATATTTCACGGAATTCTGTCACCGATGCCCCGGAGCGTGAGATCACAAGTTCTCGCCCATTTCCCTAATGGATTGGAGTCGGCTTGAGCAAGTCGGAGTCGGATGAATGTTCGACACCGTCATCTCTAGAAGTGACCGCCAAGTTGTCAAAACTCTTCGATGACATTTACCACAGTTTTGAGGATCCCCCAACCATCCGGACGGAAAAACCGAAACCGACCACGTAATGTACCCGTCAGGCCCATCCTAATCAGAGCACGATTCGTCTCGAAGCGATGACAGCTGAGATATCGCTCTCCGTTCCAATCGTCAAATGCTAGGAAAGACCGGCGCCACGTCTCACCCACCTCAGCCAGTGTAGCAGCCATTCTCTCAGACGGCCCGGAGCACTTCGGAATTTATACTCCTTATCGTCGATATGGATTGGCAACATCTCGCCAACCGGTCACTATCTGGGCATTGTCGCACTCCAATCCGCTCGAATAAATACGTCCTTGCTTAACGGCTGCTCTCTTCGGCAACCACCAGCAGGAGACAGACACGCACTCTCTACTGCAAAAACACAGACTTCTGTTGTTGTTTCTCTCTTATCGCGGTGCGCGGCTGCTACTGCTGCTCGACGAGCGCTGCGGCTGGCTGGCGAACTGCGCTTTCTACGGTCCACGTGTCCCCGCTCTTCCCTGCGGGGACCAACTTGAGCTAAAATCGCCTCGATCCGCAACATGATTTCATCAGTTGATGGTTTCAAATCGTACTGGAATGCGGATCGTCCCTCGTTGATTACTATTGCTGAACCTCCAGGATTGGAAATTGGAGGCTTACCGATCGACTTGCGACGCACGATTGATACGAGATCTCCATCTGATATCTTGATTGAATCGGTTCTCATAGAGTCGTAATCAGCGCGGTGAGATGCTACCAAAATTCTCTACCGGATCCCAGAGCCGGACATTCCCTGCCGCCGACATTCGGAATCGCTGAAGCACAGCGCGGAACTTGTCGGGAAATGGGCCTTCTCGCCTCGCGATTTAGTGACACAGGTGGAGATGAATTGTGAGATGGTGAGCGGAATGAGTTAGTCAGACTTCACTCGGCGCTCGAAAGTCCATTGCACCACTTTGCAAGGGGGGAAACCATCCTAAAACTTATCTACACACACCACGATCCTGCCCTCCGGCACCCAGAACGTGCCAGCTGTACAGAGAAACTCGGAAGGGTTGTCGGATTCTTCGGCAAAACCTGCTGGGTACCGTGTCATTTACATCAAGAGCTCCGCGGTACGGACTTGTTATCAGCGAAGAAGTACGTTTTAGCCCCATTAGGAAGGCAAGGTGGGGTATGAATGGCGAGAAATCGGTAACAGTCTTGATCGTAAAAATTCTCAGAAACAAGGCGTCCCAGGCCAGAGGACCTTGGGTCCGCGAACGAAAACTTTCCGCAGAAAGCGTTCGTGTCGAGGTCTTGAGTGCGACTAGGATCGCGCGATTTCAGAGGAAAGTATTCGCGCAAATCCACGACGAATGCGAATCCTATTTTAATCCTAAGCCGAAGTTGTTCTTGCGATCCGCGCAAGTTCACATAGAACTTCTTGGACCCTGATGAGAAGTAACTGATGGATAAATCACTACTTAAGTGAGACTGAATATGTACGTTTTATTACATTTTTCCTAAAACGCTCCAAACTTCGGAATCCCGCCGACTTCTTCTTCCGTTCGGGGAGCTCCGCTGAGAGTGATACTATACCAGATGTATGCATATGAAATGCGATACTCCCGACCCCCCGAATCGAACCTCCCGACAGAGTCCTCCCGAGACCCAGGCGCGCTTCTGTTTTGATCCGAACCGAGCGGGGCTTCGATAAACCGGGAGCCTTGGAGAGCTCTGACGAGTAACTTTTGGAGAGGTGGGACTGTATCTACGCGATGATCATCAGCACAAAAGATGCTCTTCTTCATCCTGTCCTATTACATTCATCCTCTCCATCATATGCGTCAATCTCTCGGAGATTTATTAGGATTCGGTCCGACGGAAATTTCACTCGATCTTAATGTCAGTGGAAGCAGCTCCCGCTACGGTTTGGAGGGAAGTGAGGAACTGTGGGTCGTTTCATTCCAGAATGATGAACAGGCGCGCGCTGGGAACCGGTAATCGACATCGCCGATCGCGGGGACTAAGATCACTGTCACTCAGATAGCGCACTTGGACGGCTCCCAAATTCCAGTTGACTCTAACTAAGTCACAAAGTACTACTAGACTTATAGGTATGCTGATGCTTACCCGTGAACACTCCCATCCCAGTCAGCTCCGATCGCCCACAGCATCCGAATCGATATCATTGTATGTGCGTGTTTGTTGAGGCATACATAAATTGTTTCCGCCAGCTGTATCGGATTCTCCGCCAGAGCTGTTTCCTGGAACCTTTGAGGCTTCGCAGGGAAACTACTCTATGCTCGGCTTGTTGAAGCTCCGACTCCCCGCATTGTGATAGGAACTGTCTTCCTGAATGGAATCCTGCAGATACAGTCCATAACACGAATTTATCGACACTCAATTATTCCCGATTTTTCCAAGGTAGACACATGCGACGGAGCTTGGGCCACCATTGAGTATTCCTCTCACTTAGCGGCTCCTGTATACGGGAACACCGCTTCGAATTGTCGTACTGACTGCACCAGGATTCAGAAAATGTAAAAAGAGCCACAACATGAAATTATCGACAGGTTGATTTATTGCTGTTTTAATGGGTAATCCTCGCTCCTAATACTTGGTGGAGCCCCCTTTTGCCTTGATGACTTCAAAAATGCGCTTCGGGAGGGGATCGTACAGTGGCTTCATTTCTTTTTCCCCAATTTGTTCCCAACAAGCAAGAATCGCATCCTTCAGTTCTTGACGGGAGCTGTATTGCTTCCCATTTCAATAAACAAGTCTGACCAATGCCCCCCATAGGTTCTCGATGATTTTCAAGTCAGGACTTTCCGCAGGCCAGTCTAAACAGCGAGCTCCTTTGGCTCTAAACCAATCCTTGAGTACCTTCGCTGTATGCACGGCGGCACAATCTTGTTGAAACACGAAATCTCCGCCCAAAAACCTCAAGGCGTTGGGCAGTAGATGATTCTCCAGGACACGGTTGTAGTCTACCGCACACATTATCGTATCTATGAATATGATTTTGAACGTTCCAAGGCGACTGACGGCTCCCCAATCATGAAAGAGCCACCCCCGCTTCGCCTCTTGGAGTAGGATCGGGGCTCTTTCCGTAGATCGTGATAATACTTGTGAAATCCATCTGGACCGTCCAGATTTAACTTTTACTCATCGCTGAACACCACTTTCTCCCATTCCGTGGTCCAACTCATCCACTGCCGGGCTCTCTCGAGTCTCTTCTCTCGATGACTCCGCGTCAACGGAGGTTTTCCGCACATCTTCTTGAATTTTATGTGGGGAGCGCCCTTCAAGTCGCGCCAGATGGTCTGTTTATGCACTGGTAGGTCATTAGTGTCTCTAATTTGGGCTTATGAGAAATTTTGATTGCCTGCATCTTGGATGATCTTTCTTTTCTGAAGATCCGAGAGCTTGGTTTTCCGTTTTTTGTAAGTTCTAACGCCATATTTCGTTCCCAATCACCCCCTATCACCCCCTATAATCACCCCCTATAATAAAAGCGTAATGTCTGTCCGTCAGTCAGTTCGCACCTCATCGACTATTTCGCCCCATTAAGTGGACCCCATTCCGTGTTCAGAACATGCGCCGCGATTCCGTCTTATGCCTATGTAAGTTTGGTATCATTCCGACCCACCGTTTCCTGGGGGAAGCAAAAAACTCCGAGTTTTTCTTCAGTATGTACTGTGACGTCATCGTGTATCCAACTGTCGGCGCCCGTTACAACGGAATTCTCCGATCTGCTCGCGATAGACGACGAAGCCAAGAGATCGACAGATCAACCCTTCCGTCTACTATTCCGAAGTCAGAATCGCAATTTTTGCCAGTGCAGCTACTCGAACTTCCGGTGTCTTCTTACATTGTTCGCGAGTGTTCACAAGAGTCTCAGAGCGATCTCGGATTCAATCATGCCGGAGCTCAGACGTCCACGACGGACTGAACGTTCTCGACGTCTATCTGCCCGAGACCGGATGAGACGTCTACGAGCTCACCGGGATCAAGACCGGATCGCCGTTTCCCGAGAGATCAATTCTTTCCAACAACAGCAGCTCCGAGTGAATCGCAGTGAAGCTCAAGCTGCCACCGACCGCGCGGAGAACACTGCGTTGCAACGTACCCTACGGGCGCGACGAACTCAGCAAAAAACGGAGGCTGCACGCAGTCTGAATACGGCGCGACACTCTGAAGCGCGGTCGAATATGCCACAATGTGAGCTCGAGGTTGATCCTCGAGAAAAAGTCTGAGCTTTGATCCCTCCTCGTGTTTGATACCGGAAGAACATTCGGTCAATGTGACGCGGTTACCAACGACATTTCAACTTCGTCGTTATTCAGTCGCGCGCGAAAGCGATTTTATTCTAGTGTCGATAAATTGATGTTACGGACTGTAGTTGGTAAAGTTTGGCCGCAAGAAATTCTCCAAGTAGCTCACGCATAGGAACAAAGACAATCTGCTCGGGAGAATTGATTTTGGGAATCGATAAAACCGCTCGCCGAGGAGGCTCGGGTCTATCACTCTGTCTCCGATGCTTCAAATCGAAGCTCCGAAGCATGTATTATGCAAGGAATTATTTCCCCAGCTATGGATCGAAGTTCTCTTTGGGGAAATCAGAGACGCTGTCCAAGAAAGCAGGCAAGGAATTTTTCACCCTGAACTTTGCCGGTGATATGATATTCTAATAAATTCGATCAGTTGAAGATCTAAGGNGAAACTCTTCGGTCGAGG
>NW_003805501.1:0-5914 GCF_000255335.2 Galendromus occidentalis
ATCCGTGTTGGGGCTGGCTTTGCTGGCTGACGGAGTCGCTTTAATCTTATTCTCTTTCCCCAAGAACTTCACCAGCGCGTCTAACTGTTTGTTCGCCTCATCTGACTTCGATACTTCGTGGACTCTGAGAAAGGCGTCCCTAACCGAGCTTGGAAGGTTGTCGAGAATGATCGGCAATATCATGACCGCCGCGCCATCGAATCCCTCTACGAGGGTCTTGAGAGCTCTAATATTTTGTGCGATCACCGGAATCAACGCGTGCCACTTATCTGGACTTTTGAAAGTCCTAGAGTTGCAGTTGTTGATGAATTCCGAAGCGTAGGCGTACTGAGCCGAGAATACGCTCCCGTATTCATCCTTGATTATGTCGATTGCCGTCTGATAGAGTTCCTCCTTGAGGTGAAGGTGCGAAATCTGCTTCAGGGCGCTGCCGACTAACGATGATTTCAGTCTTTTAAATTTTTCTGTCAGTATTTGTGATTCCAAGCTTTTTGTGCCCTAGTCAGGAGCTGGCACTGATCGAGAGTAGAGGTTCAGACCGCACGAGAAGTAGTGATGAAATACACAGGGATTGATGGTAGGATACAGGATAGCGGACAGTAGTTTATTCTTAGTCTACAAGTTCTTATATACGTATTTCTGGAGTAAGGGTTTTAGGAGAGTACCTATGCTTGAGGTTGACCGTATCTATCGAGTTCTGAGATGTGGGGTGCTAATGATTCTAGGAAGCGGATTCGGAGTGCGTATACGAAGCGGGAGATGTGGACGAGGGATTAGATGTACTCGGGTTTCTTAGAAGACGAGGGTCCGGATGAGACGAGGATCCGGAGTTACGAATAGACGAGGATAGATGCTTCTTTGATTAATGAGGGTGAAGTGTCGATTGATGTGGGGTCGAACTGAGACGGGGACTGAGATTCACCATCTTCACTGTCGTTCATTTCAACATTTTCCAATGGTGACGTACACGTGGTAGTCGCGGACTCGAATAACTCGAACCATTCCTGGAATTTCTTGGCATCGCCTGCGAACTTTGGGATCTTATCCTGTTGCTTCACGATGACATCCTTGATTATCGTAATGGCGGATTTGTCTTGATCCGCAGGATGCAGGCAGCGTCCTCGCCCGGGCCACGTCTCAGGAATTCGATCTTCGCAAACATCTCGAAAATCGTTTCTTCATACTCCATCGCTCGATCCATGAAGGCGTCATGTTTGGCTTGCTCTTCCTCGTTCCCCGGGGTGGCCAGCATCGCTGAGATCTGCTCATTGAGCCTTTCAAGCTTAAGCCTAAGCTGTCTTATGAGGTTTTCTTCTGTGTCTAGCTTGATTACGTTCGCCGACTCGGGATTCTCGAACATAGCTTCCACTGGAGCTTTCCTCCTTGTGAACTGCCTTCTGACATTCTTCCTTTGATCCTGGAGCGATTCGCAAAGGACTTTGTCCACACCCTCCTTCAGTAGGAGTGCCATTGCTATCGTTTACACCGGAAGCGTCGCCGCGGTTCACTAATAAAGTTTTTTCTTCTGACACCAAATTGTGTTGCACACACAATGAAAATAGTCTGATTTAGTCGACTTAATAGACCTAGTCACTGGGGCAACTGTCAAGATTTTGATTCCTGGAGTGCGAGGCCTTGCCGATGGCAGGGAACGGTTAGTTCCTTCTTGGTCCTTGCCTCCACGTGAAGTGATTGTCTCGCCGTCGGCACGGCCGCTCGATCCTCTGAAGGAGAGACCTCGCGACTACACCTGACTGACGTCACGGCGTCTTCCAATCTCGACTGCCCCCCAGCTCAATTGGTCACGATCTTTATTGAATACAAGTATTATCTCCACGGATTTCTCCGAACTGTCATTGATCTATAAGTATGGGAGTATCAATCAAAGATATTTATTCGCGTTTTACGCAGTTTTGGTGATCTCTCTGACGATCTCCGTGATCGTTCGGTTTTCGAAATATATACACTTTAAGATGTGAAGTCGATTGATTCCCGCTTCACCACAGTATTTACATGTACATAGATTATCACAATTCACGAAGAAGTCTTTTCTCGTGCAGATTTTGTGGTGGTATCCGTGATAGGTTATTCGGCAGATGGCGGCACGGCTGCTCCGGTTCGCGAGTTTCCATCCTTCCGCGCGGAACGCCGGCCCCTCTGGGTAGACTTGGATGTTGAACTCGGCATTTTTGCGATCGAGGTTTTCCTTGTACTCCTTCCATACTGTCTCGTCGAATTTGTAACCCAGCTCTTCGAGGTCCTCGCACAGGGTTTTCTCTTTCGTCAGGGTGAGCACGAAGGTGTTCGATGTGTATTTGCTTAACCCGAGAGCCGATTTGAGGTATAGTAGTTTGCATTTGTCCAGTTTTTCTAGGTTGGTTCTGGCGAGTTTGGTGGATATGCAGTTGAACCCATACCGGATGGTTGGCATGATTTGATTTGGAAGATTTCAAGGCCAGCGTCAGTGGAAGTTTTTGGAGATTTCCAAGGCAGACGATGGTCGTTGCGGTGCGCGTGAGCAATTGGTCTACGTGGTCACTGAAACCCAGCGCTGGTTGCATCGTTATTCCGAGGTATTTGAAGCTTTGTACGAGCTGTATCGGGGTTCTGTTTATGTACAGTTTGGTGTTCCCTGTCGCACCTGCTTTTCGGAATTTCATTGCTTTGGTTTTTCCCGTGTTGATGATCATCTCGTTCTCTTCGCACCAAATTGAGAGGGAAGACAGTGCTCTCTGCAGCTCTTCTGCGTTGCTCGACGCAATGACGAGGTCATCGGCGTACATTTTCGCGAGGACCTGTCTCCTCTCGAGTCTTGTGAGCAAGCTGTTGATAAATAGAACGAAAAACAGCGGGGAGATCGAGTCGCCCTGGGCCACACCCTTGTACTGAGTGACCGGGTCGCTGAGATCGGTTCCGCTGTCGATGATGAGTTTGTTCGGTTGGAGTATGGACCGGAACGTGTTGAGAATCTTCCCCCTGATGTCGAATTTTTCCGCCACAGCTTGTAGGAGTTTCGTTCTGTTGACGTTGTCGAAAGCTGCTTTGAAGTCGATGAACACAGCGTAGGTGGGAATTATCACTTCCGAATATCTTCGCTCTCTTAGAGTCGGTGGTTGACAGACCGAGTGACTGACGTCACCCGCCATCAGCTGTGTGCGACGGCAGGCGTATCGGGAGCGCCGCCTAGCGGCCTCTTTCGGAATTGTCCAGCCCCGATCTCTGCCTCCCTGAGGCGCTGACTGGAAGTGTACGTAACACCTCCTCTCCCATCGAAACGTCGGTGCCTGTGATCTCTGTCGGCTGACTAGAATCGTCTGCCATCGGTTTACACACTCTCGCCTCTCTCCACTTGACTCCATAGAACGTCTCAGCTCCCATTGGAGTACCGCGCGCTACAAGGTTCCGGTTTCCAAGCTGATCTCCTTGTCGCCTGTATTAGCGATTGGGATGACTAGCTCTTCATCTTGAATTTCACATAGTGCCCCGAAATCTTGCCGATCCTCTAGTATAACGCAGCCTTCGTTCTTGCCTACCGCTACAGTTTTGACGAATGAAACTGAGCGCGGTCCTAACCTGACCGGTCGCTTCGTCTTGATCTGAAGTTCCGGTGCCGATCTACGGAATATTGCCATGACTTCGTCGAAAGCCTGGTCATCTACGACCCATGATCCACCCTTATGATAGAGTGACATCACGTCTCCATCTAGGAAATCCTGGCCTAAGAGAATCTCATCGCAATGCATGATCTTATCCGGTGTCCCATCTAACTCGAGTTGAACCTTAGCCTGGCCAAGCGGTTCGTAGAAAATTGAGTTCGGAGGAACTCGATCCCTCGAATCCATACTTCGATCTGAGAACCTTCATGTGAATACATTTCTCGGCTCTATGCCAGAATCTCTGGCATTTCGAACATTTCGAAATCCTAGGCCTGACCGCTTCGGTCGATGCCTGTGCCTTTGCTGGTGATGCTGCTCGCCATGTCACCGCTCTATGATCAGATGCTCCAGCCCGGCCTCTATACGAACACGGACTACGCTGTCGCCAGTCGCCTGATCTCCACGGAATACTTCTTGCTGGAATATGGAGTTCTCCAAACTCTATTCTTGTTTGTCAGAAACCTCCGACGCATATACCTTGTCCAGATGCTAAATAGACACAATCAGATACTTTTCTAGTTCAGCGACCTAGTTCTAAAACTCAGTCAGTAAATTCCGGATGTAAATCTAGGACGTTCACTCTCTCTACCTACTGGATCCTTGACACAAATATCATCCTATATATTCAACGAATAAACGAATAGAGTTACTCTCTGCTCTGTGACCACACAGAAGGCATCCTCGTCATTCTGAAGTCTGAATTCTGTCCTCCTCCTGGTATCCCGACTGATCTAGTGAAGTTTCCACTCACGGAAATTCCTATCACTTCTATTGGTATCCGTTGTCTGGCTTCTAGGCGATGCGTTCGTGAAAGAGTCCGGAGAACCCAGCCGTATTGTACGACTGACGGTCGTCCTTCGTCCTTTCGGGGCACCTCGCTTGCCTATGACCCTTCTTCCGGCAACTGTTGTTACGAACTATCCCTCGGTATCCCTAGAATGACTGGGTCTGACGATCTGGGCACTGGATACCCGAGGAGATTGCCGGATTGCTACTGGTGCTCTTCGATCCGTCTCGACTACGCGAGAGCTCGATAGCAAGTGAGGTGCGCAGGCGTTCGCTACCGTCGACCATCGAAGTCCAGACGTGCCTGGGCACGACATTCGCACTCGAGCAAGGCGTTTCTCCAGCGGGCTCTCTCTTTATTGATAATCTCCAAGAAATACCTATGGCCATTGGCCACACTCCCGGCCAAATTCCGGCCGACTCTCAATGATATATTTGTAATCAATTGATAAACAGCGTCGCGGCCTCGTGACTAACAACGTGGCACACATTGGAATGTCTGCCTGGGACGCTCGATATGAACAAGTCTTGCGGGGAACACTGGATGTTTCGGAACAGAAGGCGGAAGGAATTCTAGATGCTAGAGATTGGATCTGCGCGACAAAGTCTCGACATTGAAATGGACATCGGATTCACAGATCCTCGAGTAATTGATATGTGCAATGTGCAGCGTCTAAAACCCCATTGGTCCATTCATCCTCTCCCGTCGCGTCGCCAACCTCGCGATCCCGAATCCCTTTTTTCCATCATTTGTGTCCGTGCTCTGGAAGCTACCGATCATGCCGGACTGTGATTTCGACCGTAGCCCATTGGGGCTGTTCGTGTGCTCGAGGTACCTACCTCCAAGCCTGCCTCCGTGGCGTGCCGTTCGGCGTGCTACGCGCCGCAGCCCGCGTCGTGTGGGATGAAATGAATTACGCCGGAAGGGGACCCTACATCGAGCGCCGGCGGGCCTCTCGAAGCCGCGGCACGCGGGATCCAGTCCCCCCGCCCACCGGTCCCGAACTCCTCAACCGTGTGCTCAGGGCACAAGATCAACGCCGGGCAGACGAGCCCGTCGCCGAGCCGGATCCAGTCCGCAGCGCTGCTCTAACCATATCATCATATGTGCCCAGATCATATGTGCATATGAAAAGATCAAATAAATCCAATCCAATCCATAGCGCGCCGCCTCCTGTGTGCCGCCTCGCAACGACGAAGAACCCCGGCCGCCCGGATCCAGTCCGGGGCCGCCGTGCCCCCGCGCCCCGCCGCGCCGCCGCCACCCGCCGTCCGCGGACCGCGCCCGCCCGTCGCCCTCCAGCGCCAACACCAGGAGAACCTCCGGCTCGAGGAGGAGCTCGAAAGGGAGCGCGCCCGGACCTAAGCCCTGTCCGAGTCCCTGCGCCTGGAGCGGGCCCGCTACCGGCCCGAGTCCGAGTTCCTGGCTCGCCGACGCGAGGCCTACGAGGCACTTATGCGGCTCCCTTGTG
>NW_003805501.1:6272-11460 GCF_000255335.2 Galendromus occidentalis
AGATCCGTACGCTCTCCCCCCGAAAGGCTCAGAACTCGACATAGGGGCCAATGAGCTCGCGACGGGACTGAGTCTTTGAGTAGACAGATATCTCCGACTTTTATCGAACGCGGTGTGACTGGATCACGAAAATGCGCTGAACGCAGATATTGCAAGTATTCCTCTTTGAAACGCTTCTAAAAATTCTTCAACACCGCTTGCTGGTATTTCCAACGACGAGAAAAGACGATCGAATCGGCCGCGTCGCTATTCTTGGGTCTGAGACGCATCTACGGCAGACTCACTTTTACGCGAAGACCATAAACCAAATCTGCTGGGCAGAGCGCACTGATTTCGTTTGGGCCCATCCGGACCGGTGTTAGTGGTCTCTGATTTACTAATGCTTCGATCTCGAACAGCACTGATTCTAGCTCTCTGAAGGAGAGCGTGTTCCGACCCAAAATTTTCCGCAGGGGTCTTTTCACCGTCTGAACCATCCGCTCCCACCAAGCACCGTGCCACGGCGCTCTTGCGGTTATGAATTCCCAGGATACTTCCGCCTTAGCCAAATGCTGCTGGACAGCCTGAGACTTCACGTGATCGTAGATGATCCTGAGCTCTGTAGCCGCTCGCACGAAACTTGAGCCGTTATCCGAAATTATCTTCGTCGTGCATCCGAAACGACTCAGGAATTTTTTCAGCGACAGGAGAAACTCGTAGGTGCTCATGTTCGGAACCAACTCCAAGTGCAGAGCTCTCGTGCTCGAGCACACATATAGCAGAGTATAGCTCTTGGCCGTTTCTCCCTGCTCATTGTTATAAGGAATCGGCCCGGCGTAATCGACTCCCGTGACCGTGAAAGCCGGCGCTGTGTCGATTCTAAACTCTGGAAGCGGTGGTACCGGTTCCAACGATGCCTCGACTCTGAACCGCATGCAGACTTTGCAATCTCTGAGAACGCTTCTCACCGCTCTGCGCGCTGATAGGATGAAATATTTTTTCCGTAATAGGCTCATTGTAGCCGCAATACCCCCAACGTGAAGAGACTTCTTTTCATGATAAAACTTTATCAGTAGTCTCACTGCATTGCTCTCGCCTGGGAGCAGTACTGGATACTTTTCTCCGAGTGATAATTCCTCCGCTCGCTCCAATCTCGAGCGACATCTCAGAAAACCAGACTCATCCACGAACGGCGCTAGCCTGAGAATTCTGCTTTCTTCCGGAATTGACCTGCATTGGTCTTCGATCTCCGAAATAATCCTTTTGGATACACTTCAATATTTTCTCGGTAGCGGTCGCCGCTTCTTCCGGTGAAATCGGAGAAGACAGTGTCGAACGCTCGACTTGCCCTCTGCCCAGCGCCGACCATCTGAGCATTCTGGCAGTACTGGATACAAGAACTGACCAAGATGACAATCGCCGACCGTCGAGAACGCGATCGCGCTCCGAAACCGATACCAACGTCGTCAGGCACCTTGACTTTTTTTCTCTGCCCTGACTTTGTCTTCGCTCTCGAAAAAATCGTTCAATTCGTGAGCCACTGTCGGCCGACCCGACTTGAGGAGCCACGGTGGTCCTTCAAGCCACATGCTTCTGGACTTCTCATCCGCCATGGACGTGCCTCTGCTAAGCATATCTGCTGGGTTCTCCGCCGACACGACATAATCCCACTCTGAGGGACCTGACAGAGACTGGATCTCTCTGATCCGGTTGGCAACGAACGCCTTCCAGCGACTAGGGCTATCCTTGATCCGATGAAGGGTCGGAGAATTGTCCGACCAATAATGTACTGAATCGAAATGGCAATTGAGATACGATTTGACTCTGTCGACCAACCGCGCCGAAAGCACTGCGCCAATCAGCTCGAGGCGATGAATGGAAAACTCCGATTTCAGAGGAGCCACTCTAGCCCTGGAAGCCACGAAATGAACCACAGCGCCACCCGAGCTCAAGAGCTCTCGAATGTAAACCACCGTTGCGAAAGCCTCCATGGAAGAATCGCAGAACGCGTGCAGCTCACGTTTCGCGATCTCCCGCGCCGTCACTATGTTTCTGTTTGCGAACACCGCACGCGCTTCGTCTAGCGAGCCAGCGAAATTCTCGAATGCCTCCAAACTTTCTCCGCTCAGTCTATCGTCCCAGTCGATTTTCTGTTTCCAAACAGACTGTAGGAGGATTTTCGCTCTGATAGTGATAGGTGAGATGAAACCCAGCGGGTCGAAGATCTGTGCTACGCCCTTGAGCAGTGTGCGCTTCGACGGCAAATTTGACAGTAATGTTCTCTGTGCCGCCTGGATAATTATGAGCAAACAGTCCGCGGACTGGATCCATGCGATTCCGAGAAACTTGAAATCAGGTTGGTCGCTAAGTATCTGAATATCCGGGTCCTTCTCTAGACTGCGCATCCTGGATGCTAGGGCCGGATCGTTTGTCGCCCACCGCCTGAGCTTAAATCCCCCTGCGCTGAAAGCGTCGAGCATGAATTTGAAAATCTCCAAACCTTCGTCGACTGAGTTCGCGGAGGCCACCTGATCATCCATATAGAAATTTTCGTCGATATCTTGCAATAGACTGGATCTCTCGGGGTGCTCTTTGATGAGCTGCGTGATGTGAAGCTTAATACCCGCGCAATGGATGAACGGACTCGAGATGATGCCGAAATCGAGCACCGTGCTCCAAAATTCCTTGATCGGTGCGTTCCGATCCCGGCTAATACCCAAGGGCCAGAAGAAACGCAAGAAGGTTCGATGATCCGGGTGAATCTTATACTGCAAAAACGCTTTCTCGATATCTGAAACGAACGTTCTTTGCCCCCGCTGCTTCCGCATAACCCTTCTCAACATATTTGGCCATCTCCAAATCCAGCGATTTCAACACATCCCTGTTGTTTCGTGTTCTTGCCAAAAGTCTGTTCAGGCTACCGCGCGCTATATTCTCGTTATCGCCGAGCGTCCGAATATTGCTTTTGAATGGCAGACTGACCATGTAATGGCCGTTGTCCAATCGCCTAATGTCGTTTTCGAAAAAATCTTTGAGCTCTGAGCTCCCTTCACTGGACTTGTCTAGAGCCCGTGACTCGGTAGACCAGAGTCTCTGTAAGTCCTGGCTCAATGCCCGGTCGGCTTCGCTCACGTTCACGCTAAATGCTTCCGCACCGCTGGACGGCTTGGGTGACGATTGAGAAGTAGCCGCACCATCGTCGAACGAGGGACCTTTGCCTGATAGCACCCATCCGAGTATGGTACTGGTGGCTACTATTCGATTGTCGAATATACGCTCCTCTCCGCATAGCACGCTTGCTAAGAAGTCCTGACCGATCAAAATATCAACCGCGAGTCCCGACCGACTGTTGCTGTCGTCTGCTATTGGAGTCAGACCGATGGATTCCCTGAAAACCGGGAATCCCCCTTTCGCGATTTCTGGGATTCCGACCACTGATAAGAGGACTGAATCCCGGTCATTGTGGACGCAATTTGTGCACCTTGTACCTCTTGTACTCTGAAACTGATCCGCCGATTTTGAGCATCGCTAGTTTCTCGCTGTCCGCCGGCTTCAGGTCCAGAGAATCGACTGCGCGCTGGGAGATATACGAACGTTCCGCGCCAGTATCCAAAAAGAAACGACATACGCGCCTCCGATCCATCCCGTTGGCCCACGCTAGGCCGGTTTGGAAATATTTCACCGAGAGCTCCGCAGCGCCGGACGCTAGTTGCGCTGAGAAGGACTTGAATTCCCTCTGGGGTGCCGCTCGCGCGTCGCATATAATCGGATAATGGCCTCTGTTGCTTCTGTCGCACCTCACTTTCCGAACCCTGCACTTCTTAGCATGATGATTCCTGATTTTGTTGCCTAGCCGCATTACTAGCGCTGAGATCCCTGTTCGAATAAGAGCTCTGGAAGCTCTGCTGCCTATATGAGTCTAGAGGCCGTGAGGCTCTCTTGATGGAAACCTCCCTATCAAGGAACTCCAATAGAAGCTCCAGATCGCTGTCCGAGTCCGACTTAGCCGAAGATTCGAAATGAAGTCGATTGAAGCTCTCTCGCATTTGCACAGGGAGTGCACTCAGAATGTTCGGCGTTAACATGAGAGAAAGAGAATCGTAATTTTTTCCCAAGGAGATGAGGGCCTCGACGTTCTGGGACAACGCGCTGACGAAATTAATGAACTTATCATGTATGTGGAGATCCCTGGTGAGTACGAGTCTCTGAAGCTGCTGGACATGCTCCTTTTCGGCATCTTTGGCTGAACCAAACTTCGCCGCTATCGCGTCCATCGCGACTTGGTACTGGTCTGCCGTAAACTCGAGATGCGCAATTTCCGCTGCTGCCCTGCCTTCAAGCGACTGCTTGAGTAATGAGTACTTCTCGACTGGATCGATGGTCTTCTTGTGAACATGAGCATCGAACATTTGCCACCACTCGCGGAACTTCTTGTAATCACCGGAGAACTTCGGAACTTTGAAGTATTTGTTGAAGGTCAAGATTCGTAGCTCTGGTCAGGAGTAGAAGAGCAGCCCGTTCAGGAATACACAGAGATGCGATCTCACGAGAGGGAGATACCACAGTAAATTTTATTCGAAATCTTAGGTCTTTTATACCTAGGCAGGAGTCTAAGCTCCTCCTTTCATGTCCTGATCCGTACATACATATACATAGGATAAGGCTACCTTGGTCTATCATAAGTAGCGTCCTAGAATACTATTGGGTGTACCCAGCATAAGGGGTGCTAGCCCAATTTCGTACTACCTCAAGGGTATCATGCTAGAGTCGTAACTTCGGGGTGCAACCCCGGTGACTCACGTATTTTACTACTGTCACGGGTATATGGCCCCGTGGGTTGGTATGAGTCATAGTCCTAGTACGGAACGAGGACTAGTAGTTTCCAGTTTCTACCTAAACCTCAACACCTCGGTCTTTGCGAGGATTTTCCTCACTAGATTTTCGGTCTCGGTCCTTGCCTCGTCCGGCTTACCGGTGACCCCGAAGAGCAGGAGGTTGCGAGCCCTAATTTGCTGCTCGTTCAAGTTGGATTGTAGGCGGTTCGCTCGAAGTCCCTCCTTTAGAAGTGAATTTTCCTGTTCGAGTCCAGCAACTCGTCCTTGCAGGTCCACCCGACTGAGCTTGATTAAGGCAGTTTCGTTCAATTTATCGATAACTTCACGCTTGTCGGCGGCCATGTCTGCGCGGATCGAACGCAGCTCAGATAAGA
>NW_003805501.1:14452-16335 GCF_000255335.2 Galendromus occidentalis
AACGACACAGCCTGTGTTATCAGCTGAAAGATGCAGCGGCCACTCTCGGTGCGACGTTCCGTCTCCTCTGAGATCCCAGAACATCACTTAAGCGACACCTCGCGCGTGCGCGTTCATCGTTCCAGAATCAAAAGCGTAGGCTTCGTTGCGCGTTGGAAGGCACCGTCAGGGCGACGGTCCATCCCGGCTTATGAGAATTCTGGCTCATGAGAATTCTGGCTTATGAGAATTCCGGCTTATAAGAATCCTGGCAAATGAGAATTCTGGCTTATGCGATTCTGGCTTCTGTGATTCTGGCTTCTGCGATTCTGGCTTCTGCGATTCTGGCTTCCGTGTCTGAACCTCCTCTTCGAGCCTCCCTCGGCGCATGTTATCACCTTAAGCTTAAATGAAATTGTATACGACTTCTTGGAAGAGGTTGGAGGACAAAACTCATCGTCCTTGTCGTCATCCTCGGGATCCGAGGACGTGGTACCGCACGATTTGTGTCCGAGGTTCTCGTTCACGGGCTCCGAGGCTTCGTGTACATTCGATTCTCCGACAATCTCACTTCCTTTCTGGATGTCCATGTTACCCAGGAATCTCCACACCCGAGCGGTGTTTTGAAAGGAGATTGATCCTCGGTTCGAGTTCTTGGGTTCTCAGGGCGAGGAAGACAGTTGACGGAGAACAGGAAACAATTTTTCGCCCGAGAAACGCAGCAGCCCGAAGCACGATGATCAGGTATATTCTTTGTTTGAACTTTGTTTCTCTGCTCTCAGCATTTAGCGCGGAGCGGTCGTCGCTCGCAGCGTAGTGACGACGGCGACGGCGGAGAGTATGTTTTCGAGAGAGGAGGTTACGAATTGGAACCATTTTTCGCGGTCTACACGGCTTCACCGTGGTGTTGAATGCTGAATACAAGCGCCGCGCCGATCATAAGCGCAAGCCCGTCAATCGGGGACTACCCGACTATTGGAGACTGCCCGACTATTGGAGACTGCCCGACTATTGGAGGCTGCCCGACTATTGGAGACTGCCCGACTATTGGAGACTGCCCGACTATTGGAGACTGCCCGTCTATTTCTCATATACACCGGGGGATGCCCGTTTATTGGAGAGTGCCCGTCTATTGGAGAGTGCCCGTCTATTAGAATATTTACGGTAAGCAGCATTCAAATAAACATCTGACACAGATTCTTCTGTCACCGCACGATACCCTGCGTCCTCATTCATGGGTTGAGTTCCTCACTACCTGCCTCCGGTATCCTCCGACAAGTGCCGCTCATCAGGAATCATCTGGATCAAACTGCGTTCACCTCCGACTGAGACAAAACTAGACGGTCAATGTTGTGGGGTCCTGATCAAATACCCAACATGTTTTCGGTCGTGTCGAGGTGCACGGCACTGCAGGGACCATCAGCAACACGATCCCTATGGACTCCTTCGCCTGTGTCGTGGAGAACCGCCGTTTACACTACTATTCCAAGCTGAGACAACAATGCATCCTGTTGTTGTCTGATCGGGGCTCCAAGCCAGAGAAAGTAAAGGCGGTTCGAGGCAATGGAGTCAGCCTTGACATTTGCCTTCACTACGAGAAGTTCATTGAAGCGTGAGGTGTCTACAAGAATACGTTGAGTGAAAAATACCCTTCAAGCGGAGAGAACATGTAATAATCGTGTTATTTGTCAATAAACAAGAATTTAAGATCATATTAGTGCACTTGTCCTTCCCCGTAGTCCTCATGAGGTTTCATATTGATGTAATGTTGGGTTGTAGGGGAAGTTGTCTTTTGAGGGAATGCGTTTCTCGATTGGAACGTAGAGTCGGATCAACTCATTCACTTTCCTTTGAGTCGATGTTCCGATCGTTGGAGAGTGGCCGCGGTTAACCTTTCACTTCGG
>NW_003805502.1:0-333604 GCF_000255335.2 Galendromus occidentalis
CTCGTTGCGAGGATACAATTAGACGCTTATTTTCGAGCTCGCTTGCGTGTCAGCTAACTAGATCGCTCAGCAGTGGCATGAGCAAAACTGGGAATCGCTTGACGACAAGGAGGAAAAAAGGCAATAACTTCAATTATGATGCAACGAGAATGTTCTTCAAGCGATTCGAGCAGCGTGACAGTTCCGCATGCCGAGGGAGTGCGGCTAGATTCTAGTATCTCGAGATTCGCGTGTCTAGCTCGCCCCACGTATTCGTAAGCATCGGGAGACTCGTTCAGACTCGCGCGCTGTGGTAACTGCGGCTAGACGGTGGACGCAAATCATGATCTGGCCATCCTACTTGCGCGAAAAATGAGGTGAAGAAGCGATATTATGGGGTTTTGTCACGGTGTCTGAATAGTGTCTCACGTACGAGCGTGGTCATGAACGAATCCTGGAACCCTCCTCGTCGGAGTCAAGACAGCGCTCGCTACATGAGGAGTATATTCCTGTTCTATCGCGCACTTAGTCCTCTATACAGCCCTCTTCATCGAGAGTCCAGAGTGCGCGTCTCAATGATCGCCGTCATATGCACCACTTAGTCACGGATTGTCAAGGGCATTCGGATCGCGGGGCACTCACGGAGACTTCTTCCGTAGAGTCAGATGATATGGTAACGAGGGGACGATACTATTCCGAATAAACTTAATAATCGGAGGGAGGTCGATAAATCGCGATTAGAACGTTTCGAACACAAATCGCTTGAGAGATCTGGGCTTCCCCATTACGGGGAATGGGATCATACAAAAGTTACAAGTCCTGCGTTCTTTCTCTTCGCAGCCTCCGGCGGAGCGTCCATTAAGCACGTTTGATTCAAGTATTCGAACAATTCGCTTCGGAACTTCAAGTCTGAGTTCGTCAAAGGGAGTTTGGTCGTCCCGGCGATTAGTAAATGCAGCCCACGCATAGGCGCGGACGTAGTTCTTGTCCTCCGGAGCGTGGGCGTGGAAAGTTGGTCGTTGTCCGCTCAAAAAGTCGCGGTTTCCGCGTGCCAGCGCCTGTGCCGACGCGTTGCTTGATCACTCGTTTCTGCCCACGACGGAATAAGCAAGTCCTGCTGGGATTCCCGCTCGAGCCGGTTGAAGATTCACGAGAACTCCAGAAGTATCGACGTCATTCGCCGATCTAGCTCAGATGCGCGGGACCGTCGGATTGGAGATGAGCGAAGGTCCACTCAGTTGACCAGGGAATTAGGTCACGCATTGTCAGACCGTTCATGATTCGACACAAGTCATCACATCGGTGACTGGAAATGAAGGATGATTCTGGAACAGGCAGAGCTGATGTCAACACACGAGCGACATCGATCCAAGGCTCGGAAATTCACGGGAAACCTCCTCATCTCCACATCCTTCCGCAGCGGGAGAATATTGAATGAGACGGCATGTCGCGTAATAAGCTCGACCGGAGTCTTGAGGAGCCAAACTCAATGACAACGTCTTGCGAGAAGTCTCAAGAACATACGGCTCTTTCCGCTAATCCCACGTCTCTTTGACTCGCTCAGTCAGAGTCGCTCTGACATTCGCAAGCTTCTTTCCCGTGGTGCTCTGCTTGCTTAGTTGGCTGGGCGGGCAGGCGTAGGTATGGACTGCTGGGAAGGAACTGGCTTATTAAAACAGCTTGGAGTCGAGACATGTCGTCTCCTCACCTTTCCAGCTGCCGCGGCTCCGTCCTCACTACCTTGAGCCCTGCTCGGCGAAGAGAATTTTCAGTTGGTGTTCCCGTCTTGCCCAAGTCCTCTGAGCCGGCATGAGGCTCTGTGAGTGAGCCCGCACTCGTTTTCATGGTCGAGCTAACCAGCAGAAAATGAGACCTGCTTTCCAAGGCCCCGCGTTGGCGTGTCTTCCTCCATCTACCCACGAGGACGAATGAGAGCAGCCGAGCCTGGATAGAGAAGTTTTTGATGCCATCCGGATAAGCGTTAACGAGGTGACCATTAACGTTGAGCACGGTTATCCGTTGTTCTCCTAAAACGCCCTTCCCACACATGTCACTCTGTTCCTAAGCCTCCGAGTGAAGGTTGTCGAAATTCACCTCAGATGTTCTCGTCAGAGTTCGAGGCATCCCCGGATTTCGTCCTTCTCCATTGAAAACTAAAGCTCGCTGCACCTTTTGCTCCGCACTGCCCCCTAGGCTCAGCAGCCGATGGCCCCCTCAAGCCTTGACCTGGAGTATTTTCACGATCCAAGCCCGATACATACGTTTCGTTGCTGAAGAGTAAGCTCGGTCCGCTTCTTTCCCCTCCCCTCGTACCTCGATGAGTTCCGGGGGCCTCCTGCTTAGCTCATGATGAATAGTTCTCATTCGCTTGGATAGACCTGGAGCTTGATCGAGGCTTAAAGCCCGAGGAGGGAACGAAGAGCGGGGCGAACATAGAATTATCCCGTCGAGTCCGTTGCGAACCGCTCATTCGACCCTGATCAGGGGATCGGAAACGTTTTCGGTTATAATTTCGCTCGTCCGAAATTATCTCCTGAGATCGGGTCTATCCGTCTCGTGGAGATTCGCTTTGTCGTACTAGAGTGAGAGTCCAAAGGAGGGACCTCCGCAAATCGAGGCTCCCGGATTACCTGGTTGAAGCAAGGGTTTCGGAACACCTCGCCATTCTTCATTCATAGACCTGCCACCGACTACGACGAATCATTGTCTTCCCACACCCTTGGCCATGTCCCGGAGCTGACTCTCGACGAATGATTCGCGGAGCCTCGGAGTTCGCTACGCAGCGTCCTCGCCTCCTCCTCCTCGTCGTTTGCATCTCGCGTCTTAGCGACGGGCTCTGATCGAGTTGCTGAGCAGAAGAGCTGTGGCATCACACTGTGTTGCATCGTGTAATTCAATCAGCCCAGGATGATAACGGCGACAGTGAGGGCTACGGATGATACGGGTGTTTAGTTTGGCTGGTTCTGCGGCAGGGTTTCTTTGTCTTGGCTCCCGCTAAAAAGATTCGTCGGGTGCTCAAGTACCGGTGTCGTCAGCAGCAGCTGAGTTGCAGATTTTAATGCAAAACAGGGAAAGGCGGTGGAGGGAAAAAGACAGAGCTCCTCGAGAACAACTCGAGAAAAGGAACTTCATGCTGAGGTTGCGGCTTAGATTCGGCGAACTCGGAGAGAGCTAGCGGAAACCAACCTGTTTAAATGAACGACGACCCCATATTCGCGACCCTGGAGTGGGTCGCAGAGCCCCCCAATTTTTCTGAAAGCCTCGCTTCGGGCTGTCCGGCTACTCCGCGCTAAACTCGACGCAGCGAAGTCTCGCCTTGCTTCTACCGCGCCGACGGGTCGCGGGGTAATGTGATTCCTCTGAGGAGGTCTTGGGACGAGGAAGGTTGCAAATCACTGCCCTAGATAGAATCAATAAGATGGATACGGGTCTGCTCACATATGAGTAGTCTCGCATGTCCCTACCTCGACCGAAAGGTGTATAAGGAGCTCCAACCCCAGAATGAAGTACCGTCCAATAGCCTCTCTTCTACCTGAAATCCCTCTGAGTGTAATTGTGTATTCCCCTTTTTTCCGCGAATCCATCAACCAACGTTCTCGGCTTCCGACGACAGGAGCCGTTTGAGTTTTGACGATACGCTGAAGACGAGTCGAATTGTCGGCGCACCCGACACATCACGCGTACGACCGCATATCTCCGAGAGGTACCGGAGAGCGTTCGACAGGCTTTCCCAGTGCTGGGACAGAAGCTATAGAACGGAATTAGGAACATGGAAGCACCAGATTCCGTCTCCAATCGGACTAGCTGTTAGTCAATTCGGAAGGAATATCGAATAGATATTTTTCTCGCTTCGAAATAAACATATTTTTATTGAAAAAAAAATTGGGCAGCGGGATAGCTGCACGCGGTCGGGGTCGCGGGAGAGGGGGCAGGATCGCCCATACTCTCGTGATCCGCACAGGGGGGCGAGCCCAGGACAGATCCGCTCCGAGTGATGGCCAAATCCCCCAACAGCCAGATCGGGGGATTCGAGGCAAGCATCGAGGAAACGAGCCAGGAACCGACGGAAGAAGGAATCCCCAAAAATAGATGATGTCGCTGTTGAAAACTTTGAAATCACAAGCGGCGGTCTTAATCTTCGGGTGGGTAGGGGCGGAACAGAGAGCAAATGGAAATGCTTAATCGAGGAAATATTCACCGATTCCGACAGGGGGGCCTGATCGGTGAGAAGAGGAGTTACATTCGCCAATGAAACGTGGCTCATGTCTGAAGAATACCCACCAGAAATTCCCCCAAAACGAGTAGTTCGGGAGCAACCGCGAGGGGAAAACAGGGGAACATGCGAAAACCGGGGTGGGAATCCTCATCCCGGTGGATCTGGAACGACTAATTTCCTCAAGAGGGGAAGGGACTCCATGGCCTTGAGAACAGAAACGGTACATGACAACTCGATGCCGGACAACTCGATGCCGACAACTCGATGCCGACAACCTAGTCGATGCCGAGACTAGTCGATGCCGAGACTAGTCGATGCCGGACGAATCGATGCCCGATCGGGCCACCGACAGATAGCCGTTTTGGAATAACACCGCCTCAAGAAACTTCTGCTTAGCCACAATCAAGCACAATTTTCCGTGATTTTCTTCGGAAGCAAATCAATCAGGGTCTATTCGACCTATCGATCAGCTTATCCTTTAACAGACATGCGGTACAGTGCAGCCAATCACGGGAGAAATCTGGTCATTCTAAGGATCTGTGGAGGAGTCCGCATACTAGCGAAAAGTTCAGAGCGTGGAGTGCACACCTAGAGATGTGAGACTGCCGCGTCGAGAAGTTCCCTTGTTCGTGGATGAGCGAGAGTAGCGGTAAAGCCGAGTTGCGTTCGATTTTCGAATTGAAAATTTTCCTGGGTCGGACGGGGCCAAAGTGTTTAAGTCTCAGTGGGCAACATTGGGCGCGGAATGAGTTTCTAGTCGAAATTCTTATGTAAGCGATCGACGGGCTTCATTCGGATTGCTCAAATTCAGCTCTGCCTAGCTTCCCGGCATCGAGTTGTCCGGCATCGAGTTGTCCGGCATCGAGTTGTCCCGGCATCGAGTTGTCCCGGCATCGAGTTGTCCCGGCATCGAGTTGTCCCGGCATCGAGTTGTCCCGGCATCGAGTTGTCGGCATCGAGGTGTCGGCATCCAGTTGACCGTGTCCGGAATTTCGCGAGCCAGAATGGACTCGTCATACTTAACGCCTCCGAAAAATGTGAAGGAAAATTCACTCGGGAGAACGCGGTCATCGACTATGTACTGAGCAACGGAATAGCCCACGGGAAACTCAGGAGTATGGAGATTCATGAGGAGAGATTGAGAACCCAGATCTCAGACAACAGTAACAGTTGAGCCAGCAATTCAGGCCAGGAACGTCGCAG
Source organism: Galendromus occidentalis (assembly GCF_000255335.2). Classification (NCBI taxonomy): domain Eukaryota; kingdom Metazoa; phylum Arthropoda; class Arachnida; order Mesostigmata; family Phytoseiidae; genus Galendromus; species Galendromus occidentalis. The sequence goes on from NW_003805502.1 coordinate 5,399, forward strand.
TTAATTTCCATCGGACGAGATTCATCATGAAATCAATCAACGCTCAGAAAATTATTCAGCCTTCGATTTCACGCTCTGAACCTCTACCCTGATAAGTGCCAGATCGGGACCAGGGTACTGAGGCTGAAATTACAAATTGTGGCACAACCTGAGAACCGTCCCTCAGCGGAGGAACGGAGGAGACTAACGAGATGATTGGTGAGGTCGTCGGAGCTAAGAGCTCTCAATTAGGACGGCTCCTTCCTATTCCCCTCATCCAATCCGACAAGTCGTGCTCCTCCGAACACCGCGGTTTTGAGTTTTGCAACGCTGCAGCCAAGATTTTTCTCTTCTTCTTCTTTTCTCTTCAACTGCGCTGAGGTCTTCCCAACGAGCTCCGGCTTGCGTGAGGTGGGTGAACCGCCCGTTCTTTGAAACACGCTGCGAGGCTCCTCAACTTCCCGACGGGCCTACGATGGATGAGTTTCGTCTGGCATCCGCGCCTTCGACGGTCCTGCAGGTTGGCGGCTCATCGGATTGAGAAGATCTTAATATCGTCGCAGTCTTCCATCCGCATCGGGCTTCGAGCAATTTTGCGTCAATGTCCACGATTACACCTATTCCTGAATTCTTACACCAGTCAGGGAGCTATTGAATGAGCGGCTAGCTGCCCCGATCCATAACTCTCTGCCCAATTCTTGGCTTCAGCTCGTGAAAAATCCATGCGATTCGGCAAGATCCCAAAGAGTCGGATCGACATTCTCCTGACTGATTTTCCGCGGGAATCTGTGGTCCCGATCTCGCCATCACCGCGTGTGATTGATGATTTTTTCCCGACTTCTCCTCCGCATCCGGTCGCGGATGGCCTCAGAGACTCCGTCGATGCACGGGTGGAGGGATTCGCGAATCAGTAAGAATCCCGGCATTTCTCGGAGACGGGCTCGTTCGCCGTCCTCGCCTACAGTTTTCCGATTCTCCCGTCTGCGGCGAATACGCTCGAGTAGACTGCGCAAACTTTGGGGTGTTGACATTCCCACCCCGCGCAATGAAGTGGCCACTTCGTATCGAATCAAGCAGCGGCTCGGGGAACCGCAAGGCACCGTAGGTGAACGGACAATTTGTTTCCGGGACCGCCGACCGATAAGGAAGAGCGCGCTGCGGGCCGCGTACATTCTCCCGCCATTAGGATCCTGAGGCAGGCACGACGTCTGTTTCGGCTAGCGTTCCCTCTTCAAGGCGTGCTTGTCTGCTCAGCCAGTTCGCCTCGCGTAAGTGGCTCGTAATGAGTCAGACAATCACATCGTACTCGCAGGTCCACTACGGGCAAACAACTATCCAGTGTGGCGGTTCGCATCCATCCATCCAGTCGTCTTCGCAATGCTGAGCTCGGTAAGTCGAGCGTAACCTTACATTTCAATGTGTCCGGTAGTTTGTGAGCTCACGGGGCTCCTTTCCCCGAGCCAACGAACTCCGAGCGGCGGCGGGGAAAAAAACGCCGACCGTGTGCTGCAGTAGCAGCAGCAGGGGCGGCGGCGGCCGCTTTATCGGAACGCAATGAGCCGGACAAAGATTCTATTATCGACTAATCAACGGTATCGACTGAATTAGTGAACGGCCACGCAACCTACCCCCTCACCACTCGCACGGTCGCTGCCCTCCAATCCACCTTCTTGCCTCTCGGGCTCCCACCCTGCGCTCTCAGGGCTTGTCGAGCTCCTTCCGAGTCCCCGTGCCTGCGCCGGACCCGCCGAGCCGCGGGACCCCCCACCTCGGAGTACGATCCTTGCCGGGCCCTTTCTGGTATTACCTCAACTGGTCGGTCGGAGGCGCGCACATTTTGTACTCGAGCGAGTCCGCGACGAAAGGAGATTGAGGCGATGCGAATTAAGAGGAACTCAATTTACTGCTTGCGTGCTCCCGCCTTATGCCGCGACGTATTTGCGGACAACGTCAGGTTCGGTAGTGCCACGAGCAGTAGCTGTCGTCTCCGGTTCGCTGGCCGCTCAGCTTGGTCTAATTCGTGCTTCTGGTCAGCAGGCCGGCCGACGACGGTCACTGTTTCAGGTTGCGTGCGAAGGAATGTTAATTGCGGCTGCTGCATACCCTAGGACCGTCATATCGAAGTGAGAATCAGGAAATTAAGTTTTTCCTTGAGGTGCGGCCAAAGGCGCGTTCCCCGGTCAGGAACAGAGAGATGCGAAAGTGCGAGGCCGTTCTCGAAATGAGAGGAATATTCATTTTGGATAGTAAACCTCGAGGATGAGGTTCGGAATTCCCGAAGGGAATCGATCTGAATGTTCCACAGTTGGCTCCCGGACAGACTCACCTTGATCCAATCGGCAGAAATAGGGAGGAATCGGACGAAGAGTCAAGCATAAAATAGAAAGTTGCTCGGGACCGAGGTACAAACACGAGAAATGAGCGCTAGGAACGATCGACGGTGTCGCAGGTCGGGTGGCGATGGTCGACGATAAGTCAAATTACCCCGATTGAGGTTATTCGTTCGTTTGGTGGATCGCCAATCCAGCCGTCTGTCAGTCGTTGGATCCGTCCGTCTTGGTCTCTGTCCGCAGACCGAACGTTACCAATGGGTACCCTTTTCTGCCAAGGGTACGAATAAGAGACGCGGGAAGGAGCTCGTTGAAGGATGTCATCGCTCGTTTTCAACATCATCGTCTCCCTTGAATGCAGTCACGCGTCTCCGTGGAACACGGATCTGCGAGAGCCATCGATTCCGGGACGCGGCTCGCTTTTGATTCTTGGATTTTCGCTTAATTCCCCCCATGCGAATTCCCTCCCACCGAAACAGCGAATTTCCGAGTTTTCCAGGCCGGTCTTAGAGCGTGTCACCCTCGTTGAGCGTCTTGGCTACGATCAGCCCAATCGATTCCCGGCTCCTTCGATTCGGACGTCTTCGCTGCTAGATTTTCGAGAGGCTTTTCACCTGCCAGTATTATATTTCGGGGGAAAATTCGAATCTACGAGTCGTTTCAGAAGAAATATGTCCCATCGCTATTGCGAGTTCTCTATGCGAGTCGTTGAGGTTCACTTTAGACCGCTTTATTCGGAGCCGCGACTCCTCTCTCCGAACGAATCGGCGAACCACAGTCAGAGCTTTCACGCATCGGGGTTCGGCGTTAAAGTGACAGGAATCGTCTTTTTCTTCATTTCCCGCCGCTTTCCTACTTTTGTCTCCGTAAGTCACCCTTTTCAGCTCCGCGAGATATTTCTTCGCCGATTTCCTCCCCTGCTATATCATCCCGTTTTTCCCATTTCCTTTTGATTTCTCCGATCACTGCCCCTTCACTCAGAGCGCGATGACGGAGACACCGTAGGGTAATTCCCCCGATTTCTCTCTCCCAGCCCCACCGTTCATCTACCTCCGGGCCCAGCCGTAGCCTCACCCTCAGCTCTGCGGTGGCCATTGGCGATTTTTTCACCTTACGCTCCGCATGAATACGCCGGTCTCTCTTTCTTGCGACTAAATGCGCAGGTGGATGTACAGAATTTCGCGAGAGTTATACCGGAGGGCTCTCGCGGGAATTTCCCCGCAGACGGCTTGCTGAACGACGGTCTGTGCTTCCATTTCTCTTATTCGCGTTTTCCCGCACGTCGTCCCGTCATTCGCTCTTCGTCGTCCCGCCCGCTATCTAAGACTCTATCGTCTATCAGATTTACTTTCTGTATCGGTCTCATTCGTTCGTTCGACCGACCCACCCCTTCTTCGATGATGGAGACCCCGTCGGCGTCGTCTCGATGTCGCGGCGCAGCAACGACGACGACGGCAGACCGGCGTCGAATCGTTTCCGCCATTTCCATAAATATGGCTGTCTTACGAACAGAAGAAAGAGTGCAAAATATCGCACCCTGATTCCCTCTCGCATGTCCGCTGACGACGCTTCGGCGGGATGTTGCTCCCTATCGACCGGGTGTTTCGCTCCCAACCACTTAACGTGCATCGGGAATCAGAGCTGCCGAGCGGGTGGAGGAACGGAAAGACGGACGGACGGGTGTCGGCAATGAAGTTGTTCTCGCCCAAATGGCTCTCAGTGTCGTTGCCAAATGCACCAGAAACGCGTCCTTCGCCGCCATCCCTCGAGTCGTGTAAAATATGAACATCGTGATCATTTGTTCGTAGGGCCGGACGAACGTAGACTCACCACTCGCTCGCTCACTCATTCGTACGTCGTCGACGGCGGTGGCGGCGGCAGCCGTTCAACCAGTCACCCGCTTTCGTCGATGAAGCTTTCGGTCATTTAGTTTTGTTACGGGCGCTCTGAACTCAATTTTTCATCTGCGACTGCCTGCTCCCTCTCGCGATGCGTTTTTTTTCCACGCCTAGCTCGAAACTCTTCAGACTCAAGGACGCTTGTTAGTGTTTTGCTGCTAGATCGTTGCGATGGGAGTAGAATGAGAAGCGAAACAGCTTCTCCCCGATCCACGGCGAGAAGAAATATATCAGCAACAGACCCCCGTTCATTAGATCGGCGCTCGATGTTGAGAGAATCCGATGCCGGTCGACAGTCGACTATTAGATCGTGTACGGCTGCGAAATCTCGAAGTGGCTCCAGGCCTCTCACGATCCTGACGAAAGGAGGAAATGGCGGGCGAGACCGCTGCTGTCTCGGCTTCCAGGAGAGGAAATCATTTTACGCTCATCGGTGTCTATCCAGCTCTGGCTGTGGACGCAGGACCCGTTGGGAACAGAATCGACTGCTCTGTTCGGAGGAGGAGCAGCAGCAGACCGAGCTCGACCGGTGGGAAACAGAACAATCGAAGCGGGAGTCAGCTCGCTGATGATGAGCGGTCCCATATCCGCGTGAATGGCTGGATTAAACACACGACAGATCCTTTTCTGCAAGTGGAGTCGCGATACGAAGTTGACGACACGATTCCACCACCGCTCTCGGCGGGAAGGAGAGGCGGTTGTGGTTTGATTTTTTTCTTTCACGGCGCTTGTTCTCAGCTCCGATCAGTTCCGCGATTCTCATCACCATCGGATCTCGATCGGTCGCGAACGTCATGAACAGCTCGTTCATACGTATAAGGTGATTCTCCGCTTTCAGGGAGCTCCATATGGATCGACGGGAATTGAATTCAAAATCAGATTGCGTCGATCGTCGGTTGATGTGGAATATTTCAGGAAGCTCGTGCAATAGCTTTCTTTCAAGGATTGCGTTCCAATGTCGGCCTCCACGTTCGTCCCTGGAGATGTTTGCCCATGGGAATATCCAACGAGACGTCACGGCGACTGCATGCGTTGGTTGCTCCCCGTTCCGAATAAAAAGACCGCGAGGGTGCCCGGATTCAGCTGTTCAAAGCGAGACTTTGCGCAACCATCTCCCGCTGTGGATCTGACGTGAGCCCACAGCGGCTCAAACTGTGGGTTGGGTGGCTTAAGCTGCCTGTTCGGCCGAGCTCCCGCGGCTCACGCCCGGAGTGAAGAATCAATTCCATTCCGAAGCATGCTCGACGCCTATATTCGGAAAAAGAAAACGAAAAAAGGAGCGGAACACCGACGGCTCCACGTGCTCATCTAGTTCGGTCTCGATGGCTTTCTGGAATCGAAGGAGCCGGGATCCGGCGTCCGCGGTCCACGGATCATCCCACCAGCGAGGGTTCGGAACCCTCGGGGGTTCCCCTTCCCTCCCCATTTTCGCTGATCAGGGCGAATCTGTTCAATTGAATGCCCATCAGAGATTTCAAGCGAATGATGTCGGCGACGTCTCCTCCTTCAAATTCAAATGATCTTACGGAACTCAAATAAGAGTGAAGACTTCTGTTCTGCAAGACGTGGATATGAAGAGGCAGAAATCTCCTTGTGAGAACCGTGCTCAACGCAGCCCCTTCTAAGAATCGGTGCCATTGCTCACCAGGCTGGAAGACGAGTGCTATGCGGCTCAGTCATGGAGGGAGTTGAGAAACACACGATTTCCAGGACTCAATTAAGCTCTGAGTTGAGGATTTAAACCCACCGCGTTCCCACATATTAAACCTGCTCCTCGCGCGATATCCGCAGTGTGGAAATTCGCGAGTTTTTCCCTTGGGCCTGGGGGAAGGAGTGTGAGAGACAACTTGGTCCACAATCTAGACAACTCCAAAGGTCCCCCGACCGGACCCTAAAATGTGACCTCATCCCCGCAGGGAAGTAGCCTGCGGTATAATCTCGCTCGAGTCATCCTGTACACGGGATAAAAATCGATTGTCTGACAATTCTCCGAGTAGGAGGTGCCTGAGTCGAATTGTAAACTAATATCTATCTATGGCAGCATTCCCCGGACGGTCATTGCGGGTTCCTATCCTATCGCTTTTCGACCAGTGCAGGAGCATTTTTGTGAGAAGAATTGCAGAGAGTTGTTCTCTCTGTACGTACTCTCCAGTGCTTCGAATCGATATACAGCGAGCACATCTGTTTACGAAGCACGTGGACGAGTGAGCTGTACAAAAAACTGCCTCTCACATTCAACTCGACGAACGCACCGACCAGCCTACCATCGATTCTACGCTATTCCACGTCATGCGGATATTTTTAGGCTAGGGAGATATGGTGGAGGCAAACCAAGGTCTGCGGACGGCGAGCCGCGGGAACACGCAGTCCCTGCCGCAAGTGCCGCTGACCAACGTCCGAGTGACGTACTTTGAAGATACTCTCGCCAAAAACGTACCGATAGCCTCCGTTCTCACTCGACAGGGCGGTCGAGATGTGGAATCATATCTAGTATACTACCGAGGAACTTGGGGCCTATGATAATTTCCTGATTCGTTATAAGAAATCGGCAGCCAGGCAACTTTTCGACAGAGCTGCATAAAGGAGATCGCTGCCAATGGTGTCTTGGTTGTGAAATCTTCACGCGGTGCGACTCGTTGCCGTTCCTCGAGCGAATACGTATAGGCGACCCTTCCGCTCATCACTCATCCGGCGCGGAAAAAGACGTTTCCGGAGAAAATTCGATTCGAACCCTCCGATCCATCGACTCCTTGTATCGAGCCCACGCTCTGAAAATACTCTTGGAGCGGCACTGTTCATATTTGATGACGTCGTGGAGGACCCGCCGAGCCATAGATGAAAGGTGGCGAACGACGTTCCCTCGTCGGCACCGAAAGTGTCTCCGCTGTAGGCGACATGAAAAAAAGGACGGGGCCTGAGGCGGAAAAGAAGGCTTGTTTTTGTTAAAAGCGAATTAGAATGTACCACTTAGTCCATCTCTCGTTCTCCACGTCCTGATTCTTTTTAGCCTTAAGGATTCGCCCCGGGCGACTGAGCAGAACCCCAAACTCCATCAGGCGCCCCGTGAGACGGAATAATAAAAAGCGTCGTATTAAAATATCAAAACTCGTCACGGAATCGAATTTCAGCCTGGACCTCGTCGGAACCACCCGGAGCAGCTGAATATTCCCCCTTCATATGAGTGACGTTATCGCCTCTGATCGAATAGTGTCTTGCACGCACCCCAGGCGTGCACTTAACGAACATCGGTTCGGTGCGCATGGAGCGCAGCACAGAGTAGTTAGTGTCCTGACGACCTCTTACGGTCTCAGACAAGCCTCCTCGTGAATAATTCGATGAATGAATCATTATCGGAATCGACGCCACATTCGATCGAGGCTTCTGATTTCCAGAGAGCTCCAACCCCCAAACTGCGTACATCTTTCTCGAACACCTCGGTCGAGTCAGGAGCCCGCTTCAGGACTCCCGTAGTGTCGCTCTCATGTTAGCTGTCAAGATCCTCTCCCGAAAGCGTGGAGGAATTGCAGCTCGGGAAGAGAAATGGGGACAGTCTCTTACGTTCGGTTCGCGCCACGTCCAACGAATTTATTCCCCTCCTAACAATCAATTTTGATCGTCTGCCTGAGAAGCGGCAACAGACACGGTGGCGAATTGAAACATGGCTTGGCGTTTAGGGACCGAGTGACAACACTTTGAGGGAAAAAAAACTTGGAAGATGGAACAGGAAGAACAGGAAGAGAAAAAAACAGGGAGACCACGCGTGTGTTCCATGACGTGCTCGTGGAACTGCTCAATTCATCCACTCGAGTAAGCCAGAGCTCCTTACTTCCGCGCCGAGAGGATCGAGTAACCCTCTCACTCAGATGAGTTATACCTTGTTTTGTTGTTGTTGTTGTTGTTGCTGTTTTTGGGCTCTTCCTTCTGCTCTCGCTGCTGCCGCAAGTGCTGAGGGCTTTCCCTGCACGGTCGCGGGAGCAGTCCCTCCAAGTACACGCAGCGCACGAACACACGCTCGATGCACCGGGAGGATCGTTGACGTGTGGCGCTCCCGAACAAGCCGAAACTTATCTCATCGATTTCTTTGGTACCAACCGCCCCCTCCATATCTCAAATCTCAGTGTTCGGTCCGCACATCCTCGTAAGAACGATCCGCCAATAATAAACAAAACTACTATTCACTCGTCATGAGAGAAATCCTCGCTGAGCGGACACTTAGACTGGTCCGGCTTGACCGTTATGCCTGCCGTCAGGGCAGAAAGATCTCAGCTCAACATCATATCCATGGAACAGCACACATTCGATGGAAGTGTTTCCGGTACTCGTCGGCTCCTAGCTCGGCTACCGTCACGGTGGATATTTCGGTGCTTGTAAGTCGTTGGTGGTGGGCAGCGATGGACCATCTGCGTGGACATCTGCATCGTTTGGTTGCATTTTAGGGAGAGTGTTCCGCTTTCTCAGCCATTGACGGTTTCCGCAGACAGTCCCCGGAACGATACTACCTCCTCGACTTAAGTCTGTCCGCTCGTCCCTGTATCCGAATGTAAGTAAAGCGGAATCGTTTCCTCGATCCCCTCGTTCGATTCCTCATCGTTTCCCCCGAACACGGATCGGACGCCTGGATGGTCGAACGCTTTACACATCCGATGAGCGGTCATATCCGAATCGAATGTTCCGCCTCAATGCTCGGGGCGACTATCTAGGCAAACGCTCACTCGGCGATGCTCGAGGAACTGGGATTTCACTCGGCTCGCATAACGCTTTTCCGGAGGACCTAAAGCCCCGACGATTCCGTTGAACGCCGGTGATCATCATCGTATGCCGAGCGGGGCGCCATTTCCTACAAACAGACGGCGTGGAGAGTGTATCCCCCCCCCTCCCCCGTAGGTATTTCTTCCCGTACCTTGAGGCGTGAGGGTACCCAACTATTGGCTTTGTTTGGAAGATTCACACATTAGGTTTTCTCTCATCCGACCCACATGTTTGTCGGGGGCGGTAACTGTGCAATATTCGTCGCCGCGGACGGTGGCCAGGAGCGAGCGCGTGTCCTGACGCAGTCTCCTCGGAACGATGCATCCCCGTCTGGCTGCGATCTGTTGGTGTTTTCCGTCGAGGGGAGCAAGCGGCACCCAGCGGAACCTCATAGGGGCGAGCGGGAAGAAGATTGACTACGTCGTGAATTATTTGACGGCTCATCTGAGGTAGTGCCGTAGACTCGACGGCCTGCCGGAGCAGTCGGTCTGCCGGCCAGTCAGTTGGCCCACGAGTCCGGACGGGGAAGATAGGCGCAGGTGCCCGGTGGGACTTGTCTGCCGCGCCCACCGGGCGCATTTGCAAAGTCTGGGTCGTTGTCGACGTTCGGCTCTGGAGTGAAATATGAATGCTTTACGCGTTGCCCACGCAAAGGTTGATCTTTCCGCGTGGGATCTTTGGAACTGTGACGTTTCTGGCAATCAGGCCGCGAAGCACACGGTAAATGTTGTGATTCCTATTCCCTCGCGAGGACGACCTGGTGTCAAGTCCCCGATAGCAGAGCTCTGTCCCAGTGTTCCCACGACGATCCAAAATCGCGCGCTGGAGCGCACCGCGGGGCGAGAAGGAGGGGGAATTCTGGAGCGCGTATCGGATTTGTACGTCATCCGACGCAAGAATCGGTTCTGTTCCCCCGGTATGAGACAAAAAGTTGTGGCTGCTCATCGATGAGTGACAGGCAAGTCATCCTACAGAGGCTTCGAATCCCCTTAGCGATGAATGCGTGGGATGCAGCCAATGGAACGACAACGGCGAGGCTCCCGGTCGGCTTTGAATTCGGATCCGAAATAAGCGGTCCATGAAAATCCGTTCTCGGAAAGCGCGGGGCTTTTCGTCGTGATACGGGGAGACGTGGGGGAGAGAGTTCCCTCCCCTCTCCTCGAGCTAGTTGTTCGAACGAGGAGCCGCCGGAGTCGCGCTTCCGCGGGACAACTGCCTGGGCTGCCCATGTTGACTTCCAGGCAGCTCGAGCCGAAGGACTCGCATTCAACTACAAGTCTACCGGAGAAAAGGAAGGCGATAAGACGCGAAATATCCGAAGGCCAGAGGGAGAGAGTCGCATACAGAAGTACAACAACATCCGCAAATCCTCCGGCAGCACGTGCGATCCGAGAGGAGGATTCCTCAGTCCAAATTCTTAGCCGTCTTTTCCATGACGGCGGATCTTTGTGAAGTCATGCCGAACCGAACGCAACGCCCTACATTCACTAGCTGCACCGCTCCAGCCGATAGCCGCTGCGCGGCTCCGTCTACTTATTCGGTGGCGATTCATTCAATCACGGAGCCCCCGCGGTACTCCTCTCGCCTCATTGCATCTTTCAGGTGAATAACGCGAAAAGAATCACGGATGTCGACACGAAAAGTGGAGTCTTAGACAAACGCCCGATTCTAATCAGTGGCGTATTCATTTCGAAACCCCTTCCCTCCCACTTTTCTTCAACCGAGAAATTTGGGAAGGCCTCCGCAGGAATCTTCATCATCTACGACGCTCCATGGATTGAATCGCCGTCCGGGAGAACGGGAAAAGAAGAAACAGGATCGTGCATGATAGTCTGCCTTGTAGTCGTTGTCAGATGACAATGGAGCTGGAGGGAGAGTTGCGATAGAAGATGCTCAAAGAGCTCATCTTGAACCCCTCTAACAGGACACGGCCTTTTATTGTTTGCCACTTCCACTACTCCTTCTAGGCCGGGCGGCGGCGGCGGCCGACGACGACGCGAAAGGAGACCTAGGAGAACGACCGGCAACGACAGCCTTGTGCTCCATAGGTCAAAGTTGTTGCGACGAACGATTGATGATGCCGATGGCTGGAGACTGAAGTGTGGGCCCAAGCCGAGAGTGCATGAGAGCCATGTCGGAGCACCGGAGGCTGAGCCGAAACAAGCGGCGGAAGAGAAGCCGCTCCACGCCTCATTGAAGACCTGGTCGCTCGCTTTTTCCCTGTCTGCCTGACTGACTGATTGACTCACTGACTGAATGGATGGATGCTTGCTTGCTCGCTCGCTCGCCCGCCCGGCTAGTCTGCAGGATCATCCCGACTTTTGCGTGTCTTCTCGGAAGGATCAAGAAGCGAGCGGAGGATCTCACCGTCGCGCCGCCATGATCATCGGAACGTCTCTTCCCCTTGACTTTTATGTCTCGTGTGCACTTTGAGCTGAAGGAGATGCAGTGATGTGATGCCTGCTCTTCGCGTGATGCAGATGCATAGCTCGTTGAGCCAGTTCGACGACTCCAGGATCCATCTGAGAAAAAGCGACGCGCTCTCCCGATTCCTCCCGAGTTTTCCTCGCTTGTGTCTCCAACGAGCGGACCCTGTACGGCCACGAGCTCCAACCGGAGCTCCTCCGCGAATCAACCTCTCGAATCAAAATATTTTTCCATGAGGATGAATGAGGATATTTTCCCTTCGGGCTTCCACCGAAAGCAACGCTCCACTCATCTTTGTGTGTTCAGGATGATCCTGACGATTCCCGGAGAGAAGTGCTCCTGCTCAATGGACAGCTTCCGGGAATCTCGCGGCCGCATGGGAAGACTAGACAGCGATCGAACGTGCTAATTGTGCAATTGGCAATGGCGTCTCATCTAGAACATTCTTTCGCTATAAGCATTCTCCGCCATCCTTTGTTCCTGTGCACTTCGGCTGTCGTCTGCTATCAACGCGAACGAACGAACGTTCGTACAACGCGGCGTAATTGCTTATAACAGCTGTCTGTATTACGCGCTCTACCTCGGCGTTCGTTTGCGATCAGCCGTTGACCCTTCGAGCGGCTTCGATCGCTGTCGATTCCGGCATTGTGACTACGATGAGAATCCATTGAATTAATGCGATTCGGTAGAGACACGTCTCGGGGTTCCTTCTCGGGATGGACGCAAGAACTGAAACCCTGTGTGCCCACCGATATTTCGAGGTCCCCGAGACGTGAAGATTCTGATTCTATCACCGGCGGTCCCCGAGACTCTGGGCTCCAGGAGGGGGGGGCGGAACAAAAATGTTGCAATAATACCCCCAGCTCAGAAGTGGCCGGCCATCGAACGCAACGCCCACTCCGCCAAATCACCCGGCTGGCGGGTGGTCAGCCGGTCGGTCGGGTAGGAAACTCCTTTCACTTCGATCTTGGCAACTCGAGGAATTCGCAGCGGTCTCCTCCCTCTGTTTGTTCTCCCCCCCGGTCTCCGTCCGAGTCTACAAGTTGTGCTGAGTTAGTGAAGCTCCTGGGGCACAAAGCGACGATACAGATCGGAAGCGCACCACTCCTCATTCAATCATTGACTGGCACATTCTTGGAACGAATTCGATCAGCACGACACTCAGACAGTTGGGCTGGGAGACACGCGTCGGTCGCTGGGTTTGTCGTCATTTATGACCCATGAACAGGAGGGCTCCCATTCCGGATCTCCCTCGTCTACGGTCGAGTTGACGAGCATCTTCTGGGTACGGAACCGGACTGCGAGAACTACCGCGTTTGGCCGATCGGAGGAAAATGTTAGAGGGAACGATCAGATATTGTCTCGGTTGTATGGGGTTGATTCGTTGATCCACTTGTTCCGCCGGATCAGCGCACCGGGTCGAGTCGATTTTGGTTGGTGGGTAAAATCTTGTCTGTTCGTTCCCGTCGCTTCGATTGAGCCTCTTGTGTTTCGCCGGGACGTTGCACTTGGAGAGGGATCGGCAGAAGATGAAGACGAAGTTTCTCCGCCTCTCAAAGTGTATGCGAAGCGTAAAACGTCCAGTCTGTCAGTCGGGCATGTTACTGACAAGATAGGGAGCGAGTGCTCAACGCGCACGTCGTCGACTCGAGCAGCTTTCCATCGCCCAGGAATGGATGCCGCAAGCTGGCGAGGAGGGAAACTGAGGCAGCCGACTTCCTGTCCGGAGGAACGCTGTGAAAATTAGAAAATCTCGCCATCATGCTTCGATTCGTCTGGGACTTCGTATCCGTATCGCTGGGGCTAATTTTCCTAATCAGGAAGCTCAGAAAAGTTCACTAATCACGCTTCCTCTGCTTCTTTTCTAGAGGACATTTTTCGCGAGACGGAAACGGTACTGCTCGAAAAATCCAAGGAATATCAGCCGCGAAGCGATCAATCGATGCTCCCGACAATTTCTCCGTCAGAAAATTCAATGGGAAATTTTCTCCCGGCGGGACAGGGAGATCAAACACCGTCCCGGACAGCGGGGAATGTCACTGTCGACTCGATGACGGGACTACCAAGAAAAACTGACGAGAGAGTGAGTGGATGAAGGAACGAGCGCTCGTTGTTATTTCGTTCCAGAGCAGAAACACCCAGCCCTAACGAACGCGCCGCACGCCATCTGCACATAACTTCTGCACGTCATATCGATGATCCCCTTGTCGAAAATTGGGTTTTCCTCTCCTTTTCCCCTTTCGTCCAAGTGAAGCCATTCAGCGCTGATACTGCGTCGTTATCAGTACTGAGGTCACGGCTACAGCGACGTCCGCCGCTACGACAACGAGGGGGTCGGAGTGCAGGTGGATCATTATTCAAAAAGTTCATTTCTTCGTCTCGCGGATCTCGTTCCGTACGTCGTTCCGTCTCGTCAGAGGTAGGGAAAAGCAGGAGAACATCATGATCAATCGAGGGACCTCGACGGAACGATAATGTCGGACCGGAGCTTCCCGGGAGAAGTTCACTCTCCGAGATGGCCGCCAAACTGCCAGAGCCGAGATCGGGAAGATACTCGGCCGGAGTTGAGAACACACGAAGGTCCACTCGATCCGTGCGGGACCCGAATTCGTAGATAGCAGTGAAAGCTGAGAGTGAGAGGCACCCCACGAGGTACACGGGGGCGATAAATGTAGATGGGCGGAATTTTCGGGAGAATGCGAGCCCGGGTGTGTGAATCTCCCCGATCTGTTTGGTCAGGAGTCTCCGGGACATTTCGGCTCATCGTCCCGTCAGAATTGAGCGACTCGGATGAGGCTGCGCGCAACTCGCTCAATTTTCGGCGGTGGGGTTTGTTGTTTTTCATGGACGGTCGCAAGCGGCGCCGGCGGCCCATTTCGCTGCCGGGAGCGTCTCTCGTGTGACTGCAGCTGCCGATGCCAATCAGTTCGCCCACTTATCGGCGACCTTTTGCCATTATGCGTCGGCGTCAAAATCCGTTTAAGACGTTCATTCATTCATCTCTTGATCCGATTCCTTTGTCCCCATCGAGTGAAGGCAATGGCTTGCCGTCTCTGTCGGAGATTCGTGCGAATGCGATGTCCCTTCGAGGTCGCCTAGGTCATGTCGGAGTTATTCTCCAGGAGTTATTATTATTCTCCGAAGTCAGTGTCGCATTACTCGCGTAGCGTCGGGGGAAGACATCTCCTTCAAGATGCGGTTGCACAGAAGGCGCGCGCGCGTGCTTTGTGAGTATCTGGTAGCGGAAAGCCGCGTTGTTCCCCGTCGGACTTGAGAAATTGCGTTCGTTAGTAGAATAAACGCAAACATTTCTGAAGCAAGTCTCCAAAGTTATTAAGCGCGAGTTTCGTGCCACGACTAATAGAGTCTACAAAAAACTAATGAAGCAGTACGGGTAGAGCCTCCTCCAAGCTCCGCTCCAAGTTGTAGGTAATGGAGCATTGTCCTCCGTCGTGAATTCGGAATTCATTCTCCGTTTTGAAATCTCCTTCCGCTCGTCGGGCTTCGCTCACACGCCCCATTTCTAAGACTTCACGATGCGAGACCCAGCTCGATCGAGGAACTTTCGGTGGAAATATTCTCACTGATTTCATATTTACGTCGAGAATGAAACCGAGCGCAAGTACCTGATTCTGATTTGGACGGAGACTACTGGCGTGCGCGAGAGGAATATAGCGAGATACGCGGAGCTCTCCACGAGCACTGCATCGAATCTCGCGCGATTTCCAGGACTGGTCGGTGGCAAGCAACGGTTTTGTCGGATCCGTCGATGCATCTTGACAGCTTCGCGAGAGGGAGGCTGCCGGTCGTTCCTCTCCGCTTCTTCCTTGATCTCGTTTCGGCACGGCCGAGTCGACTTTACCTGCGTTCCATCTCTGGCTAGCGGTCTCGCGTGGCTTTTTTTCCTTCGCAGACTCAATCAACTGATGGAAAATTCTCTCGCGTCGACTTCCAAACAAATTTGCAACGTTGCCTGCGGTCCATATTTCAAACAACTATTCACGTCTGTGAGTTTCGCTATCGCTAGACGATAGAGCATCATAAATTCTGGATAAGACCACCAGCCGGGAAAAAATGAACGCATCGTACTTTCCATCGACCGCGTAGGACTCCTCGTGAACTCTCGGCTCCTTTGAGGGAATCGGCGATCTGCCGAGGAATGCGCGGAGCCGTAGCGTGCGTTCTCAATCTTTTATCTTCCTTGCGACTCACGAAGTCAGAATCTCACGCGAAGTGAGTTTCGTAGGTCCTTCCGTTCCGTACCGGGATCTGTACTGGATTCTATATCGGAGAAGGTCGAGGCAGGATTTTCCTCCTTCAAAAGAGGAAAGCGATCAGCGACGGAGTTCCGCGTTCAGGGAAAAGTTCCCGCGCCCTTTCGTCCCCTCGACTACGTCGCGTGGATTCGCTCAGTCAGTTCTACTTTCGCGACCTGTAGATTTTCACAACTCGGCTGTCAAGTACAAAAAGTTCGCAGCACGTGAAGATGACGGCGGCGCGAAGAGAGCTCTCGGGTTCCTAACGAAGCGATGGTGCCGACCGACTGCGTCGCAGGCGGGCGACGACCCACGTTGGTGGGTTCCTTCTCAGTTGAAACTTATAGTTTCTTTATCTCTGTCTCGTGCCGTAGGCCAGATGAGATCTGGGTTTTATGCAAACGAGCTTCCCGTCCGCGGGAGCCTATTACTGATAAGATACCAAGCTGTGGTGGCTGCACGAATGTGAGATGCAGATCGAGTAAGCAAGAGAAGCACCAACCGAAGGTAATATCTACGCCTTCCCTCTGCGGTACAATCTCGCGGATAGAATTCTACGGAGCCGAGGCGTCGCTACCACTCTTTACTACCCTCCTCGATGGAAGCAAGCTGTTCAATACTGCTTGCAGAAGCTGCGTCGTCTTTTTTCCTCGCCCGACACTGACTCTGACTGGGCGAGCGACCGACGTACTGAGTGAACGAGAATGCCCCCTCCCCCTTGGGAAGTTGGCGATAGAGATACGTAGGTGTACGACGAGGGACTCACATGTCCGGAATGCGGACCGAGAGCGGAAATGCTTTTCGATTCGGAATTATGGCGAACGCTCTCATCGGTGTTCGAGGCTCCTCGAGCTGTACGGACAATGGAATTATGGTGCATGTTATACCGAGGCCGCGTGCCTGACCACAAAGTGAGTTATGCCGACTGCATATAGAGCTATTCCCACTCACAACACAGTCATTTATCTTGATACTTGTTTCTGTGTCCTGCCTGCGTGAGCGAGCGACCCGGCAAGGATGGTCAGAGCGAGAAAATGCCTCTCTCTTCTAATCTGTCCGCGCAATCCGCGGGACACTCGCGAGAGGGGAATAAAGCATGGGCGGTATGCTCCGAGCTCGAAAAGGCTCATCGAGGCCTATGCCCTCATCAGCTCAGCAATCCTTAGTTTGTCAAGTTCCCTCAAGATTCGGGTTCCTGGCTGAACGCCGCGGCCTCATTACCGCGTCCGACCCTCCAAATTTTCCGAGGGATTCATCCGCTGGAGTACAACGTCGAGATGTCTTCCACACCGTGAGCAGGAGCACTCCTAATGAATCATCCAATCGAAAACTCATTCTGAAATTTTATCCCGCAGGATGAACGCGTGAATTCGTGGCGGGAGTTATTACGCGCCAGGATCGAGTGTCTATTTGTGTAAGTCCGAAAGGGTCTCCTCTCTCCCACATTTCGCCTGTCCTGCGGCTCGATTTATGCTCGACATACAAAGAAAACAGAGCCTGCGAGGAAGGTCTCAAGCCTCATACTGTTCGCGAGAATCTATACGCAGACCACGCGAAGAGCTCATCAGCGTGTTTGCCTCGCTGCATGAAGGTGTTATCGAATTAGGCCAATATTCATCAGACAAGGGTGAATGCCAATGAGGAATAGCCTCAGGATGCGTACACGAGACGATGTTTTCGTCGCGGTGGGAATCGTTAGTCGGCCCACCGCGAACGAAAACGAGCCTGACGAGTCCCCTGAACCAGATTGAAATTTTACCGGAGCTCGGTGTCGTCGGTGCGGAAATGCTCGTCGACAAGAAGTAATCGTCTTGATGCCGAAAAAGTATTCGAACGATGAATCTAAGCGCTCAACCCGTCTCCGAATTGCTCTAGGAAATCCGGAGACTCACGTGAGGGAAATCACACGCTCCGGGAAGAGGACGAGGCGCATGTTGATATTCCGGAATACAAGTCGAAATGAAGCTCCCATTATGCGCCGATTCCTCGTGGATCTCAGACTTGGAGGTTTTGGGCTGGGTTTTCGGACTGACTCCCTGTTCTCCCTCCTCGTTCAAGGGAAGCATTCAAGGAGCGAACGTTGCTTCCTCGGGACCGATCGCCCGATTCTTCATCGTTCCGTTCCCCGTCAAATATGGGAGCTCAAAGAACAAAGACGGCCGTTTCTGATTCGTCCGTACAGAGGTTAGCGAAACAGCCGAACGAAAACGAGCGGGCAGGCAGCCCGGCTCAGGTCTCAATCGTCTTTCCGGCTCGGTTTGGCGCCCGATCCCCGAAGCCTAAATTACATCTAGGAATCAACGGTGTTCGAGGGAATGAGTGGTAGCGAACTCGATGTTATTGAGCCTCGTCGGTCCGTCCATCCGTTTCTCCGTCCGTACGCACGTCCGACCGATCTTTGTTCCAGATGTTCGATCTATCCGCTTCGCAGAACAGCAACGAACCCGTTCGAGCCGGCTCCCTATCCCATTGAGAGCTGAGCAACCCGTTTGTGGGAGAACCCATCCCCGTATGGCACCCCTTCAGCCAACAAAGCAGCCGACCACAGGAAGATCCGCCCGAGGCGTAAAGGACCGGGAAGCGACCAACCTAGGGTTGCTCCGTAGGTCCGTGGCTCCGTGGATTGGTTGGTTGGTTTGTCGGTCGGTCCGTTGGTCGGATGTCGGTTGCGACGGCGGTTCGCTTCGGCCAGTCGGTCCGTCGCTCCTAACAAGGGGACACAACCAGCGAGGCCACGAGGGAATCTTCATTCGTAAACCATTGATCTTCGCGAGAAGCCCGAGGATTCACTGTTGTTCTGCTTACTGTTGGCGTTCGCGTTTAGACCCAGCGGTGATCGTCGAGCGCTCGCTATTGTTTCAATCGACTGATGATCGATAATTATTCCGTATCCATCGGGATGAGTGGAAACTGTTCTTGGGAACCGCTCGGGTGGACAGGTACAGATACCAGATCCCGGGTCCGTAGAGAGGAACTGGAGGTAAGCACGCGCGAAACATTCTCCGTCTCGATATCTATTTACTTGTGAGCGGCACTCAGCAGTTAACGCGAAGGAAAGCTTTCTGCCCCCAGATACATGCTTGAGATAGGACGGAGACGTCGTGATCTGGGAAAAATTCACAGCGTCGGTTTTCAGCTTGAGCCTCGCGTCAATATAAACTACTTCGGCCACTCACGACCGAGGTCAAAGGAAAGGAGTTCCCAGCCTGCTGTTCGTTCCAGATGGCGTGTCCAGTCGGAGACGGTGTCTTCTATCTGAGCTGGAACGGATTCGAGGAAGACACTCGTGAATGATGCATCGACGGTAAGTGGAGAGGTGGGTCGTCTCGACGGATCTCCCGCCGTCAACTCCGTTTTTTTTTTGTCGCATCCTCGCGACTGGCAGCGTTTACGGTCCGACCTTTCTCGGAGCCTGAGAACTCTGGAAGCGTAGGAATGGGCTGACGCGACTGCTACATTCGGTCGGAAGTCATCGTGATCCCCCATCCATTCAACCGTGACGTCACAATCGCAACCATCATGGATCCGGAGATCATCTTTTTCCCCTTATCCTTGCAGTGTCCCCATCTCACAGCTACAATGTTCGATTGACGCAGACAAGATGTCAGCTAGCGGGAACAGCGAATGTTTCGCGCCGATGCTCGGTGGTTAGTTGTCGATGCAGAGCACGTGGTGCATTGACACGCAACACTCTCCCGAGGTACATTGAGTTGTTCCCGCCGAAGGGTCTGCAGTCAGTCATTCGACGGCTCGCAACCGATCGCTGTCGGTGGCTGTTGAAATACAGAATCCGTATGAATTTTGGCTCTATATGCGAGCTCCAGAGACGGCTCTCTGATGTCTCGCCGATGAATTCACGAGATAGAAGAATACTTGCCTGTATGTGGATAGTGAGTATCAACATGAGACATAAACAATACATGGACTAAGAATAATGACGACTCACAATACTTTTTCAATCTGGGGGGCAATGTTGAAAAATGGCAATGTTGTATGACGTCCTGTCTTCTGTGTAGTAGCTCTGACCCTTTCTGAATGATGACACAAGGTGTCTAGGTCTGGACTCTAGACAGTGTCTTCTGGACCCAGACAATCCCGATCTGGAGGACGCCCGTCTTCAGATCAGTACTCACAGATTTTACTCTCCTTGAGAGTGTATGAAGTGGTAATGAAGACTCGCACAGCGAGGGGTTCCTGATTCGCACCGGATCTCCCTTTGTTTAATGTGCCGTTATCTTCAAGCCTCGCAGCTTGCCTTAGAGATCCAGGGTCTATCGACTGACTTGTACGTGGGTTATATCCAACAGTAACCAATCGAGTTATAGTCAGTGCTGACCTTGTTGTCACTTTACGTGGAGCATGGCCAGAACTTTCAGGATGGACTCCGATTCGATTCTCATTCGCTTGACGACGATGGGAAATAGAGAGAACTGATTGCCCGAAACACTCTGAAGGGCTACGGGTCTCGGAGAAAATGAGGACCGATTCCCTGAGCCGCCAGCCCGGTCCGCGAATGATGCAGATAGTGTCCATGGATGTAGACTCCCCCAATGAGGAGATAGTCCGGCAGATGGGGAGGCATAGTCAAACGAGCAGAATCTGCTGATGGTGAGACTGAAGGAGACAGACAGCGAGGAGAGACAGGGAGAAAACGAGGAGAGCCGGTCGCTCCTTCCCAGCTGTAATAAAGATAAGACACACCTCTGAGGATGACAATTGGCACTCTCTTCGAATACGTTCTCATGGCACCCACTCTCAGCAAAGGAAATGGCGGGCCAGCATCTTCGTCTTCACTCTCTCCAGCTCCTCCATCTGGAGCAGTTGATTTAGCCGGAGCAGGAATGGAGACGAGACCCTCACCGTCGTGAACGGGGATCGCGCGTTCCTTGCTACGAGAAAAGGCATCCTATTCGGCGTAATTGGCCAACACCAATGGTTATAGATAGCGAGCGAGTTATGAGCTGAGCGCTCCCGGCTCAGGACGACGACGACGACGACGGAGGCTTCGTTGAGAAATAGCACGAGAGGAAACAGGAGATACGTCAGCCAAATATCTCAGTTAGATGGGCCCTAGCATAAATTGCCTCGGGTAAGAGCCCCGAGTAAAACTTCCTCTCGGCCAACCGTATTGGAAGAGAGGATAGCGACCGCTGGTTCGGACTCCCACCTACATACGTTTTGTTCCGGACTCGGGCTTGGGTCCCATGTGAATATTATTGACAATTCCGAAGCAAACCCCGTAATTGCTTTGGAAACTTTGTTGCTGAGAATGTGGAGTGCGGCTCCACCAGGTCCACCTTCAGGTTTGGATAGAGGCAGGTGGGCGAGGACGGAGTATCGACGGTTGAATTGCAGAGTTCACCGACAGCCTTCCGACCGTCCTCTTCTCGAACTCATTACGTTCCTTCTTCATTTGATTAGCCAGATTCCGACGACGTTGTCCATTCTGTCGTATTTATTCGGCCGAGAACGGCTGGGACGACATCTCCCTCTGTCGAACGACTTCCGTTCCGCTGAGAAGCAGTCCGACATGTGTGGGCGAAATCTCCATGTCTTCAGCGAGATTCGATTGTGCACCTATTCGGCAGGAGTTTCACCGGAGCATCCTGGTCCTCCTGCTCGTTCCGGGATTGAAATCTCCCACAAGTTCGCCCGAACTCCTTGTCGAGGCTTCACGACGACCCGGGGAAATCTTTTCTATCCAGAAGTAGAATCGTCAGATTGCGCTAATCTGATATAGATTTTTTCTGTTCTGTGGGGATCTTCCTCTCGATTTGAATTCATGACGTCTCTTCGAACAAGTATATGAAGCAGAACAACGCTCCGGAGTGATACCCGGCCTCTGTTCAGTTTGTTGAGCTACGAGGGGTTCAAGATTGTTTTGCGTGTTCCGAAGCGAGCGCTTTACAGTGAACAGAAGTATTTTGCTCACACGCTAGACGCACGTTCCCCGGCCAAAGAACTACCGCCGGCATCAGGCACCGCACAGAAACAGACGCACGAGCCGCAGCAACTCGGCAACGCCAGCCACGAACGGAAATCCGCTCTTTCCGTGACGGCAATAAAAATCGGATTTAGTTCGTACGTCGAGTTTGTCGTTCGCTTTACGAGCTCACAGCTTAAACCCCCTTCTGTTCCCCCAAGTCCTGTTCTTTGAGTCTGTGTATCTCTTTTTTGGCAAGCAAGGTTATCTCCCTCTTTTTGCCGTGGACCTTGCCAACTGTACTACCTGCCACAGCAACCTTTATAGCACTCGGGAACATTCCGAGAGCGTCTTCTGATTTCGTAGAGACTATGGGAGTCCGTGAGCGCAAGATCAAAAGGAGAATCGGTCAGAGAATTCGATTCATGAAGTATTCCGCGGAAGGCGGACACGCGGATAACCGAGCCGTCGGCGTCGGGTTGCCTCCAAGGCACGAGCGGTTCGCTTGCATCTAATCGACGGTTCTCAGCGCTGGATTGGAATCGGCAGCCGGCTACAACCCTTGGGAAACTCCACGGGAATCAAGAGTGACTTTCAACCTTCTTAGGTGGATGGCAGGCTCGACCATGGTTGAGGCGAGGGAAGTAGAGGAGCAGGAAAACTTTGAGGAATCGCGAAGCATCTCGTAGGGAAAGCCAGAGTTGACCGAAATCGGTCTTCTGGCAGAGCCGTCTTGTATACCTACATCAGGTCCGGGGAAATCCGAGGGATAATCCCGATCCCGAGATGATTATCTATGGGATCCCTCCGCTCATGACACCGAATTTCCCTCAGGGCGCGACATTCTCTAGATGAGATCCTCGGGGATGAGGATGATGCTCTAACAAGACGGGCATACCTATCAATTCGATTCCCGGAGCGGCTGATCAAGAAGCGTAGGTATCCTCCTCGCATGGAATGGGAGAAATGTTTGTCTCTTCAGTTGCTCGAACATCGGACGAAGGGTTTAGAATACAGTAAAAGCTCGTTACTACGAACACGTAGGGACCGACGAAACTGGTTCGTTGTACCGAGTGTTCGCAGTAACGAATGCCGCTCAGCACTATCCCTATGACGAGCTGGCCAAAGGAGGAGAAATTCCTTGTTCGTTATACCGAGAAATTCGTTGTATTGGGGGTCGTTGTAACGAGCTTTTACTGTAGAATACTCGAGCGTGCCCCGATGGACAAAGACTGGACCAGAGAACGGGTAGGACATGCCATCCATATCACAGAGACACTATCCAATGAGTCATATAATTCGTCTAAGAGGTGATAAGGTGTGTGATATCCATAGCAGACCTTAAAGGACATAAGCAGGACAGCGAGATGAGTTCCCTTGTAGCAACAAAGCTCGACAACAAGACGAAACAACACTTGCTGGGGAGACTGCGAGATTGGTTGAGACTGCAGGGTAGCATGTAAGGCGAGGATACAGACGGACAAAAAAGTATGTCCCCACTGTGTTTCCGAACCTGGAGGAAGACGATGAGTTGCTGGGAACGGCGACATGCAGTAGAGAGATCAGGGGAAACCAACTCATGGAGTGCACTGTCGACGGCGTGGACATGAGACGGTTTTCGAGAGCGGAGAAGGGCGAGCTTAATAAAGGAGAGAAAGGAACACCGGGTAGAACAAGGGAACCGAACAAGGAACAATGTAAAACTCCGGAAGGAGATCAGCGAGGCTCATAGGGTAAGTCATGGCATAGCGAACGAAAGCAGCTGCGAGCATAGAGCAAGAGCGACGCTTGAAACGAGAAAGTAGGTGGATGAGAGCTGGAAAACGGGAGGGGGTCAATGGTGACTGAGACGGGAAATGAGGAGCGAAGAGAACGGAGGTGAACGAGGGAACTAGAAAGATGGAAGTCTCGACGAGGCTGAGAGGAGATGGGAGCAGGGGAAAAAATCGAGATAAGGAATATAAAAGAGGTCGTCGTCAGGAGAACGAAGAGGCGATGCATCAACTAAGAGGAGGAGCAACAAAAACACTCTGGCTAGATTCATTACTTCAGCTCAAGGGTAAGAACGAGCCGAGTTTGCCGAGAACTTTGTAGGGTGGGGGAACTCTCCTACAACAAGGATAGCTTCGGGAGGAACGACTCGCTAAGCGGACG
Source organism: Galendromus occidentalis (assembly GCF_000255335.2). Lineage (NCBI taxonomy): Eukaryota > Metazoa > Arthropoda > Arachnida > Mesostigmata > Phytoseiidae > Galendromus > Galendromus occidentalis. Next base: position 29,115 of record NW_003805502.1, read on the forward strand.
TAGGAACGCACCCAGGTTGGAGCGAGGAAAAATGGCCTTTGGAGGGAAGCGAAGGACGACGGTGGGGAGAACCTGCCTCTGTTCTCCTCACTCTTGGGCGGAGAGAGAGAAGCGGAGTTTCCCCTGCAAGTGTGAAAGACGATGGTTTCCGAGAGTGGAAATTTTTAGTCGAACTTCGTGGCTAACGATGGAACGAAACCTCGACTGATTCCTCAGCTAAACGCTCAATGGGCGCTCCGCCGGAAAAATCACGAAGGGGAAGCAGTGGCAACACCTTGCTCCGCCATTAGGAAGGAAAGAGAAGAACCGACGGTCGAACGGACGGAATGAAGGGATGAGCGCACTCATTTTTAGACTGATCACCGCTCGAACGTTCACCGCCGTCGCCATCTCTGTCTACCCGCTCGATGATCCCAAACAAGACCACCATCGGCCACGACCGCACTGGGGAATCGACGATAAGCTCTGAATTATTGTGGACGAAAGCTCGCTGTCGACAGAGAGCTCGTGAGTTCACCTCCAGAGCTAGGACGGAGCTCCGAACGACAGGATGAGACGATTAGCGTGATCGCGATTTCTTCCGCGAGCTCATTCAGCTCACAGGAGTTTCTTGCGTACTCCTCAGAGACTCCCAGGAGTCCGCGAAACTTTGCGGAGACTCGGTAGAGTGAGTGAGCTCTGTCACCCCACGGTGCACATCTCGAGAGCCGTACGCTTAATCCCGAGGTTGAGGGTGAGCTCCGTTAGCTCATTAGTTATGCCGAAAAGGATCCAGCCAGCTCCCCCTCGTCTTCTCCTCCTGGCGAAATTGAAACGAAAACCACGACGGCGAGAATCACTCCGAGATCAGATCTTGAAGAAAGACACTCTAGTCGACGAATTCAGCTCCAGATTGTCTAGGAAACGCGATCCTCTCGCTGATTCTCTCGTGGTGGTGATTGCGTCGGAACCAGGACTCGCAAGAGTGTCGGCCTGGCTCGCTGGAAATATCCGCGGGGGTACCTGCGGAAATTCGAGCCTTACCGCATCGATTCGGCGCCCGAGAGACTGAATCTGCTCCACGAATCGGAACGAACACCGAGGGACCATTCCATCAAATACCGAAGCTCTCATCAGCGCCGCCGGAGGGGGAGAGGAATGCCAATTATAAATCGATTATTTGTTTATCCAGCAGACAGACTCTCGCGCCTGAGGATCGCGAGCCGATTCAACGAAGCCATTCTCCCCCGAACTCAAAAGACGGAGCCAGGCGTTGCTCTCTGAACAATTATCCTGATGACGAGGTCGTTGCCGTCGAAGCATTTGTTACCTGGGAATGCCTCGGAGCAAATCGACTGCAGTGAACAGAGCTGCACTGGATTCCCGCTTTGAATTGAAATCGATCCGTGCAAATCAGGACGGAATCGAATGCTGCCGATGAACTCAGGCCTGCTTTCAGAACCCGTCTCTCCTTTCCCTACCGGTGGAATACATTGCAAGGCGGTCCGGCAGCGCATGTTCGAGCTCATCAGATAACGGAGGAAAGAATCCGCTTAATTCCAAACGAGAGTAGCTGCTAATCCCAGACGATTGTGAGAGATATCTTCGGGGTACGAAATCCGTTTGACGCAAACACTGCCCTCAGACAAGCGGATTTCGCTCCTCGTTCGCCCCGGAACCAGAAGGTGATTATTTTAGTCGCGATTATTCCTCTCAGAAATAATCGATGGAACCGATCAATGCTTCACTTGCCCTCGAGACCATCATGGCCAATCGCCACTTCGCTGAAGATCTCATCGAAGAACTTCATTGAGAGCGCATATTCTCACCTCGGCTGAGAATCACGTTCCACGACAGGTACTCTTTTCCCAAAGAAACCGCGAGAGCTGCCTCATCGACCCGGAGTTCCTAAGGGCTCACTCGTCCTCATATCTGAGGTGTCTTGATTGAACCCGCGGACAACTCCACTCGTAAATAAGGACTTGCCGCGAGATTTTCGATGGGGATTTTCCGAGAGAAAGAGGTCATTCGCTCTCTCGAAGCCCCAAAGGCCTTCATTCGCAGCCATCAAGCCGCAACGCACAATCGCCTTGGCACCGAAATCGACTAGGCGCCTCGGATGAGCAGTATGAGCCCCGTTATATCGTTGAGACCGGAATACTCGGAATGGTTTCCGATTTTGAGATCATTCCGGAGGTCCAATCGCCTGTAGGCTCCATAGACCTATCAGTCCATCTTGTGACTCTGACAATGAATTTCCTTCCCTGCCGGGAAGTCTTATCCAGGGATCAATACATTACCTTGGCCAATGCTCCCCGAAGGACCCGTCACGCGTAACAGTGTCTCACCGGTCATATATTTTCAGATTCGAATTGATGTTTCTCGACCGATTCTCGGGTCTCATCCGTGTCGAGTCGTCGTCCTCTTCCGAAATCGTCTCATTCTGTTGATTCGAATCAATTCCTTTCCATTCCTTCCCCGTGGCTCGCAAACCCAGGAAGGTTGCTGCAGCCGAGGTTTCCACGAAATGAAGAGAGGAGATAGAGGGAGGTAATCTCTTCTTTGTGATTCAGATATCCGCTTGAAGCCCATTCTACGGAAACAACATGCGTTTCTATGAGTATCTCACTTCTGACTCACCGATTTGTCCGTGGGATCGACGATGAATTCTCAACACTACACGAATCGGAGACGTCTATCTGAGGTTCTTTGTTTCCAGGTCCGCAGTGGACTCACGAGTACGGGACTCGTCTGTGAAGCAGCTGGGTGTGTGGTAACATTTGCTGCGAATGATCGGGTATCATCTTGAGCCGACAGAAATCCCTGCGATTTCTACGGCAGAGCGCTGGAACGTTCTCGTCGGTCTCCGCGCAGGAAAATGTGGCTCGACGTCGGGAGCCGTTGACGATTACAGAACCCCCCCGTGGGATGCATATTCGGGAAAGGAACAGAGAGGACAAAGATGGACAAGAATGCAATCCGTCATACAGAGGACATGTTGCATCACAGTGGCTAGAAGAGAGCCCGGGGCAGCTCCTAGCAATTCTTCCTCCCTCTTTTCTTTTCGCCCCCATCGAGCGGCATACCACTCTTGCCGTCATCCTCCGGTGCCCTCAGAGCGCCGAGATGAATATAATGATTCCGGAGCTCTCACATAATCTCATTTCCATCGGTCATCTATTTATCCGCGGGCTCTCCTCCGTGACCTGCGTAAATGAACAGAGTACAATCTGCATAGACACTTATGAGCCATGACTTCTGATTTCTGACCTGATCGCGTCGAGAAGTCATCATCCAGATTGGTGAGATGTCTCAGTGAATGACTAGCATTGATGGTATTTCGGAGCTTATCCTAGAAGCTGTGCCGAGGGAGTTAGTGTCTTTCGAGGAGGGTTGACAGTCGCTCTTACGGGTCACATGCAGAGCCTCGCGGAAGGTCCCGATTTCTGAGTTCTTCTCGATTGCCGGAATACGCCTCGGGAATCTCCTGTCTTAAAATATGGGTGACCAAAGCAGAGTCTGCGTCCTAGGGGAACGTTTCGTGAAGCGCTCCGATTAGGAATTCGTCCCTAGAATTGGCTGAGGGTATGTTTCCCAACCTCGGAGTGGGAGAGGAACATCAAAGCCTACGAGGAAATGCTCGTTGATAAAGGAACGGGTATGAATGCGTCGACTAATCGCGATTGCTCGCTGAAATGAACTCCCGACGCGGGGAGTTCATCAGGCTTTAGCGTCAGGCTCGGTCTCCGTGCAAAAAATGCAGCGCTCCGAAGCTTCCCACACCTGAGCCTGGATCAAGACGAACGAATCCGAGCGTCATCAGACTCATTACGGTCTTGGAGCGAATCGAAAGATTAATCGCTCTTCAATCCCATTCCCCTCTCTCACCCTCCTCCGCCGCCTGTCTCGACTGTGGGAATCGATTCTGAAGATACGGGGGATCACATTAGTATAAGATGACCAGTCGACTCTATCGGAGAGTTCCGGACCAAAAAACGAGAAATTAAACGGCATGAGAAGGTGAGTCGAATCAGGCTCACTTTCCCTTTGATAGATTTCCCACCGAGTGCCCAACTCCAAGTAATCAAGAGAGTTCAGTACCTCAGTTTTTTCCTGATCAGATTTTTTCCTTTCCTTCCAGCTCATTGTAAGACCACGAGTTGACAAGTCGTTCCTCCAGCCTGCTCGTCTGATATGAGTCGTGCGTCGTCTGGAGGCCAACTTGTCACATGGTCGGTTTTTTTCGTTCCTCTCCTTCGCGGTTCCGACCGGTGTCGTCTCGAGCCCCCGTCTCCTCGAACTTCTGTCGTTCCTGGTCAGAAAGTATTCTGTGTACTTTTCTCGTTCGCTGCCGCCCTCCAGACCACTTCCGCCCCCCCTTCCCTTCCTAGGCCAAACTTCCACAATGGCTGTGATCAGCGTTCTTCCCTGAGACCTAGTGCTCGTTCGGGGAAACGGATCGCTCATGAGCATCTGGACGTTCGGAACAAGTCCCCTGGGGCACAGACGCTATAGGTCGCCTATTTACTCATTGGCATGAGAGCATCTCGTTCCCGACTACGTTTATCCCCTTGGGACCCCTCGAACAATTCGTGAATCAAAGAACATGAATATATGCATTCACAAATTCGGACGGATCTGAATGGAACAAAAACGCCGACTGAGACTTTGGAACCGAGCCCGAGATTCATCGATTCCCGGATCGGCTCTCCGACGTGCCTGACTACGGGAGCCATACGGGGCGCTGAGTAATCCCACGTTTTATACAAGGACTATGAGAGGCCAAAAATATCTTACATCTGGCAGTCGGGCATCGTTCATCGACGATCTCTCGCGGGGTTTTCGACAAGGCTCCACTCCTAGAGGTCATGAGTGTCCCTCCGCGGAGAACTCTCGCAGCCGAGTGATTTCGCTCGTTTCCCGTTGATGCTACCGACGCTGTTACGGACATCGTTGTGACGTCCTCTGGGGCCCGGAGACGCGCCTCCTCCAGTCGCATCGTGGAGTAGCGCAGTTTGCGAGAAGAGCAGACTGAAAGATTGAAAAAAGAGCAAAAGGGTCTTTGGTTGCTCTTGGCTTCAAGCACCGCTCAGGGAAGCGCTCCGCCAACCGCTAGAGGAGCGTCCAGGAGAGCCAAACAGACACCAAAGCCGCCTTGCTCCCCATCCGTTCGTCCGCCCACTCGCTCGTTCCCCAGAGACAGGACGGAAAAGAGAAAAAGAGGGAAACTGCTACTCTGTGAAAGGAAAGATAGTTGGGAAGCCGACGACAATGACGACGACGCCCACAACAACGACAATGAATGAATAAGCAAGCGGGCGCGAACAATTAGACGCTCAGAGACAAGAGGAGAAAAGCCACGAACGACAACGGAGTGCAAAAAACCACGCGAGGACGCAAGAGAGAAATTTTCATTCCAAGATAAAAATACTGGAGCTGCGAAAAGAACGACACACACTCGCAGGATCAGCCAGCCAGATCGTCGGAGCCTCGCGGAAGGGGAAGAGAACAGGAAGGACGTCGAGCTTCCAATTACACCAGGCTTCAGAGGCGAGAAAAGTACGAATGGAATATGCCCAGAGATCGGCCTTGCAACGTAGCGATCAGCCGGAGCGCACTTTTGTGGTTTCTACGTTTGAATCCCTCGCTTGTCGAACAGTCGATAATATTCACTGGAAATTCCTCCAAGTCGAGGGAAAAATTTCCGATGCAAGCGTATTATTCTTTGAGCGCCTCTTCGCCTTATATCTCGGTATTTTTTTTGGAAACAGAATTGAACACAGATGGAACGGCGGGATACGACGGGGAAATGGGGGAGGGGAGATTTAAAGCTAGCCCGATCGAATTCTAGTCCTCTTGCAGGGGATGGCGTCTCCCACCATCTGAGGATCCCCGTAAATGGATCCGTCCTCGACAGGTCCCGTCGAGATAGCGAAGAAAAGAGTGCACTAACGAGTTCGTTACCGTTTCATCTCATGCGTCCCTGGAACTTCCTTTCTTTCCACCTTCTAGTCTCTTACCGAATCGGAGATCCAACGGCTCTCCCCCGGTGGAGCTTCTCGTTTCCAACGGAGCGCAATAATAAATTTGGGGAGCGTTGCTTCCAGGGGAGCCCGGGGGATAGAAAAGGACGGCCGTTCACCAGGCCGGTCTGCCATCACCAATCGGAGACTGCAAGACTGAAAGACGACAAGGGAGTGAAGCCACTGAGCGGAATCCGACTACACATCATTAAGAGCGAGCATCTTATCATCGTTCGGATGTCTCATCCCGCGTAGTTTCTCCTTTCCCCGATCCCGACGTCCGATGCACGGATGGTCGCGATGATTTGATTGATAGCATGGTCGATCGACTCGGGGAGTGAGAGAACTGTCGAGGGAATCCACGGCTGAGCGGCTGTCAAAGAAGAAATGAACTGTTCTCCCACCGCGAGGCACGGAGCTCAGCGTCCGTTTAACGGCTGCGTTTGCTGAATGGGAGAGTATCGGATGCAACACACGTACAGGTTGACAATGCAATCGAATGTCGGCATTTCACGATTCTCTGCCGCCGGAGCCATCGCGATGGTCCGCGTAGCTTTTTGCGACTGACTCGGATCTGCGCTCGTCAAGTCCTCGACCAAGTCCCCGGCTAGAGCTGGATGGTGGACGGGAGTCGTGCGTCGCGGATTCCGACAGCAACATCAACTTTTCTCTCTTCTTCCACGAAAGCGGACAGGTGATGCCAAGCTCGGAGCTCGGGACTCACCTCGCGCAAGAGGGAGGATGGCTGACGGTTGCGGGATGAATTTTCAAAAATTTCTCCCGGATCGCCTGGAACTCCTCACTTGCCACGGGCTTATTGCACTCGGGCTGCTTTTGTCGGTTTTCGCAAACTGAATTACGCCGGGGCGGAAATAAGCGAAAGGAAAGAGATGAAGACAACGACGACAGCGGCGATGATCGTGAGGGAGCACAGGACGACCTCCACGCAAAGATTGCTTGTTTGAGTGGATGGCGGCGGACGGGACGGCAAGAGGCGGAATGTGTAGAGACGGCAGTTGCGAATGACAATCTTGTTCCGGATTCCTGTTGCTTTGGATTCCGTCAAGAGTCGCAACAAACAATTTCCTCCCATTGTCAGCGAAGTGTAGCCAAGGAAATCATCGCAGTCGTGCGGCTCTCGACAACGACGACGACGAGCATCGGGCTCTCGCGGCATACGAGGAGTTCGCTGGAAGGAGTCGTGGTGGGAGTCGACGTTGCGGGCTCATCGCTCGGTGCCCGCTCGGAGCTGCTATAAGTTTACCAGGAAATTTTATTGAATTAACAACCACCACCACCCGTTTCTCTCTCGGGTTTTCGTCGTTTGCTCGGGTTCCGAGCAAACTGGCGGGTAAACGGGCTAACGTTTGATGACATGACACAGCAGGCTAGCAAGTACTGGGTGGCGGTCCCATCGGACGTTCAAGATGTAAACATTCCCTCGGCTAGGTTGAATTTCACTTTTTACTCAATTACGCGATTAACTCTCTCTCTTTCCCGGTGCACCCGCCGGTCGTCCTCGACCGTAGTGAAGGATGGTGGCAAACAAAACGCTCGGGCCTAAATCAAACTCAATTTGTGAACCGGAACGACGAGAAGCCGAACGACTACCGAGTGCGGTAACGCGTCTTCTTCCCCGCATCCGTCCCATTCAACACCGGAGCTCCCCACGAAATCCACGGAATACCCCGATCCCACCGAGCTCGATTGGAGTGACTAGCTTCGGAGACTACGAATAATCTCAGAACGTCTTGAGGAAGGTGCATCGATATTCCCTCGCCCTCTCGACACACTGCTCGGGGTCGGCTCTGTATGCCGTCGTCACCTATCGGGTGAATCTTTTGCGATCAATATGAATAGGCCAGAATACCTAGGCAATCCATGAGGCGTTCTGTAGCTGAGGAATTTCGCTGTCGAGTCGTTTGTGCTCAAGCATGTCGGTTCACCCGCCTAGAATATTCCCAGAAGGAGAGCGGCGCTTGAAATCTCATCTCCGCACGAGCTCGAGCGAAATTTTGCGCACCGTTCCTTTCAGCGCATCACCGAACAGCACCTAGAATCGAGTATGCGCTGAGAAGCTTCAGAGCCTCTCGCAGAGTTTGGGACATTGCAGGCTTATCTGGCGCCAAATGCCCGTGTTCCCGCAAGGCGGCTTACGTTCCGCTGGAGGCTGTTTTCCGCATCGTTTTGTCTCGGGAACAATATTTCTCTCCCAAGAATAACTTCTATGGGGAGGGAGACAAGGATCTGGGGTCTGATGCGCTGGAAATACTCCAATACCCTCCTGTCGACGTGAGATCAGGGCAGTGCTGCGTCGGCGACGTCTGGCGCTCTACTCCTATGAGGTCCTGACCTCTTGCGACGGAAAGGTTTGCGAAATCGATGCGATTGAGGAAACGTCTCATAGAGGAAGAGGGATATGGAGATTCTCCATTTCCAGGGAATTCAATTCCTCATCATTGCGAAATTCCGGGGCGATTGTTCGCGGAACGTCACGTGCCCGTTCCGGAGTCGACTTTCGACAGCGACACGCTGACATTCGAGCGGTCTCCTTCCATCGTTCGCTGCGATCTGAGCGGAACTCTGCCCTATGCGAAACATCCGAAGGTTCGCTCCGCCTGATTTTTGATGCGAACGAGTCCTTGTGAGAGATGAACGAAAGCTCTTTCTGCTGTCAAGCCAAAAACAGGATCTCAGTGTCTAATGTCGGCCCAACCCAAGCTGTGCTTCTCTTGTAGACGGGTCTTCGGCCCAGCGATCTGGCCAAAAACATGCAAAAGACAAAAAGTGGTGGGCGTTCCGTGTGTGCTAGCACCGCCGTTCACGGCAAAGGTGCGACGCCAATTAGCAGCTTTTATGTGGACCTCCACTGTGCTGATAAAAACACCGGTTGACCCTACCTTCAGCAGTACATGTTTCCAGGACTGTACAAATCGTATTTCGAGGCTGACATTTTTCCGTCACCGCCACGCCATTCTTCTTCGTGACGGCCCAGATGGTGTGGGCTCAGAGACAGGGACCGAGATTACTCGTTGACAATCAAGATTCGTGGCAGCAACGAAAGAGAGCCATGAGCCACAGCGGGTCCTTAGATCCAGCAACCCCTGGCGATCGTCGCGAGCGATTTCATGATCGAGGGAGAAGTGAGAGACTCCCGAAACAGTCGGCCGTACGGACCGACGGACTCCAATATGTACGTTAACGATAATTATTCATGGTTCGTGCCACCAATGATATCAGGATCTCTGTGATAATGAAGCGAGCTTTCAGATGATGATCCGATAAGCGGCGACACGATGAGGAGAAAGGCTGACAGGCGGGCGGCGCTAATAGAATGAAAAGAATAGCCGAAAATTCTAAAAACTTGACAGTGCGCTCCCTACAATGGGGTCATACAAGATGGGCGAGGAGCTCATTTATGAGCTCTTAATGACGGAGGTGGCGTCGTCAGAGCCGAGGGGCTCGGCGCCTCACCTTCTCTAATTCGACTCGAGAATGAGAGGCTGCTACGCGGACCTCCGATCTCAGCAGTCAACTCCGATATTCTCGGTTACGTCGGATTGCTTCGGAGGGAAGAATTAGGCGAACTGGGGCGATACCGTGTAGTTTCATGGTAGACCTTCTCGAGAGACAGAAATGACACATTCCGATAGTGACTCATAGAAAATATATTTCTTTATTGTTTCACGTTTCTGACGAATATTTGACAGTTCAGTTGCCGTCGAATCGATCATTTTTGTTGTTGTCATCCCTTCCAAATCATTGGATGAGGAGCTACCGAGCGTCCTACTGGCGTCAAACCTTATCGTACTCTTCCCGGAGGAATTTTATTCACAGACTGAATGTACAGAGAGGATATCACAGTATCGCAAATAAATACTGCTCGGTGGCAGCATCTCCCTCCACGATTTTGAAGAATGCTCAGGAAGCTGTTACCCAGGGAAGTCGCCCACGAATCAACCAATCAATCGGAATGTGGCGTTCGAACGACCGACACCATGATGAATTTGTCGGAGTCGTTCCTCGGCGTGGACCGATCAGCGAATTCATCGAATCCAACCGTAATTAAACCCGACGTTTTTCTCTGAACATCACGCTCTCTGCTGCCGCATTCGAACGTCGATGGGACTGGAGCGAGTGATTCTGCTTTCGAAAAACGTAAACGAGAAAAATTGATCTTAAAAGCAAACATGAGAACGCGTTCGCTTCGACGCGGTGTGTATTCGTCTGAGTTGTTTGAAAGTAAATGTGACGACAAAATCTGGCTGAAGCTGTCTGCTTGCTGCATCGAATGCTCTTCCCCTGATTTTCTCTCAGACCTGTCGGCTCAAAGACCCACCGAGGGCGCGCACAGGAGAGATCCCCATTGCCTTGGCCCCTCGGATGGGAGCCACCATATTGAGAGGCCATGGGGGTTCCTCTTTTTCTGTGCGTCCCACCGAGACCGGCTTATGCCGACGTAACGGCTGAGGTTCGTTGACGACTCGTCCCTCCGTTCGGTCGCTGAGATTTGCTCATTGAACTCATTCACGTATATTTCGCTCACGTGCATGCACTCACTCTCACTCTGACAAATTGTTTCCGTTTTTACGATACAAACCCCGGCTTTCGGTGGAAAATAAACAGCCGTCCGTACTTTGCTTATTGCCTCGCCTCTGCCCGATTTCGATCCGACGCACGCCTACAGGGAATCTACCGAACAAAGACTGGACTCTTGATCCCTATTTCTCCGTCGGAACGATCTTCCGGTGATTTCCTCGAAGTCCCGGTAATTATCGGTGTCGTGAATGGCATTATTGCGATATATACACTTCCCGTCCTCCTCTGGAGTCGGTTTTCCCACTAAGATCAACTACAGAATATCAACGTCAACAAACTAATTGTCACGGTGTGTTTTTGCTCCGGCTTTGACGGCTCAGCTCACTTCGAAGGCAGCGTCTATTGTAGTGCTGTGTTGCCGGAAAGATTTGAGGATTCTTTTGCGCAGTTTCTCCATGTTCTCGACCACCAACGTGTTGTTCGGCTCCAGGGAGTACGCGATCGTATAGTGATGGAAGGCAGACGAGTAGTCTCCCTAAAGCGCAGACGAAAAATGGGAGAAATATGTTAAAAATATTCACGAGCACCGCGCGAAGAAACTTCTTGTTCTCAGTCGGCAGCTCGGAACGCACCTGCAAATGCCGGATCACTCCGAGGTTGATGTGAGCGTGAGTCAAATGTGGTTGCAGTTTGATGGCTTCGCTGTAGCACTAAAACGAGGTAGAAGTCTTTCTTTAGAAGGATCTCCATGGAGGACCGCTCCGACTTCTCCCTATCGCGACTCGAGAGGGCGGCGATGCTGTTCTCCGAGTTTGAACTCGTTGGAGAGTTCAGGAGCGCCGCGCCGAGGGGCCTCCATTCAAGTCATTCTCGATGAGGGAAAAAACAAACCTCTGCTGATCTGTTCAGGTTGCTCATGTCCTTGAGGATGTCGCCGTAATCGGCGTGCAGGGACGCGCATTCAATGGCTCCTCGAGGACATAGACGGAGTGCTTTCCGAATCCACTCCTCGGCCTCCATTGTTCTGTTAGTGAGACTGTAGAGCAACGCGATTTGCCGGAGTCCGTCACGGAAACCGGCGTCGGCCAGAATCGCTTGCTGAAGAACACGTTCGGCGCCGTCCATATCATCTATTTGCATCAACATCTGTGCCTGCAAAACAAAGTACATTCACGACAACCGTTGGAGGAAATCGGCCAGAGAGGTCACGCAGATGAAAGAGTTATGCAAGCGTCGAATGACTGAACGAAAACGCCAAGCCCGAGACGAATCATTACAGGGACAAGAGGACCCTTTGCGTGACGATTGCTCCGCAGGGGTCGAGAATGGTCCATTGGGAAAAACGTTCTACCGGCAAGAGAGCAATGTTCGAATTTTGGTTGACTTCACTCGAGCACTCGATGAGGAGGCAGCGAAGACGAGGAGTTTTTCTCTTATCCTATTTTTTCCAGAGTCGGTGCTACAAAACGTAAGACATCGAGCCAAGTGGCTCTTCTGCCTGAGTGGTGGATGTCCACAATACAAAAGACACTTGAATCAGAGATTGATTCAAGAAGCTTTCTTTCTCTCCCCTCGACCTCCTTATCATACATCCATTTCCTCTTCTTCCTGTACCTCCGTCTGCCTCGTGACCGACATCGGGTACTTCAAGCGAGTCCTCGCGCAAAACAGGGCGCTGTTCGAGTGAGCTCGGAGGAGACGAGGTTCTGATTGGAATTAGGGGACACCCGATGAGAGACCGTGCAAGGAGAGGAAAAACCGACTTGCGATCGAACAAGGCACCCAATGGACCGCCCTGAGTAGCTAGAGATGCACGAGAAAAAAATATGGGTGAAATGTCAAACGAAGCCGCTACAAAAATCAGATCGACGAAGTCGCTCAGCACGGAATCCTCTAGAAGAAAAAAAGAAACGGAACAGAATTTTCTCTCGCGGTGCCAGGACCGAATCGAAGCGCGTCAACTCACATGGTGAAGGCGGCTAGTCAGGTATGACGGATGATCGCGGGAAATTTTCACGAACATTTCCTCGGCTTCCGCGAACCGCTTCGCTTTGGCGTAAAGGACCGCCAGCTGGTCCATGACCCAGGGGTCGTGTTCCAGGGTGAGCGCTCTAAATGACAGAGAAAAGCAAAACGTTAGTTGGAAACGACAAAACAACGCATTTTCTCCGAACCGACGTGTCGTGCTCCGGCTGCCACCGCCCGGCTGTAAACTTCTCGAGTTCCCGCCCAGTTCTGCCTTTTCAGTATTCGACCGACGACGTCCCTCGTCTCGTGACTCTCGCCGCGTGCTCCCACCCTTGGAGCTCGGACAACGATCTCTCTCAACGAAGAGCCTCATAGCATCTGCTCGGGGTTGAGGTTTCTCCCCTCGACACCGATCCTCACTGTGAGGTTTCCTCCCTGAAAAACCCTTCGGGACGTCGAGCCAGCGACTCGCGGTTGGGCGATCATCGCGAAGTCTCCCTGCCACGACGGCGAATAGCTAGTCTACAGCGAGGCTCGATCAACGGCATCGAGCTTTCCCTCTTAGTTAGTCAACTCAGCGATAGGGCTTGACCTCCGAGAAGTTCGTGCCTTCGACGGCTGATGATGGAACCCGCTGACCTCGAGAAGAGCCTTGCGAAAGATGGCCATGAGCCATGATGGAGGCCGATTTGCCAGCTGCGGGGAAGCCCTTCCCCGGGGAAATCCATCCCCCAAGGACCCGGAAGGAAACAGAGGGGAATTACAAGGTGGAGGCAATTTTTCCCGGGTGCTCGGACCAGAGCGATGACCGTCAGTATACATGACGATGAGAGCGTCGCGGTTTGGTCCAGGTTCCCGAAGGGATCCGGACCGTCGTGAGGTCACCATATTATTCCCCGGGCGAGGTCCCCGACGAGAGTGCTCTGCGTGAATCGGTGTCCATTCCGACCAGCTGACTCCAAACACGGAGCGAGACGGAATTCCCCGGTCGTTCCCGTTCGTTGTGGATTCGCGAGGCCCCCAATCGCCCTGTCCGGAGCTCCGGTTGCTGGGAGATGTCCAACGCTCGGGCTAATCGGCTACTAAGCAGTCACAATTGTTCCTCGACTAAGGTGGTAACGGTTATGACGACCGCTGCAGTGACGGTCATCATCTAAGCCAATCTGTGGCCAACCCACTTCCGCCCATAAGTGATGACGTATCCATGTCACAAGGCAGTAAATCCCGGCCGAATGAATGAATGAGCGAACGAACGCTCAAACGAATGTCCGCCGCTGGAGGGATGAGGAACGAGGGGAGTGGTGTTCTCTTTCTCTTAGTGGAGCACAGATTAACACAATGATCCGTACGACTCCACCCGCGACCGCTGGATGGTGGTTGGAACGATCGGCTGACCACGTCTTCTTTCTCGGACAGCGATCGGTCGCTACGGCGCCCGCAACGGCTGTTTCAGCTGCTAAGTCAGCATATCCGAAATGCATCCAATCATCAGTAGGCCCATCCCGCAAAGCTGTTGCTGAGACGCCGAACGCTCGCTCGGCCGGTCGGTAGCGCTTCTCGTTCCTCCGGCTCCCGCACATTTCGGCTTGCGGCTTCATCCGTGCAGCCACAATTGCCCAACTGCGGGAACAACACGGAGGGAAACATAAACCAGTCTCGTTCGATCCAGTGTTTTTCTACCCTTGAACGGCAACCCGACGACGCTGAAAACTCTCGCGCTCGACTGCGAGCGTGCGGCAGATCCTGTGATGGCTCCCCGGGCGAGCGGGAGGCTCGCTTTTGAAGTGGAGTTTTTCCAGCTCGATATTTCGCAATGACCCGTGAGCCCGTACCGAGTCATCATCGGGGAACAGAGTCGTCGCGAGGCTCTCGAGGATCGCGCGAAGAAAAAATTGATCGGGGGAATCTTTAATCGTGTGGAAAAAAGAATCGGAACGGAGCCATGGCCTATTTGTCCGTCACTCGAGCGAACAAGAAAAAGCGACTCGACAAATGTGCCCGAGATCGAGTGAGACAGCGGCAGCTGGACGGCGAGGAGGACACTATAGACCGACAACTTGCGGCGGCCACTCAGCGGTTCGTTAGCATTGAGGTGTGCTCGGAGCACCTCGACGACGAATATACTGTGGACCTATTTTGTGAATTCGTCGCCCCGTCCCGAGAGCCTGGCGGCGAGTCGCCCTCGGTCGTTGTCTCCGTAGTGGGGGCACAACGACTCTTTTACACTGGTCCGTCGGTGTCGTCCTAGCGGGAGTGGAAGCGAATGGGGGGCTGAGTTGAGGTACAGCCGATTCACGAGAGATCCGGCGAGTGTCGACGGGCAGGGAAACAGGGGACGGAGGAGGATGCACGCAGGCGAGCAAGCAGACAAGGGAAGCGAATGGAGGACCTCCGGGAGCCACAAGGACACGAGTGCAGCCAATAGATGAAGACGCTTGTAGTAATGAAATTATGGTTCCCCCGCGGCAAGGCGCCAACACCACGAAGACTACCGCCACCGGCACGTAATGTTCTGCTGGCATTGCATTTATTCTCCTAGATGACTAGTCTAAATGTCGCTGGCGTCGTACTTGTGCTGCTTCTCCTGCTCTTGTCTTAGCTCGCTATGCTTGATCGGAAATTACGTCGCCCCCATTCACGCGGTTCTGCTCATTGACGAGGAAAAAGTTCGCTATTAGGACTTTGCGCACCAAGGAGTCGAGTCGAAGCCAGTGCCGTTGACATGACACGTCACTGACCCATTGCTAGCGACGGATAGCCTACGAGTTCGGACCCTGAGCACATCTCAAGCGTCGCTGTTCGGCGGGATTCGATCGCTTCGCTTTTCCTACCCGGTCTACTCGCAAACCCCATCTGGAGGACACGGTCCGCCGCATTCACGAAGTGCATCAGAGAGCCAATTGTGTATGACGTTCGAAAAACCGAGTCACAGCTCGAACTGCAGCCACTCGGTGACGCGACATATCAGAGGAGGACACACGCTTGCGTTGCGACTTCCCCCGTCCTCGTGTCGTTTCTAGCCCCTAAGGCTTGCCAGACGATCGGTCGGCTTTCTAGTCGGTCGGATTCTACCGTGATACGAACAGCCGAGCCCATGCGCTATTCGGGGCTCGGCTTCGCGGGGTGCGGTGCGTAAAATGACCCAGAACCATTTGAGCAATTGACTCTGAAGCGGAACGCACCACGTTTTACGTTGGATGGCTATCCGCTAATGATAGAAGCCGTCGGCCATATCCGTCCGACTTCGAAAAAAAACGCGCGTTAAGCCCTTTCGTCACAGATGCCGCAACGAAGGAGGTGCCCGAAACAGGCCCTACCGCTCCGCGCCCGTGCCGAGAGACTGACCGGATACGCTCCTCGACTCCTTCACCAAGTGTGGGTCGGTTGTCGACGATGTGACCGAGCGTTGTATTTTGTCAATTTCACGGTCGGAAATTTTAGAACTGCAACGATTTTTATCGCATCAATCGGCACAAAAGTGCGAAAGCGGGGAATTCCCCTGAACTGATGTACAGGTGGTGCTGGAACTTTGACCAGGCGTTCCGTTCTAATTGATCTCTGGCGTCCTCGGTTACACAGAAGTTTGAACGAGACCTCCTAGTGGCGCTCTCGAGTTGGACGTGATGCGACGTCACTGCTACCGGTCGTGATCCTGACCAGGTTCCGAAATAGAGCGTGTTTCTTCGAAAGGGCAATCCATCTTTCGAACCAATGGGAACGAACTCAAAACAGCGAGTCGCGGATTCCGAATCAAATAGGAAACTTCGCCCGGGTGGAACGGTTCCGCGCCCGCTCGTCCCTCGCAGCAACAAAGACGACAATCTTCCCGTTGCCCAGACGCCCCGGCCGTCGTGGTCGGAGTCGATTAGTCCAGGGCACTTCCCTCCAAGCGGAGATACCTCCGACTATTCTGATGCAGCGATCGGCCACAAATCTCTAGTTTTGCCGCCGCAGCAGCACGAGGCGGCTCCTCGAGCGGCTGTCGTTAGGGAATTCCTTCGCAGGGTTGTCGTCTGAAATTAACTCAGCCTCGTGTCGGGATCATCTTATTTTAAACGTCGCTTAAGAGAGCACCACCGCGTGCTTTTCTGCATTGGCCGACCATCGCCCGATAAACTACCACTGGCACTGTAAGCTTCCCGCAGCTGGCTCTGATGGGCCACCCCCGGCGGGCATTGATTCCCTTAACGTGTTTGCACGTTGCAAATGACATTGACGGCTCGGTTGAAATAGGCCGGTCGATTTCGGAACGGGAGAGAACCTGCATACGTTCCTTCGAATTTGAAGCGTTTTCGCTCCATTCTCATTCGAGCAACAACTCACCGACGGTAGAGGTCTTCAGCTTCCTGGTCGATGTGGAGTTTTTTCATCGTTTCGGCGGCGTTCACTATCGCCGCTGTGTTCGTGGGCTCCAGGGCGACGGCCCTCTTATACTGTTCGGAAGCTTCACGCAGCCGACCTGGAATCAAAAACGAGCGTGAGTTGGAAAGAGTTCGGAAAAAGCCAACTTGTCCGATATCTTCGTTGGAGGGAATTTTCGTGGCGATCCTCGAGTAGCGATCTTCCTCGATCGAGCCCGGGATGCTCCCGCGATTTTGTTCCATCTGTCCTCGTGGGTGCAGCACACTCGAGGCAGAGCCTTGTATCATGAATCTTGACAAGACAATGGGGTTCGCTGTTCGGGGCAAAATACAGCATCGACCGATCCACGATCGCGAGCCCTCGCGGATATCGCATGACAAAGCAGCGAGTTGTGGTTCGCTTGCCGCCGTGCTCGTTCGAGCAACCGACCAACAAACCTTCGCGCCAACTCAATCGGTCGCGAGTTCTTTTGTGCGTTTGTCCGCCCGCGCCGGAGGACTCCTCGGAGCACCTATTAGGCAAGAGATGCAGGATACAAGTTATCCGCCATCTGTCGCGAAACAGCTGTTGGATCTCATGGGACAGACATGGGAACAGAAGTATTCGTCGAGCGCCAATAATAGATATTGACTCTGAATGGACCGGACCCCGCCCATCTCGGGGAGCCTGTACCCGGGCTGCCAGAATTCGTCACCGGTTTCCAGCTCATCGCGAGTGGAGAATGCGATGACGGGGAAGAGCGGGAAGGAAGATTGGGATGAACTGAGGGAAGTACGGGACTGGACTGGCGGTAGGGAGCCCACAGGCTAGCGAGGGTCGGGAGATTCTGTTGGAACTGAATCATACTGTTACGAATAGTTCTGTCTAGCACCGCTCGACCAAACGAGCGGACGATTTCGGTATGGTTCCGAGGCAGAATTCGCGTCGTGACAACTATCCTCATATCAGAGGAGCGGCGGATAAGGGTCGGCCGGGATCGATTGGAGCCAAGCATGCAACATGGATGTGGGCATCTGCATAGCGATGCTCTTTTGCCGCGTAGTAGAATATTCACCCGATAATCGGGCGTTAGTTGGTCGCTGCGTTCCCGGCCGGCGCTGCCCCCCCCCCCACAACAGGAACATGAGGAAACCCTGCGGTCGACTGGGGTCAATGCTATTACCATAACACCTAGGAGAGCAAGCTCCTTGTGCTGAGAGCTGCAGGCAGATGTGAGCCCCTCGTTGTGTTGATGATGCTGACCTGTGGCGGCTCCGCACGCCCGGAACTGTCTTGACTCGTTACGAAATTCGAACAGCTTGGTACTCCGCCGCGATGATTAAGAAGGGCGTTTCCTTGCCGTCAGATTCCAGCGACGATCTTCGATGGATGCGACGCTGCCTTCGGAGGAGCCTTCGTTCGCTCTTCCAGGAGCGGAGAAGCTCTCGAAAAGATTTTGCCGTGTCCCGGAAGAAACTTTCCCGATTCATTTCCGAAGAGCTCCTCATGAAATCGTTTTGAGGAACGAATTTCTGCAGGGCATCCGATGACTCGGAGCATGTCTTCAGACAAACGATGCGTGATAAGCTCGCCGAGAGCCCTGTGAACCTCGCCGTTTGCCTCGAGGGTGCTCTGTTCCGACAAGATTATGCAGAGGAATCGCAGATAGAGGCATTCCGGAGGTGCATAGCCGGAATAGGGTCACGCTCTCTCGCGCAAGCTCGGCTCCGATTGGGGGTGAGCCTTGATCGGCTGGTCTAACATCCAGGCTCCAAAGTGCTGACTATATGTACATACGAATAGGCCCGAGAAATGTATCGCTCCGCCAAGTTCCACCTGCGATGCCGCGTCAATTTCCTTCCTGCATTCGGCCGCCAGCATCGAAAATTCAAATTCTCTGAAGCTGACTCCGGGCTCGTCCCGCTGTGATTGTGCTGCGACTGCCCTTGTGCAATAGCACCTCGATTTGCTTCCGTGAGACAGTTCCTTCGGCAGTACATCATTCCTGTACCCATTTTTCAGTGGAACGAGTTAGTCCGTTTCCTCTGTTCGCTTCGTTTTGTATCTGTTGCGTCCGGACTCGTGCGTTAAATGAGCCTTGAAAGAAGGCGAATCTCCCCTTTCGGCCCTCCTCGGCTACCGGAGGGCCAGGCGACGTGGTGGGAAAGAGCAAGCGAGCGAGCCAGTTTTTCCGCGAGACGAGCCATAATAAGCCCCGTATAAGAAGCTCAATTGTTTAAAACGATAGAAATGCAGCGCCTCCCTCTGCGAACGTGCTCAACGGTCCGTGCCCTCGAGGCACTCCAGCTCCTCCGATTTTTTCCGCATGTGACATTTCGAGAAGGGAGTCGAGAAACACAGAAATAGGATCTCGAGACATGTGGATTCAAGGGAGGGAGACTCTCGCCCACGGACGATTGAACGGAATTGGAAAGCGAAATCCCAATCCACATAACGGTATTGCGATATACGGCTTCAAGCAAGTCCCTGGCCGGCCCAAGCGACTCGAATCCCCCTATGGCTCATACGTACTATGTGGGCACCTCTCGATTCTTGTCCCTCTTATCTCGTGCAATGTGACGAGCAGAAGGAACGAGAGGAAGAAACGGGAGCCGGAGGAGAGGCCGAATAGCCAGGGAGACGGTTATCTGACATTGCGTAGTGTTCGAGTCAAAGTTTAGCGCAGTAAATCACTGTAGTAAAGCAGACGGAGAGGAGCACACAGAGATACTGGCGAAAGGTCCCAGGTGGTCAGCAGGTGGCAGCTGATCGGAGGAGAGATGGTGGACCTCGCTGCTTGCGCTCTTCTCGACGACCCTCGCTGCTTCTCAGAGAGATGACTGTAGGTGGAAATCCCTCACCGGAGCCCTTGCAGGGGGACAGGAACAGCAGCAGCAGCAAGAGTCGAGAGCGACGTACCGAGTTGATACGTGTGATTAATGTTGCCTCCTCCGCCTTCTTAAGCCAGGCTGCAGTGAGCTAGCGTCTTGCAACTCGGCAACAGCGGCGGGCAATGAAATATGAAGTCCTCGCTCCAAGTTGCGCGACAAGGCTGCGCGACGCCGGTTCCGACTGACACCGTTCTACGTGTTCGGCTCTCTCGGGGTTCCTTGAGCGGCGCCGAACGACGAGCGAACTAGGTGCTTTAATGCTCCACGGAGCACAGTTAGTGCTCAATGCTTACTCACCTTGGTCATGAAGGAAGCTCGCATAGTTGTTCCGAATAGGTGCACTCTCCGAGTCGAGTTCGATGGCTTTGCGGTGAAGTGGTTCGGCCCGGCCGCAACGTCCTTGGAGGCATTCGAGGTCGGCGAGCGATGACACAGCATCCGCCAACGACGGCTCCAGTATGAGACTGCGTTCGAGGAGGGCCCTCGCGAGCTCGAACTGACCTCTCCTCCTGAGCAAGGTGGGAGACTGATTAGGAAACTTTCAGATCATGTCGTCGACAAGGAGGATTTTCGTCGTTCCGTGCAACGTCAGAAGGGTGATTCCGCAGGAGATCCCGCAACAAAACCGACCTGTAGAGCATTCCCAAATTGTAGTGAGCTCCTGCGTGATTCAGGTTGATACCGATAGCCTGGCGGAAGTGCTTCTCGGCTTCGGAGGAGGAATCGACGACCGTTCCCAGATTGTTGTGTGCGGACGCATGGTTTGGACATAGACTGGAAGGGAAGAATATTGTTTTTAGGCCCAGCCACACCGTAACGTGCACCCAAACACAGCCTCGAATTCTTCAACCCGAAATCTCGAAGGGGGTCTCCCTCATATTCTCGGGTCTTTTGGAGTTAGGAGTCGGTCACTTCGTCCATCTCCATCACACCGAGGGTCTGAACGGCGGAAAATATGTTTTTTCTTCCCCACATCATCGGTGCTCGCGGGCTCTGATGATCGAACCAACCCAGGTTCTTGAAGTCAGCGGGAAAGTGGCTGGCCGCCGACTACATAAGTGGATTCTATCTCCGCTGCTCTCCTCGATATTTCCTATCTCGCCCGGCCGCTTGTGAGGCTCGGCCGCTGAAAACTAAGAAGCTCAAGCGGAAAATCTTCCTTTTTCGAACCCGTCGGTCGACCGCTAAGACAGAGAGACACTGCGGAAGGAAGGGAATTTAATCTCTTTGTCCGAGATTCTGCGGCAGCCGCCGGAGCTTTTGGTCAGCAGACTCGCTCCTCTGAGGACACTGTTCAACAAATCGGGTCTTGGAGCTCCCAAGTGACGCCGAGGACGAGAGTATAGATCCCAAGAATCAAGAATGCTATCGAGCGAAGAAGAGCGGAGTCCAGCGACGACCACCACGGAAACTGACGTGGAGACTAGCTTTGAGTCATACACGAGTGATAGGCGGTGGGTAAACGATGATGCAGCTCGACATTCCGCGCTCGAATGTTGGCGCGCAATGTTCCCCCTTCCCCCCAACGGGTGGAGAGGAGGGGGGGGATAATTATCTCACACCCGCCCACTCCACAAAAGGTCGCTCAGCTGTTGGAGCTCAGGAGGGAAAACGAGAGCGCTTTCTTTTCCGCCTCACTCGTAGCTCTGTACCGAGAGCTCTACCGAAGGACGCAGGAGCAGCCGCCACGGCGAGCAGCGGAAATCTGATAAAGAACTCGGACGCTGGCGAAGTTCCGAGCAAGAGAGGTGGCCCGGGAGAATCGACCAACTGATTTAGTGAGGCGAGCCGGCAGACAGGCAAGCGGTTGCACGGCCGCGGTCGGTCTCTTTGCTCAACCTTACTGTGCGACCGTCGTCGGTCCGAGCGACCGGTCAAGCAGTCAGACGGGAGAAAAGAGTCTCATGCCCTCCTTGAAGACCCCGGCCGTTTCCGCTTATATAGGTAGGAGCAAAAAGGACCTTCGTACCCTATTTTCTCCGTTGGTTCATTTTGATTTCCCGGCCCCTCGTCCAGCGACCACCGCATCGCAGCAGCCACCTTGTTCTCCAACATCCTCTGTTCAGGAAGCTGAAGTGGCCGGTGAACTAGCGTTGACCCCCCGCTAGTTGGCTTCGTATCTGACGCCTGCTGCTCCACTCTTTTCACTTCCGCAGGACTTTTTCCCCGATGTGGAGAACTCTTTTTGCAATCGCTCCTCGACAGCGAGGGAATCGCAGAAGTGACAGACTTCTGCTGTTCCGCCCCATGAGGCTGCGGGATATTGAGCATGTCCCGGTCAAACGTTCCGGCGGTGGTAATCGCCGCTCCGCGGGCTAGAATTCACCATCATAAAATCTCTCAGCCCTCGGGTCGAACTGGAACTTCGGGCGGATCGCCACAATCTTGCGTTCTCAAGTGCTGAGAGCCGGTTATCTGCGGCACTTTGGGTGCTTGCATATCATATGTATTGTGTGTTGTTGTTTGGCTCACAATCAGCCAGTTTGACTCTATACAGCGACTGGTAAAATTAATTCTGGAAAGGCATCTACTCACCACAATGCTATCCGGTAGTGTTTTCTGGCGAGATGAAATCTTCCTTGATCTTTTTGAAGGTTGGCGTAATTATAATGCATTTTGCAGTTCGTGGGTAGCTCCCGAACTCCGGACCTGATCGAGAATGGGAAGACTCGTCAGTGGAATTCGGAGTCTCTGAACGAAATTCTCCCCGCCGCAGAAGTGAAGGCAACCATCAGCGTGGGACCATCTCCATGACGACTCGAGTCAGGGAGAATATGGTTCTAATTATGGCGGAAAGTACTCACTCGAAGAGTGTCGCACGGGAGCGCCAAACTTGATTTCGTCGAAGGGTACGCGCGGCATGGGCGACAACAAAAGCAATAACGAAAATCAAGAGGATCTTCTGGCAGCGCTTCGAATCACAGGATCGCAATTTACAGTAGTTGAGAGTGCGCCGGAAGCCCTCCACCACCAAGAGGCAAAAGCCCATACTCGGGATGTAGAGAACACGCTCGGCGACCACGAAGCCGACTGTCACGAAAACGTTTGACGCCGGCATGTACGAAAAACTCAACAACGCTACGCTCATCAACAACAAACTTGGACCACACTGCTGTGCTCGAGGAAAATCATCATTTTCTTCGGATGCTGAGCTTCTGACACTGCCCTCGGATCCACTGTCCTCGTGGTCGAGGGTTTCCGCTGAATCGTTTTTGTGCGTCACCCCATTGCCGAAGTCGTCGCTTACTATCAGCCATGCGACCTTGCTCAACGCCATCAACAGGGCGACAGTGGCCAAATTCCGCACATCCCACAGCGACTGGACGATCGGCACCGAGCCCATTTGCCAATCGTACGATAGAACGGCCGGATAGAGCATCAGACCGACGTTGAAGGCCGCAAGGTAGCTGTAGGTGAGAGTCCTGCAATGAAAAAAGAGGAAATTCATTACTCGCTCATGCCACTCGGGGACGAGCTCGGATTAATTATCGGCAGACTGAGACGGGAGCTCGGTGCGCGACTCAACATTTTTCTTTCTCCGGGCAGCGAAATGATGTGTATGGCTCGCGACTTCGGAGCCGTCGATTTTATGCTAGAAATCGGACTCCC
Source organism: Galendromus occidentalis (assembly GCF_000255335.2). NCBI lineage: Eukaryota > Metazoa > Arthropoda > Arachnida > Mesostigmata > Phytoseiidae > Galendromus > Galendromus occidentalis. Next base: position 52,465 of record NW_003805502.1, read on the forward strand.
CTGGGGGAAGAGGAAGCCATGAAATATAAGTGGCTCTGCACGTTCCGAATTGAAAAGAGAAAGATGCTTGACACGACAGCACGTTGCGCCAAAGAGTGGCACGATCCAGCCATAAGCCGCGCGCCAGCCAGGGATTTGAGTCGTCTGGTTCGCGGTTCGTTTTACCGCTTGATTCCGAGCTCTTCCCCCGGTGCTCCAACTCGACGCGTCTCCAGTCAGCCGGATCGTCTGCGAGCCTGTCTGCGAGCCGATTCGTCTTTTTTTTTCTGTCGTTCCTTGCTCACGAGTAAATCCGTTGGAATTCGAGGATGGAAAGGAGGAAGTAAGCAAAGAAGAACGGAACGGAAGGCAAGCGGGCTTGTCGAAGGACGAATCCCTGTTCCCTGCTCGTCGCGGCACCAACTGAGACGGGGAAAACTCGGGGACGCAAAAAACGTAGGGGACGAAGGATCGGTACGAATGGATGTACGAAGGGACGGAGACGACGGGACGAGACGACAAGGAGACATTTCTTTTGGCGGCAGCGGCGTCGACGAGCATTCGGTGGCGTAGCGCAGTGAGGATCGGGGACAGGAATTGGGAGGGGGGGGGGGAAGTATCGCACTGCGCGCATAGCGCCGAGAGGGATAGATGGAGAGGATACATCGGCGCAAGAAGTATCCGACGATCTGGCCGCATTCTCAGCTGTTCCTCTCAATCGACAACGGCATCCGTTCGGTAGGAGACTGCCGGAACGAACATTCGGCTGAGCGATGCTCGAGAACTAAAAGAAAAGCGAAAGTGGAGCACAATCTCACAGAGGATTGTGTCCTCGGATTCTTCTTCGAGAGAAGTCCAGTGTCTATAGGTCCTCCAAGTTTTCAGATTTGCTGGTCTCTCCTACGAAACGACTCAAAGGGTGTGATTCGTCTCGTAGGGAGTTTTCAGGAAGGACTTTACCAGAGCAGGAAAATCTTGCAATTCATCCGAACGGACCCGGGAAGATTCCCCTGCGAGTATCCCAGGAGGTGTCATGCGAATAAACGGAGGACCTCTGCAGCTGGTGGAACCACACCGTGATTTCTCTCTCCCCTCAATCTCGGAAGTGATGCCCAGTGCCTCGTCTGATGGCTTCTCGAGACTGCGATAAGATGAAGACTGACTCTCCGCCCGACCGAGTGAACTAGGCAGTGCCATGGATCGCTATAACAGCAACAAAAACAAAACACATTCGGGAAACGGATCACCAGACGTCTTCTTTCTTCCCGGCAGCGACGCCGACGTCACCGCTGCGGGAAGAGAAAACACGACGTCGGAAGAGAGGACGGGCTCGTTCTCTACCCGAGGATGGAGGGACAAGGGAAAGCGAGCAGAAAACCCTGGGAAAGACGACGGCCGAAGGAAGCGAGAATGTCGGGGAGGACAAGGGAAACAGGAAAAGGGCAACACGGAAGACAGCCAGGCAAGAAACGCACCGGCGATCACGCGAGCCCGAGAGAAAGAACGAGAAGTCGACTTCCGTTCAGTCAGTCGGCCGTCTCGACAGACAAGCTCGCAAGCGGGTGGGCAGGCAGGTAGCTGGCAAGGCAAAGCGGGAGGATGTGGCAAGAGACGAGCGAGATCGAGGGGGGGGGGCCAGGCGGAATACATGCACGGAGCAAACGAAATGGCGAAGCCGGAGTCAGTCGCTACAGCGAATAGTCGAACGAGCGACTTCGCAAGAAGAGCTTCCCGAACGCTTCCCACCAGACAGAACAGTTCCTCTGCAGAAAGAACCAGAAAGACGACTGAAGGAATAAGGCGAGAGAAAATAGACGCGATGGCGCTGCAAGACGAGCGCCTGACGTACCAATTAGGCAAGGCTCTGATCCGAGACGACTCGTTGAGAGTATGGCAACAGGAAGTTTTGAAGCGACAGTTGCCATTGTAGATCGAAAAGGAATCCCGAACCATGCTAATCTCCAACTACTGCCAACACAATGACGCAGAATCTCAGCTGGGATTGGATCAATGGATGGAGAGCTACCATTGGAGATTTTTTTGCTTCTCATTAACGCCTGCCAGAGACCAGCGCTGTGAGTGGAACACGCGCGCCAAGTCGGGAATGCGGGAACGCGGTATCAAGAAACAACAAACTCGAGTTCGGGAGTGAGCACAGCTGCAACACGGAGCTTTTTTTCCGCTTCGTCCGAAACAGAAAATGAGGACTCAGCCAGATCGGATTATCGTTCAGCAAACACAGTGCGTCTTTTTGAAAACATCGAGTCTCTGATTGAAATTCGAGACAACATGTCGCGGGCGAGATTGAAATGAAGTGCATGACGGAGCGACACAACGATAGACGTCACGGGAGCGCGCACCGATCGCTACGACAAGGGAATCGATGACGTCCTCCATGGCGGGAAATTCTTCCAATGGAACCTTATGCATATATATATGGAGATCTCGCATTAAGGAGTCTATGAGATCCAGAGACTCGGAAGATCGCGTCGATCGCCCATGCAGCGTATGCCGCAACCAGAGAATCGGTAGCTCCCGGACATCATTCGGGGTTCACATGGCGAGGTTTAAATCAGGCACCGTCTCCATGGAACTTGCTGATTCTACGCTGAGTGTATGCAGATGAGTCAGGAGCGGAGGAGCACTCAAACTCGTGTTCTGGGAGGCGCAGCAGAACTCCGCAGGAATCTGCAGCCGGGCAGCGAACAGATGTTCGTGTGGTCTTCGGAGAGGCACAGATTCAGCATAGCCGAATGCTGCACTGCAAGTTCGGAATGCGGACTGGCGGAGCGGGGTGTGGCGGGCCGGGTGATGGAGAGGGGGCGGCGGCGGCGCGGCGTGCTCATACATTTATGAAGATCAGAACGGAGCCGGCGCAACAGATTCTTGCTTGAATTCGTTAATGAAACAAATGGAGGGGAATCCATTTCCAGAAGACTGCAGGATCTTCACCGGGGGGAGGATACTTCTGCGGGGGGAACCTCTCAGAATCCTTCCGATTGCGGCTACTCCCACCTCGGAGTTTTGAGTTGGATAGTCCCTCCAGCATTCCCATGCTGCTCCCTGCGGTAGCGGCACATTTTATTCGAATAGCCATAGGCAGCCCGGGCGTGTGAGCGGACGAGGACTTAACAGGGCCAGCTATTATCACGCGGCAATCCGAACGAGCCCGCGACGGTCCGGAATAACCCAGCTGTTCAGCAAACGCTCCCTCGTTACAGGATTGAGCCATTACGGCCACTTAGAGATAACTTCAACGAGAGAACCAGCTTCCAGCTGAGAGGGAAAAGTCAGGACACGATTGTCTGAGTGAACGGGAGACGCTCCGCCTCGTGCCCTAGCGGTTTTCTCGCTGCCGGAATAAGGTCAGCGCCGAACCCCAATGGCAGTCGGTTCCGCTATCTCAGATATTTTCCCCCGGTCCCTCCGGTCCTCCGGTCGATACTCGGCCGTTCTCCTTCCCTCCATCTCCGTCAGAGGAGTTTGGTTTTTTTTTTCTCATGACCCCGACAAGTTTTCTCGAGCAGCCAGCATGATCTTGCTCTCTCCCGGTCAAGCCGGAGCCCGTACACTTCGCTACTAATTGTCAGCTCGGCCGCCTCTCCCCAGGGCCCTGAGCCTCACACTCTCGCCGACTATCTGTGTTCTCCTAACCAGACTACTTATCCGTTTGGGTCCTGGCACCAAGCGGGGCCCTGCAACTCTTTACTTCGAGGTTCGAGGTTCTCCGACCCTCGTCTCTCTAACAGGACACGCTGCTCCCTGCGGTCTTCGCGCGAGCCGAATCCTCTGGCTCCCTGCGGTCTCCTTCTCGAGCCAAGACTCAAGACCCTCGGTTGCTAATTGTCAGTTTTGTGGTCCTCTCCGCCAAAGGAAACCCCGCGCTCTCTGACGTTCCTCCTGTCGAGCGGGACGTTTCCTGTGTTCCTCCAGGTCCCCCACCCGGAAGGCAGCTCCACGATCCTGTAGTTCCGCTGCTCGGTGCGTAGGTAATTGTCAGCTAATCTATTGCGTGAGTCGTACGTGAAACAAGTTACAGAGCGCAGGTAGCTGTGACGGCTAACCGAAGGGCTCCTCCCGGGCGTATTTCTCGCTCGCGTCACCATTAGTGCTTTCTCGTCTCTTCAGTTCTTCTGATGCTCTCTATCAGCGCCCCCCAGCAGCTCTTCTCTCCATCGTCTTCTCGGTCGTGCCGCTGCTCGCGATAATTAGAAGCTAGCCAAAAAATGGGCTTCTCGCAAAAAGCCATCCTTCGACCGCCGGGCCTGTATTTCTATCACAGTACACACACCTGCCGGCGAGCCGAATACTTTTTCTTCGTCTCCGGCTCTCGTTCCGTCTCCCTGACACGATCCGCCCAACTTAAGGTTTTTGCCGTATTTCGCCGTGTATACTCCCTCGATTCATCCCTGTTGCAACAACTGCTCCCGTCGAGTCGCAAACTTTCCTATCGGAGACGGCTCCCTTGTTTCCCTTCAGGGTCGGAGCCCATCGGAAATTCGGTTAGTAGCGTTTGCCAGGGCGTAATTCTGTCCCGTAGCCGTCGACGCCTTCGAACGTTTATTAGTAGCTCTCGTAGTCGCTTCCCCCGATGCACAAGGAGTCTTTTGAGGGGTCGGAGGATCACGGCGAGACACCGAATCGTAGACGGAAAGGAGGAAAATGAAGACTTACCGAGTCAGGAAATGAGGCTCGTACGATGCGGGATTGTCGTGCTCCGAAAACCTCGGTAACGTCCCGTTATGCAGCATCACTCGGTAAGCCATGAGGGCGGAGAACTGAAAATGACCGCAGTTTGATTATCACATACGGAAGTAGGCAGTTTCTCGCGGAATCGACGTGCACGAAGGAAATGGAGCCCTGCGACCAGCAGCGGGTCCAACAGCGAATAATCGAAACTCACCGTGAAGCAAGATGTGAACACCAGTTCATCATTTGTGAACGCGTACAGGATCCGATGGATTACGCTGTAACTGAGAAATTCGACTTCCATTAGGCGCCAGTTTCAAAACGTCGCAATCGATGTCCTACAGGACAGATCGAAACGCGAGACATCGACGTGAATATCCATCGCGTGAACGCCTGAAGTTGTCATGACGCTTCGTTTCCAGATTTCTCTGCTTCGTCTCGAAATTCAACGACGCCGTATCGAGTATTCTCGGCCTGGGCCTCTGGTTCTCCGACAGACATTTGCATTCAAGTTCTTCCCGTCAATCTAACCAGGAAGCGATCTATTGTAAATGATGATGATGACGACGATGGATACAATGCCCATCGATATATCATCTCGGCCGGGGGAACCTTCTACGAACATCGATGAGAATTCCACGATCAAAAACAATGCATGGGAATGCGATGGCGCCCCGAAAAGACCCGTGCAGTGACACGCGAGCTATTTCGGTAGAGAGACCGACCACACCAATGACGGAATAACATTCCTCCTCCTCCTCCTCCTCCTCCTCCTCCTCCTCCCAATTAGTCGTTCTCGCATCCAACACGGGTCAGTCGCGTTGCCGAGGAATCAGAGTCCGCTCTCGGCACATCTCTGACCCCACGCGAGACAGTCGCGGAGGAGTCCGAACGAGAAGGAGCCGATTAGAGGAGGACGGAAAAAGTATTTGTCAATCTTCGTTTGTTTTAGATCACACGCGACACAAAGGTCTAGCGGTCTGTCTGCCAGCTGAGTAACCAACCGATCCGGGTTGAACGACTACAGAAGTTGCTCTGTCTGACTGACTGATTGCTCGCTTGTTCCCAGGCCCGCTCGCTCCCACCCCGTTCCTCAGCCTGCCTTTGTACCAGCCTGCCTGACTGACTGTCGTACGTATGTTAAGTTGATTGTCCGATACGCAGCAGCACGCGGCCTACGTTTTCAACTCCTAAAGGAGTGTTTACCTTGCAGCGTGTCATACGTGACGTTCGAATGCAGAGCCGAACACAAGCGAGCGAGCGACCGAGCGGGTGGGCAGGCAAGCAAGCAGACACCGAGCCAGTCATGCGGGTGGATAGGAAGGCGGGCGGACGAGCGGGTAGTGTGCGGGTGGCTGAGCGAACAAGCGGACGGGCGTGCAGGCAGGCAAGCGAGCATGCGAATCGCCGTCCATCGAACAAGCCAAACCGAAGCTGAGTGGCCGAGATGTTAGATCGGAACGTAAATAATTCACTTGCGGATGTCTCGTGTAAAATATGCACTCGATGCAGTCTAATGACCAAAAACAAACAGCTATTACGAAAGTATGTGGAGACCTTCAATTGCCGGAGCTGTTGGAGGAAGCGAACTGTTTCTCCTGTTTTTTTGCCGGCCCATCATTCTGCGACTCATCCGTAAATATGTATGTACGTATGTAAGTAGGCAGGTAGGAGGGTACGCTTCTGCAAGTCAAGGCCTACATCCGATCGGGAATTCTCTTCTCATTTCATTCGGTTTCTGCTCCCGATTCCTATCTAATCCCCCACCGTCGACGTCTCGAATCATCAGCTCCTTGCTCGGCTCTCTTCACGTCTCTAGGTGCTGAAGGGGAACCTTGTTCACAACTTCATTTGTGTTCATCTGTTCGCGACGTCTTGGGGACGTCGCGTCGTTCCCCAAACTTTTACCCTCAGTGAGAATAGTGACGTGGGAAACGTGCACACGGCTAAGGAGGAGTGATGCGAGACCGAACGGGACGTCATGTCAAGACTGAATCGTGGTCAGATTCGCTCTTACCATTTGTCTTCGGTGCCCCGCTTGCAGAGAATCGCGAGTCGGTATAGCACAAATAGTCCAAGGACGGTTATTCCCTGCTCCTTGCTGAAGAGTGCCAAGGTCGCGAAGCCCATCGAAAGCCATAGTTTGACTTTCTGCTTCGGTTTGTCTTGCATCGGAGCGGAAGATACGAGATACGAAACGGGACTGCGTGTTTCGTTCACTTCGAGGGCCTCGTTGTCGCAGCAGTCAATAAATAACAGCAACGCCACGAGGAAGAATGTCGCACAGAGAAGATCCGCCCGTCCCACGATCGACGTCACCTGGAAAAGATCGCGGGAAATTTATTTCTCCAATAAGAACCCCGCCAGGGCTGCCATTCGGAGCTGGAAGACAACAGCTAGCTCCAACGGCATTCCCGCTCACTCACGACCTCTTCTCCTTCCCTCCGTCGTCTCTCTTTCATCATATCCGTACTTTCCCCTCTCTCTCCCTGGTCCGTTATTCCTTCACAGATCTAGCGCTGCTCCTCCCGATGATTTCGATCTACTTCCTCCACGAGCAGGTTCGTCTTCTCTTTTCCTCGTTTATTAGATACATATCGATATCGAGTTGCCGTTTATACTCCATTCTTCAATTTATCTCACTCAGTTCTAAACTTTCAATCAATTCATGATTTCGCTCGCTGCTCTCCTCCGTGGTCTCACAACTTCTCCTCCTTCTGTTCCCGCCCCGAGCGGTCGACTCATTCCTCCTGCTGAGGCTCCAAAATTCTCTCCCTGGTCGATGCCGTGACTGCCTCTCCTCCATCTCTCTTGGATCTTCACTTTCTTTTTATCTTTTCCCTCATTCTCCTTCTGTTGGCTGCCTCAATGTCGTTTTCGCTTCCTATTCTGCACGGAGGGCTTGGCTCCGTCCTTTCAGCGACCTCTAGCCCCATTTCTTCAAAAGTTCGGTTACACGGAGAACGATGACGACGAATCCGATGAAGAGAAGCAGAGGGGGAAAGAAGAACGTTCCGCGGCACGGGCGCTCGCGGAGAAATAAAAATGAGCCGGAATGAACGCAACCATTGAGCTCCATTGGTTTCTCTGTTTCGCTTTCAGAGACACACTCGGCCGCATGCTCTCTCGTTCGCACACACTTTCTGAAAGAGCGCGACTTTTCCGTCTCGTTCTCGTCGACGACACGTTTCCGCGCTTTTTAGTCGTTCACACATAGAGGGCCGGGGCGGGCTGAGTCGCGCTCGAAAGTGCCGGGTAGAGCCGGCTCGGAGCCCGAGATGGCGGTGGGGCTCCATAGAGACAGCAGAGCCTTCTTTTGCCTCTGTTAGTGACGCCCGCCCTTTGTGCTCCCCTTTCTGCTTGCCTGCCCGCTTGCCTGCAAGCTTGCCTGGCTGCTCGCTCGCCGCCTGCATGCCAAGAAACTATGAGCAGCACAAACACTCGTTTGGATGAACAAACCTGCAGCTGCAGGACCGGGACGACGCAGACGACGTCGAGGAACACGGAGACGGGGAATAAGTGGAAGAGAAAGATCGATGAAGTCTTACCGCTTCGCTGTGGATGGGATGGACGCCGAAGAGCACAACGACGAGCAGTTGCAGAGGCAGAGACTCCTTTACACTCCAGAGACCTCGCGTCATTCTCCTGGCAAGCTCTCCCAGGAGAACGCAAACCACAAAGTGCAGCGCAACGTTCACTGCGTGGAACCCTCTGGCTTTCGAACCGCTGACGAGATAGTTGAGTCTGCAATTAGAAGGAACAACGCGCTGTTACTCCGAGGCAATGATTCCGCAAAGCTGACGTTCATCACAAAAAAAAACGGGACTTCGAGAGAGGAATCCGGGACTTTCGGCTCGCTTCGGCTCGCGTGCCGCGGTCCCGCTGAGAATCAGATGGAGGAGGGCTCTCCACTCGTCCAAGGAGGACCCCTGCGGAAGCGACCGCAATTTATTTAGTGTCAATATCACAGGGATCTCGAGCTTCACCACTCCCGATCTCGAAAGAATTTGGTACCATACGAGCACTTCTTATCTCCCGGGAAGAATTTCCCCGCATGGACCAACTTCTCCCCACCCGGAATCTGGGCTCCGAGTTTCGAGATACTTAATTAGAAAATGTTCAACGAGGTCTTGTTGACGGCGGAACGGCGCTGTAATATTTCCAGCGTCATTCATCGGATGAACAAACAAGAGCTCTTCCAGTTAAGCGTTTGGCTAATGGAGCAAGGGCTGAGCCGCGCGCTTGGGCAAACTTTGCAATCAAGACGATAATTTTCTGAATAACGCCTTCACAGCACGTGCTCACAAATCGCCGCATTGGAGGGCAGGTGCTCCTCCGTAGTCAGAACGCAGTGGAAGATGCCTACTCGGGCTCGATGGATCGCCCTCGGACGAGCGGTTCTATCGTCTCCTGCTCTTTCGATGTTTGTTCGCCGATTAGACCCTCTCGGCTGCGGGGAAGCGGAAAAGCAAACGATCTCTCAGAGTGGGGAAACCATATCTTCCTCGGAGCAGGAAACGAGGCGGAATCCGGGCGCGCTCATTAATCGACGAATTAAATACCTCTGGAGAGAAAAGAGACGCGGCGGCGCGCCGCTAAAGAGAAGCGATCTCGGGCTCAAACCCTGCGTTCTCGACCCTGTCTAGCTCCTCTGTTAGGCGTTGATGATTGTCCCTGTTTGCTCTGGGTACACAAGAGCAGGTTCGTTCGCTTCCTCTACGGTCTGGCCCCCGGTCTTCGGATCTCTGTCCCAAGGCCCCGCCAGGGCTCTTCCAGCGGCGTGGCGCTCATTTGTTTCCAGGGCATCTCCTCGGCCGTGAGAGGCTTTCACGATTTAAACGACTTCGATTGCTCTCTCGTCGGTTCTCTTTGGTCCCGGATCGCTCCCATTTTCTATCGAGAGCGATTTTCCGATTGGCGCCAGCCGAGTTATAGGAGAAAGCGAGTATTACAGAATATATCCGAAAACGATAATTTCACCGACGTGCGAGGTTAGGAATTCCGGCTCGGGAAAATTCAGAGGGATCTCCAAACCTAATCGCAGTCAGCCTAAATGTCACAAGATTTGATTTATGTGCTTGTATGCTGAGAGGTTGAGGGGAATCGTTCCGACTGTCCGAGAAGTTTCATGAGAAAAACTGAGAAGTTAGACCGACGGAACGGAGAGTTTTTCTCTAGGTCGCGAGAAATATAGATAGATTTATTTATATTTCGAAGAGGCGACGGGAAGTAGCGGGGAAGTCTCCGGCTTTCTCCGACCCGTTCGTCGCAGGGGTTCGATCCGTTCGGGAGGAATCTTCGCGAACAGCTTTTTTCTTTCGACGACGACGTCGACGTCTCCCTTCTCTTCTCGGTTCGCTTCGCCCAAGCCCCTTGTCGTCTATAGGGTCCCATTTGAAAAATGGAGAAACTCCGTATGATACCCGACAGCCAGTGTTCATTTATTATTTTATCTGTTGAAGGTACGCAGCTACGACGACGATCACAATAGCCGGACCAGCAAGCGCGGGGCCAGTCTCCAAATCTTGCGCTGATACCCAAGCTCAGGAATGCGTTCAATATACGATTCTCGGGACGGATGATCATTTCTTCCCTCAATATCACCACCACCATCATCATCAGCAGCAGCGTCGGCGTTCGTCCTCTCGTCATTGTCTTCGCCATTCCACCGAATTCTCTTCTGGATTCTACACATTGGCTGGGGCTGAGCGTTCAAAAGCTCAAAAACGAAAATTAAAACCAAAATAGAAGAATAAAACCTCGTCGAAAGAATCCGTCGAACCGCTGCGCGACGGCCCTTGGACCTTGCGTGGAGAGGCCGTTCCGACAAAATAGGACTCCGAGACCCTAGAGGGCAGCGCCTCGATCATTTCCCGGTTTCGACAAGGGAATCTCCAGCCGACCCTGCGAACGATATTGCCAAGGACCTTTCGGAGAGTTTTCGATGGCAAAGACAGCTTTTGAATAGAACAACACGCTCCAGAAAGCGTGATGTTTTCGATCACGGTTTTTCTGCGCTGTCGCTCGTCGTGACTTCCATAAAGCTCTGTGAAGCGTTAGGAGTATTCATTGGGGTCTGAATGGAAGCGTGTCGTGATTCATTTCCGTCGAGGTGTCCCGGGAGACCGTAATCGATTTCCGAAAAGTCTTCGAGAATCCCAAATGAACGGTTCGAGGCTTTCAGTGCGTTCGAGTGCGAGTCCTCGATTCTGAAACAGCTCCAGATGAGTTTTACGGCGAATCTTCGACAGCCAGTGCTCCGAGCAGCGCTGAATCAAAAATTCATCAAAGGAGCGAGAAAATAATATTCTCTATGAACACTGGGAGTAGATAACATCAAGCTTCGTCTCTTCCGCCGAGCGAGCGAGCGAGTGAGTGTTGCTCCATGGGCAGCCGATGATCCATCATTTGGAGACACGTAGCCCCCATATACTTGGAGAGTGAATCTCGACAAGCGAACAGGGACTAGATGGCCGAGCGCAGCGTCCACGTATCTGACCAGGCACTTTTTTGCCATGGTATGCTTCTGTGTATTTAGTTCGGATGCCGCCGACCGATGGCGAGACGGACATGAAAAGTGGAGGAGTGACAGAACATACGTAGGTCCCCCAAGACTCGAGAGAGCCACCCTTCCAGAGAGGGAGGACCGAGGTGGGAGTTCCGCTGGAGGCAGATCGTCGCTCTCTGATGGATTACTGCGGTTGAGCTGTTCGGGGTCCTCTCTCCGGTTTTCTGCCCCCGTCGCTCTTCTTCTGCGCCCGCTCGTCCGAGTTGTTCCGCTGGTTGCTCTTTGAGACAAACAATAATAACTTTTTGTTGGTCCCCATACTAAGATTGCCGCGGGAGCAGATTGGGGCTTAGATCTCCGAAGAGAATCGAACAAACGGTGTTCATGTCTGGAATGCGGCGAGCTCCTCTCCCACCGGGACCGAACAAGGAAATTCCGATTCCTGTCCTTGATTGAGTCTGATTTGCATCGAGAAAACCCGAAACTCAGAGATCGATCTCAGGGGGTGAATCTTGACGGAAAAAGTGGAACGGCGGATCTCCATCGACAGCAGAAACTTGGTTTAGCTTCCGGGCTCGGGTTCAGACCGAGACGAAGCTCGGCAATCCTGTCCCCGGTATTCAACGCACGAGCGAAGGTCTGTGCCCTCAGGTGTCCATGGGCCAAGACCCCAAACCTCTCGGGTTGGGCAAGCTCACAGCCCATGATGAGGGAATTGGGCATCCATTCAAACCAGTGACCTGGAATACGGCCAGAGTATGTATTCGGCAGATTGACTCCGTCGGATTCCACGTCCTTCCATTGGAGGTAAACGGAAGAGCTCGACCAGCTCGGGAAACAATGCGGCGAGTGATTAATATTATGATCCCATCAAGCTTGTCTCCCGGTCGGTTGGTCTGAAATTACGCCGTGCTGTTTACGTCATGCGGCTGAAGAGTGTGAATAATACACACAAGCGCCTCTCAGGGCCGCTTGCTCGTTCGCAGTATTCCTCCCACCGCCACGGCTAGAACGAATGAACCGCAACTCAACTCAAAGAGGATCTGTTCGGATTCACAGACGGGCGGGCTGTCGACAACTGTTCCCTATGAATAGTGTCTTGCACGTCTATAATGCAAGAGTGGGAGCACGCCACTGACGAGAATGTCACCCTGAGCTTGTCCGTGCCGGGGTACGGAGCTTGACGCTCATCGATTCCAGCAGAACGCGCTGGAAATCGAGAACGAGCCCCGATAGGTGCGAATTTGCATCAATTATTATTGGAGCGTCATGCAAATACGATGAAGCCAATAGATGTCAATCGGACGTCGAATCCAGCTCAATTCATAATCCTTCCCCTCTCCCGCTCCCTCCGAGAGCGGAACGCTCGTTGTGCCCGGGGACTCGATATTCGAGAAGTAGGTACATATGTTCTGATTTCCCTGACGTTCCGGGGAAATCGCGCATACTCCCAACGCTTCCGCGGTAGAAACCCCTCCATTTCAACGCCAGCAGGGGATCGTTCGAACACCTCAGTCTGTCTTTTGTCCGCAAGCGCCGTGCCGCCCGCAGAGGCTGACGACATCAGACCGAGGTCTACACTCATTCATCATGACGATGGGACTCACTTGCTGCCGCAGTCGGTGCGGAGCCTGTGACTCGTCTCCCTCAAACGGTACTTTCTATTTTTCTTCAATCATCGTCCCTGGTCCCTCAAGCGTCGCGTCTGACAAAACGGAGTCACAGCCTCACCGTCTCGGACAATGTTTGCGTCAGTTGTTCAGAAACGTCAAGCCGGAAAGTGTCACCGGAGATTCGTCTCATCCGCCGAAACACTCATCGCCGTGTCCTGGGGAAAGCCATCATCGGCGAGCGATAGATCCCGCGATCGCCGAAGGAGGCGGAGCGAACGAAATGGATTTTGGCAAGACGACTTCCAAGTTCCGCGGTTAATTTTTACCGATGCGATATAGAAGATTTCATACCGATCCGAGTCCCTAACCACGAATAGTGTGTCATGGAATCATCGTCGAGGGTTCTCGGTCTGGCGCCAGCGGAACAGTAGGTTCGGGCGGGGACCAGGCGAGAATCGCCCGAGAGACAGAAATAAACCGGGCGAAGAGATATGCCCGGGATAGACTAGAAAAAAGAACGGGCTCGCTCAGCTCGACGGAATAACGGGGAAATCCACTCGTCGTGTGCGTCAAAAGGCTTTTACTCCGTGTAAGCCGTCCGCTCCGTCAGCTCGTCCGTCGGTCCATGCTCAACGACCAACTGAACGTCCGGGCGGCGGCGACGGCCAACCAAATGCTGACGGTGGCGACGGTCATGAGCTGCGAAGGGAACCCGGACGGAGCTCTCTTTAGAACAGCTAGCCTACACAATGGGGTATTCAGTCTCGTTGTCGTTGTTCTCCCGCTGTCCACCAGCCGGTCGGCCAGTTAGCCGACCCGTTTCAGACACGAAGGCTTGGTCTGTAGGTCCGCGCGACCAGTCCGTCGGTCGGTCGGTCGCTCGGCAAAGTACGTCGACCGGTCGCTGTACGAGGAGGCCGAGCAGGACTTTGAGCCTCACAAATTGAGGCTCTGGAGGCCATCAGGATAATGCTCCCTCCTACCACCTCTCGGTGCTGAACGTCTGAAGCATCCAGGTCGAGCCATAGTTGACAAAGCAAAGCGGCACCGACAACTGCTTCTTTTCCTTCCGTCAACAACCGGTCCATCAGGTAGAGTCGAATAGAACGCCATCATTCACAGACGGAACGACAACTCGCCTTCTCACTCGACGCGACGTCCGCAGCTTTCAATTTTCCTGTTCCACGGATGGCGGCGTACCGTTGTTCGGGAGATTCGCGGGAAATCCGAGAATTCTCCGAGGCTCTGCGCGCAGAATTCTATAGTTTCTCTCGGGCTCATGAGCTTAAGGACGATGGCCGAAAAAACGCGTTTTTCGCGTGGACAACGCGCAACTGCGGGACGGGTGAACGTTCCCGAGGAATACATGGACCTTTCGAGCCAGGTGTTTCATCCGAACCGATGGCAAATGGCCCGTCTTTTGTCTTAGAGACTTAGCCCACATAAAACAAACGTCGGAGTACACTCGCTGTTGTGTTTGGTTCTTCTCAATATGAGTTTTCCTCCCGCTTCTCCCGTCTCAGTCGACGGAGCATGTTAGTCCATGAGAATCTCGGGGCCGTCCGATGAAGAAGAAAGAACGATGCCATCAATCAGGACGTCACGTGCAGCCTGTAACCTTCAGCAGCACCAGCGGCAGCTTCTGCGCCGACCTGAGCTTCCAACGCTCGCCGACGCAAAGGCACAATCAGCAGTAATAATGATTTCCCTTACCTGGAACAACAGAACACAAACATGAGCCAACTTCGGATGAAACTTTTGCCCAAGACCACTGGGTACAAACATCCTGATAATTCGCGATGAGGAACTGATTGCCCCCGATTAGTTCGCGGATGATTTCGAGTGGGCAGAACTCCAAGCACTTTCCGCCGCATCTGAGCCAACGAACGAGGTTCCGTTGACCAAGCGACTTTCCGCAGCGTGGGTCAGCGAAAGACCTCAATTCCTCAAGTCGATCAGATCCGCTCCCTTCCTTCCGTCGACCTGAGTGAGTTCGACCGGAGATGAAGAAGAGAAAAATTCGACGCCGCTTTGATACGGTGGTAATCTCTCTGTCGACAAACGGATAGACGGACGTACGTAACGCGGGTAGTTTCCGAGTCTCCAGGAGGTATAAGTCGGGGATTGCGATGAGAATCGCTTGTGATAGAACGAGGGAGGAGCGACGACGACGACGGGGTTAAACCGGATAAACTGGTCGACGGCTCGTCGGTATCTGGTTGTTCCACACGATCCACGCCCACTATGAAGGCCCATGTTGCCCTCCCGGTAGATTCAGTGCGTTTTCTTACAGAGTGAGCGCTCGCTTATATTATGATCCACCCAAAATGTGAAGGTCGTCTCGATCAGCTTACGAGCTCCCACAAAAGGAGCCTGTCTGTTATAGCGGACGGTCAGCGAGCGACAGCACATTGTGCCGCAGCGGAAGGAGGTCTAACGTTGCGATACTGATTGGAGCACACCCTGCCCTGGGATCGGAGCCGCCGATGGGGGAGGGGGCTGGGGGCAGGGGCGGGGGAGGAATGGGTCGAGCGCGGGAGAGCAGCCGGCATGATTAAGTTAAGCGGGTTGGCGAACATGTTGGCGGTCTATTCACGAGAGGATAAAGCAGTCATTTCGGCCGAAATAGTCCTAATTGAAGATCTCAATCCCACGCCAAGAACACGAACGCAGGCTTTACCTCCATCACCGATACATCGGACGATGCATCACATCGGAAGGTCGCTCGCTCACCAGCCAGCCTGTCGGGCTGACTGACTGAGCTTTCCCCCTCAGGCATTCCCCGCTTTCAGGGATAGTTCCGTTGGGTCAAATCGACCGAGCGAGAGTCCGATACCACTGTGATGATTTCCTCATGCATCGGACGGCCAGGAAGACCACTCCACCCCATCAACGCCAGACTTCGGCCGATTCCTTCATTCGGATTCTTTCCATCAGCGACAAAACACGAGCATAGGAAGGCCGACGAATGAATAGAGACTTGAGCGAGCCGAGAGCGGAGCCGCAGATTTTCTATGTTTGGTACATATTTTCTGACTCGGACCCCCGAGTCTGAGCGTCGGTGCTCTGAGCGGACGCGAAGAATGACTTGAATTGTTATTCGGATCGTCTGGTTCCTCTATCACCGAGTACTACCATGAGAGAAGAGTTTCCGATGATTTTTCCATGAGGACGGTTAATCGGAGCCTAACTTCGAACTCTAGAAATGCCGCCACGTCGAGACGTGTCGTAGAAAACACGACGCGCCAGCCGAAAATTCATCAAGCGAAGGGCAGAGAGAAGCGATCTCAAACAAGAGGAGACCCCGATGAGGTCGTTGCTCGGAGCTGTATGTATTTATTGTCGACATCGCTGTCGTGAAGAGCATCCGAACAAATGGATGAACCGGGGTCTCATGAAGGCATTCAATCGAAATGCCGGAGTTCAATTTATTGCGCTCGGGGCGGAGCGGGCGGGAAGGGAGAGACGAGAGCACCTTATCATTCCATATTGGTCGTTCCACGCACCCAGGGAGCGGAGTCCGACTGGCTGCTGACATCTACCTGCTTTCCTCGGACCTTCGCTCAGAAAATCAAAATGCAGGATGCGGTGCTCCTTGCCTTGCTGAAGTCTCACCCCCCCCCTTCCACTGCTCGCTCCAGACGTTCGCAGCGGTTCAGTGCGTCGACCATCTCATCTCTTCGTTGGATTCCTGGGCTTTCGGAGGGATCAGAACGGTGGATTCTCGGTGGAGAGCATCTCGTATCTTGAGAACACAATGATCTTTCCGAGGATCAAAGAGGGCTTAAACCGACGCGATTAGTCGTCCCAGAGTTAGTTAAGTATTCACGTCTGTGGGCGCCGCTGGGTTCGGAACTGTTCAATCATGGCAACCGAGTCCACGAGTTCGGGCGAATGCGTCCGCGTTCGCTACAGAGCAGCCACGCTCCAGTCGACTACGTACATACATTTCAAGGGTGTTTGAGCCTCCAGCTTTTCACCTCTGTTAATAATAGAACAGCGCCTTGCATGCCTGGATCGAAGGAAGCCTGCCCGCCGGGGTGACGGACGCGCCTCGGGTCCTAGCCTCAAGATTCAGCCAATCAGCTTTGACAGTCGGTCACGACGACGGGTGCCGCCGCGTCGAGAACCTCGCTCGGGATCGTTCTTGATCAAGGAACTGCATGGCATGTCTCAATATCTCGCTCGCTCAGTCTTTCAATTCCTGGCGATTGGTCCTGACGTCTTGATCCTGTAGCCTACATATTTTAATAGCTAGCAGGTCGTCGTCGACGTCATATTCGGTGGTGGGGATCTCATGGAACCGGATGAGTCATCGCAAGTCACCTCGGCTGTCACGACGTCTTCATCAAATCCGAAGTATCTCCAATAGGGCCCGACGACAAATTCTCATCTTCTCGCTGCCTGGCTCGCTTGCTCGTCAAAAGTCGGCGATGTTTGAGCCGAGATGACAGAGACAGCCTTCACCCCTCGGATTCGGGATGAGGAGAGGGGAGGAATCTGAGTTGTGTTCAAAACCTCCGCGAGGGAGGTGGAGATTTAAGTTCTTATTGCAAGCCCTAATCACGCGATCTCGTGCCTGTCTCGGCTGTGTACTCCTGTGTGCTCGACACCGAAACCAACTTAAAAAATTCGCCTCGGACTTCACAAGCCGCTGCTCTCTTGAATGACAGGGGATTTGGGTATGGCGGCGTCGCCTCCGCCGCAGAAACAGCCGAACTTGGTGACGAGCGAGCGCAGCTACCTATCTTCGCTGCAAGCCGTCCAGCTGCCTCCGGCCCAAGGAGGCCGATGCTCGCGCATCGCTGCGAGATTGTTGCAAAGTGATTGTCTGAGAATCCGACGCTCGCTGAAGACTACAGAGGGCATCAGAAGAGCTGCTCTGAGCCGAAGCCGGCGACGACGACGACGAGGACTAAACAACTACATCCACGAAACTCTGGCGCACCCATCACGGAACACGAATGTTCATCGCTCGGCTCGTCCGGAGTTCTGCCTCCGAGTGCGGATTTACGAGAGTATCGAGCTCGAGAGGAACAAGAAAATGACGTTCCGAGAGACAAAGGAGTAGCAGCGCTGAGCTCTGATCCCGGATGGTCGATCCAAATCGGAATTCGGAGCGAGAACTCGGATGAAACGGGAAGGTCGAGGGAACAGAGATCGGGAAAAACGATCGCCATCCAGTGGACATAGGCTCTGCTCAAATTCGTTTCGATGGTGAGCAGTGGAGCGTGTTCGACTCGAAATAACGTTGTCGGTCAGCGGCCGTAATGCTGGACGGTTGGCTAGGCAGCTGCGGAGGTACGCCGGCCAGCCCACAGCGACCCAATCACGACGTGCCCACCATGACCTGGATCGACAATCGGTGGCACGATACAGGACTTGCGATACATGACGTCAACTTCGGGGATCTGTCTTGTTGAGCGTTTGTCAAGTTTGAGCCGGAGTTCGATAGAAGCTATTTCCGTCGAGTCGCCAATCGAGCTGTTGCCGGATGGAATTGAAAATCTCTCCACATACCTGGGGGCCTATTCCCTCATCCGTCGCCTCGGAGCTTGAATCTCTCGGGCGGCGTGTACTGAAAGCGATATGAGCGTTCGGTCGTTCTCGTGATCTTTTTAGACCTCTTTCGCGCTTCCCCCTGTTTCCTGGGGGAGACGAATCGAAGCCGAACCGCATCGAGCACGAAGTGAGAAGGAATTCCAAAAAACGGTGATGGGTTGTCTCCATCAACATCGACGGCCAAGATGAAAGGTTGATTCTGCACGGAACTACAGAAAAACCGGGCACCCTTTCGGTCTAGCGCAGTAATTTCTCCTCCAACAGCTGGATCTACAGAGGAGCGCTGAGATTCTCCTTTAAGCGACATCCGATATCCCTGCCGCAACGCTATCGTCAGCAGCTACTGAATCGAGGGTGGGTCTATTTGTATTGAGCTGGGTCGCTCCAAATCTTCGCCGAAGCCGACCGTCCTCCAGAGAGGACTCCGTGGCGGAAAATGAGGAGATGAGTTTCTGAAATATCGTTCTTCCCCCCCCCGCGAGGGGAGCCGGAGATTCGGGGAGAAAATCCAGTGGGAACCCAGGAAAAACCTTCGAAAAGGGTGGGACCGTGAGGAGATCAAGACCAGCCCTGAATGTCCTTTTCAGGTGGTTTATTGCTTTCGCAGAAATATTTACTGCTCCCGCTCGGGATCTACGAGAGGACCGAGGGAACACTCAAAACGGGGAGGGCGTGTTACACCATTTAACGCAGCTCAGACATGATCAAATCGTCGTGGTACTAGCGGATGAGGGAGCAAACTTGCCCCACCGAAGAATAGGCGCTCCCAAACGCGAATCACCTTAATGTTGGGAAATCGCGTGCCTCTTCCCGCGATAATATTTCGCACTCTCCGAAAGCTTCCTCGCCGGCATTCGGAGATCGAGTTCTTCGACGCAGGAAGAGCCATTAAATTGGTGGTAATGTCGCATAAATCGATACCGGCCAAGCGCGTTCGGATTGAATCTCCCTTAATTGCTACGTTCCGGTGAATATCCAATCAAAGATCCCCAGGACAACAAGAGCAACCAGGTGGAATGGCATCGGAATGGCTCTTCCGCGAAGTTTCCTCAAACTGTCGGAAAACTTTCGCTTGCCCGGCGGAGAAAGGAAAGTTCAGCGGAGATACAATATCGCGCGCGCGCTTCTCCGCAGCCCAACCCGAGACCTCTCGGTATCCGAGCCACATCGCTGGTCGCTTACGTGAGTTTCGCTTATCGGGTGGGATCTTGTCCTGCGTCGAATATCAATTATTATTCGACCGGGGTCCTTGGTGAAGGATTTTTACGCGGAGAAAAATTGCTTCCCTGCTTAAGACTTGAGACACAACGGGATCTCTTCGAGGAAGTGGATTGGCCAATGTCGAAATGTTGCGCCACTCGGTTTTTTTCCCAAGCGTCTCGCGGATGACAAATCACCCCAGTCCATCACCGTATTTTAATATGAACGCTCCACTATCCGGCTTCGGCAGCGAAGCCGGAGTCGTTCGAGTTATCTGCTCCACCATCCGAACTCGCCTGTTTACTTAGCGAATATTAATTCTCATCGCAAACCTCCACGGCCAGCGGAAGCCGGTCGTTGTTCCATACTCCCATCGAAATGGGTCGTTGGACCAGGCGGGTGACGTCGTAATTTCACTGTACCGTATAGCGCGTGACCTATACACTTGGAACTACACTCATCCGATGCTACAAACTATGGCGCAAAGTATTTCCGGATCTGGGTCAGACCTTCGCACCGATCGATTGTTGAATTCGAACAAGCTGAGCAAAAAGCGAGAGCGAATCCCGTCTCCGTCTTGTCGACGGTAGCTCAGACGAACTCGTTAAACCCGTGAGGTGTCCACGAAAACCCCAGCCGGCTGCATCACCCCGACTTCCGAATTAAAACAATTCTCCCGCAAGGGTGTTTCCCGGCGGAGATCACGTACGCCCGTATGTGCGGGGATCTTGCCGCACGGACAACGCACGATACCAGCACGGTTTTAGCTTGTGGAACAGAGAATGTCTCTCAGCATACACCCAGGTACTAGCATGATACATCTTATTCGTGCTCAGAAAAGCCAATCTATTTTTCGCGCGTGCGACGGTCGCCTGCGTTCGCCTTTGACCGAGAGCCCACAGCGAGTAGACGCTCCTCGGATAAACGAGTGGGACCGAGGCGGCGTACCTCGGTCGTCGGTTGCTCCAATCTCTCGCTCTCTCCCCTAATGGGAACGCTGGACTAATTATTTACCCGAAGGCATCCGACAAAGTGACTCTGCATTTGGTCCCAAAAGCCTCTCGCCAGCTCTCCCGGTCCTCCCTGAGCGTTACGTCGACGCACGCTCAGACAGGATCAGCCAAGCAGCAGCAGCAGCAGACGCAGACGCATCACAAGGCCGCCCAGATATTCCCTCGCCCACTAGGCAAGTGCTCGCAAAAGAACATGCAAGCTGCGATTTGTCCCAAACAGTAAAGTCCTGCTCAAGGTGGTTGGTGACACAACGTCGGCCCAAAGCGGCGAACGACAGCGCTCCCATCTCGACAGGATCGTGTAAAGCGCTCTGGCGCGATGTGCATACCGATTCGAAAGGAGCAGCTCATCGCGATAACATCCATAGCCGCCAAAATCAATAGCGACGGGAGACAGGCCAAGATGCACTGCCGTGCATGACACGATACAGCAGCGGACTTCGTGCCGACGGATCGACACTCCGGCCGAGAGTGGCGGCGTTTCGATGGCGGGCCGACAGGAGTCCCGGACAAATCCTGTCGAGCTGTCGATGTTCGAGTAAATAGGATACAACAATGCATTCGATCGATAGCGGCGGCCAGCGAGCCAGCAAGTGAACGAATTGCGCACAGATGCTGATTCCGTCACCGGTGCAACCACGACGCGGCTGGACAATAGGTGCTAATTAGAGAGACGGGTACACGTGTTCCGGTGTCATGTCCCGCTACGGCATCGGCAGGACACTGTCCCGAGGACTGCCAACAGGAATACCGCCGGCGGACTGGCCCGCCACCACCCAACTCGTCTGCTCAGCTGAAGTCCGTGCGATCTAACGACCGGCGACGTGCCTCGTAGGATTGAGTCGGAGCTGCATTGGCGACGACCGATAACTCCCCCGGCCCCCTCATTGCCGCCCCCCGCCATTTCTCCCGCCAACCACCGACCACCAGGACGATGTTCCTAATGACGGTGAACTGAACAAAGAGGACGGAAGAGGGGGCGCCGAAGTGAAATGTGCTCGGCGCTGAGCTCCTTGGCCGTCTGCCACGACTAAACAAAAGTCCTCGAGAAAAACGAGCGCGCTATCCTCGGGTGGCTCGTTCTGAACAACAGAATGTCGGTGCTACCTAGGTTGTGTGTTCGCCAGGTCGGTTCGTCCGTCCGTCTGTCCACACGCCCGCCCGCTCGCCTGTCGATATGACTATCAAACAGTGTGTCCGTGTTAAAAGCTTATCGACCGACGATCGATGCAGCAGCCGTATGCGGGAGGTTAAGCACAATCGTGCGAGGACGAAGCTTCGAATCTCAACTCCGGAACGGACAGACGGAGGTTTCTTTCCTCTCGAACACCGTCTCAGGGAACAGGCAGTCCTCATGTTCGATGTTCCGGGTTCGTCTCTCGTACGGTGCTCTGAGCTTTCGAACTCCGCTCTTTTCTACGAGAGCCATTCGGAATCCCGAGCTTCTGACCTGTTTCCGTTTTTTTCGCCTCCGCGAACATCGAGTTCCATCAATAATTCGTCTTCGTGGAATCTCGCCGGGTTCTGAGAACAACTTCATGCGACGGAATGATTTCCGGCGATTACTCCCCTTCATCGAGAGTGGCAGAGCCGAACGCCAAGATGCACTAGGGTGGAATAATCGCTTTCCGTGTAATATTGCATGTGAGCAACGATCTCGTACACGGAGCATTCTCCCCATTATTCGGACCTCTAATGAAGCCGCTCCCACCGCGAGGCATCACCTGATCGTATCAGCTAAACCAACAGCCGCCCGCATCGTAAGGAAGAATCGATTCACGCTCATCCCGTAAATATTGCATAATCCTTCGACCGGATTTTCGAAGCTAGACGCTTCCTCACCGCAATCCGCGTGACTCGATGTTATGCATAGATAACTCGGGCTGGCGTACGAGCCAGGTCCGGAGGAAGCCGCTTCGACCCTTGCGTCCTTCAAGGGCTCCCGGACCGGCGGGGGATTCATTGTGCGGAGCAGCCATACGATCGACAAAGTATTGCGCTGCACGGTTCCACATCGTCTCATAATTGCGGCGAGGTCCGAGCGAAAACCGCCATGAGGACAAGGCGAAGAGTTCCAAGCACGACGCTAAAACGTGTCTCGCACCGACACCGACCATTCCATCATCTTATGATTACGTCGAGCCTCAACGAATCATCGGGGACGGGGGAATTCTCGTCCTTCAAGGGGTTCGCGAAGTGATTTATTGTTGTACAGACCCGCTCCCTTTACCTCACCAAGACCGATAAACTAATTGAGGCTCGGGAGCGCGGCATCGGAATAATCTTTGCGAAACCCTATTATTTTGCGATTATTGAAACGAATGGACCCAAACGCGCGGACGCATGGAACAAAATATCGGATCTTCAAACTATTGATATATTTTCGAGCCTCCGCCACGGATCCTATCGATGCTCTATATTCTGCCGAGGCAGCTCAGGCGTCTCGAAGTCGGCGAGGTGGCGGCTGAACAAGCAGCTCGTCCTCATTCCCTATCCGTCATGGATTCTCTGTCGATCCGTTCCCAAACTCTGAGCATGCGTGCGGCTCGTTCAGTGGAGCTACCCACGTGCGGTGCGGAGCTCGACAAAGGAGCTTTCCTTCCGCTTATATCGAAAATCCTCTCGATCCGGCCGGAAGTCTCTACCTATCGAGAGGATGATACGATCCCGGATGCCGAATCGTTATAATTCCGACGATATTCTAGCGGTATGCTCCGACTTTTTCGGCGCTCGTATGGGTCCGAAGGTTTGTTTACCTCGGGGAGAATATAAGGCAGCTCCAAGCGTCTGAGCAGCGCATGGTCTCTGCTGGACACTCGAAATTAAGTTTTCCAACTCCATAATGGCTCACAGCGATGCTCTCGGCTTCGCCTGCGAGCACAGAATCCCAGCGAATCCTGACGACGAGGCGGTTCTCAGAGCGAATTATCAAGACAAAGGATGAGGCGGTCATTATCCGTCGAAGTTGTTCTCAGAAGTAATCGTTCACCGGAGCAGCACGGAACCATGGAAGAAAATGGATGACCTCACTACAAAATGGAGGCTCCGCCAAAACGGAGAACAAGGATGACTGCGATATTCGACCCGGAGCGCATTTCAATGCACGCCCGTCCGAACGAAGCGTCCAAGCTCGACAGAACACATTTGGGGATTCTTGGTGTTGCGCCGAACTCGAGATTTCTCTCAAAGCTTTCCCGGTCCGAAGTTTGCGCGAATGTGAGACCTTTACGATGTGGCTTTAAAAACATCGGGCAGAGGAATACTCCGAATTCATGGACTTCGACAGAAATCTGCTCAAACTCTTAAACAACTCACACTCTCCAGAACTTTTTCGGAAGAAGCGACGGAACCTTCCCCGCCGACGCGCGTTCTCCTTACTTTTTCCCCAGCAAATCTTTCGAGGAATTCCCACATGTTCTCGCACTTATTCAAATCAGCTCCGGGAATCCCCTTCAATCCACTCTGACGGATGTTTCGCTTTTTAGAAGCTCTCTCGGAGAACATGTTTTCTCCGAGAATTCAATATTCGAGGGAATGTCATCCTGAAATAATTCCCCGAGCACTTATCTTGACGCCGAGAGCCCAATGCTTTTTAGTCGGCAGGAACCTGGCGTCGTGGCGTTCCAATCGATCCTTACAACAGGAAACAGACCTGGGATTCATCGGATCGGTCTGTTGCAGTGAGTTCATTCGGAATTCCGAAAATGTGGCTATTTTTGTCAATTTCACCACGCTTTCGTGGAGTTTGCCACGATAGCGGTTATTGTTCGTAGTGATTACGCTGGTTCCGAGCAAGCGGCGCCAAGAGCCGAATCCCATCCTCTCATTCGAACGATCTAATAGTTTTTGCACTTCACGTGACCATCGCACTCTCGTTGTTCCATTTATTGTTCAGGGAGTTCCGGTTATTGTTGCTGCCGACATCGTTGTCGTTCCGTATCGCGACGGGGTAAATACGTGCAACACTCTTAATTAGAGCAGCGGGTACACAATCTGCGACGTTGGTAATTATTATGGCAAACTGCGATTAATTTAGAAGAGTCGAACGGACCCACCATCGAACATTCGGTCCAACCGTCCGTCGGACCGACCGATAGAACCGCCACTACTACCATCGCCGTCACCGCGACCGTCGATGAACGGACACACGGACGGGCGTACGGACGAGCGAGCGAGCGAACAACTCCGCCCCGCAACGTCAGCTTGATCAGCGCAAACCAAAATCCCCACCAAACTTTGACGTGGTCCTCGTGGAGTTTGACTAAGCCCGCGTCGTTTCCGCCTCCACCGCCATCGCTACCATCGAAGTTGACTTTCGGGCTCTCGCCAGAATGACGAAAAAATCTACGTGATATCCTCGTCGGACCCACGTGGTTTCCAGCTTTAATCCCCGAGCTAGGAGGCCTTCCGAAATTAAATCCATGGATTGGTTTTGCCCTTGCGTCGAGCAGACTTGAAACTTCGTTTAGGTCGGAGGCGATTCTCTTTCGATCGACTCAACGGAAGGGGTCAACGGAAGACGCGTTGATCGAACGGTGGCTGTTCGATGGGATTGTTTGCGTTCCATTCGGATTTCATTAGCGTGGAGTCCGGACTCGGACGGCGGATCTCATTTCGATCATCTCGTGATCATCGGTGGCGCGACGTCATGCGCGTGGTTGTTTGCCAATCTCTTCAACGACCCTTTCATCCCTCAATCGCGAGACTTCATGCCTCGGAAATAGCAGTTCGGCACGCATCCCTCATGCTGATTGAGTTTGTTGGTGTTTAATTACCGCCAAGCGATCCCAATATATTCTGACAAAGCTCTCCGCAATGTGGAGAGCTTCATTGAGTCACCAATCAATCGGGGGTACGCTCAGAGCGAATAGAACAGCTCCTAATGACTTTTGGGAAAATCTCAGCGTCAGAATCGAAAGCCCGGGGTTGCAGCTCTCGCAAAAGACGTGTCACCGGCTCCGGATCGCTTTGTTTCCGGAAAACTTAGTAGCTGCACAGGGATCTTTTTTGCAGCTACATAGAGCGACGCGAGCTAAGTGGCCGAAGGATCGATATCCATAGCAAACAATTGGAATCGTCCTCGTACAGAGTTCGTAAAACAAACAAATAGGGCTATAGTGGGTATCTCTGCGCCGGAGGATGAATCGAAACAGATCGACTCCGATTCCAAGTTCCACTTCTGAATTACGACCCTCAGGTTTTGACTCTGAGCCCCGCGCAACGAATTCTAAAATTCAAGCCGAGCCGATGACCTCGCACCTCGCGGCGACAATTCACCAGCAAGAGAGGATCGGAACCTTCGTGCCTGGCTCGATTTCGATCCTTGTTTTCGCAGCTGCTCGTCCGACAATGGGAAAACCATATTCGAGGAAACAAATTGGTGGATTTCGCGCGAAACTTCGAATCCGAGCCCATGTTCCCCATGATCCACATGTTTCTCGTGATTGGTGAATCCCGCTGATTTTCGTGCGATTTCACGGTAGACCGTTGTCGGGACTTTTGATTCCGATAACGATGTCAAGCGTCCGGGCCCGGTCTAACTTTGGCTCTGCTCGCTCACTTTTCGAGTCGAGATAAGTCCGCAGCGACGGATGCCACTTTTATCTTGAAATCCTCCACCAGGCGTGGGCGTACTCGGGGTTGACGGACGATTCCGTCTCGCTCTCTTGCTATCTCTTCATTCATCCATCTATCGTGCTCCTCCGGATGACAGAGGTGTTCGACAACTGGCTGATGACAAGCTCGCTCGCGGAGTTCGATCTCTCCGGAGCTCATGATTTTCTCCCGCGTTCTGCGAGAACAGAGTTCCCGCGCGGGCAATCGCCGGGGAAGACGTCGAGGAGCGCGAGAAGTTAATAGACGAGCACTGTTGTGACAGGATGTCAAACGGAGCGGGAGAACGAATGTCATGACAGACGAAGTCCAGAAAACCCAGAGGCTGCTGAGCTCGGTGCCGACAGTGTCGATTCATCGAACGCGCTGGCGTTCGAATTTACGGCGCGACTCCACCGATGAGGGAGACGGTAGGGGAGATGTCGTCGAATTTTTAAGCCTGAGTCGTCGTTCACTCACCTGAATGTCAGAACTGTGAGCGGCCTGAAACTCTTGTGCGATGCCGGACTCGACATCGGCGTTCCCCAGAAGTCGTTCGTCCACAACGAGTACCAATCTATGCCGGGATCGCTGTTGACAACGTCCGGATTCCTAACGATCGCAACGATATCGTCGTGAACGAGTTCACCGTCGAGCGCCGCATTCGGAGCCCACAAACCGAAACCGTCGAAACAGAAGCACAGAAACGTCACACTCGCCGCAGCGGCTGCGCAACACACCCGGTCCCTCCACGGGGAAGGTTTAGGGTGGCGCATCGTTTTATGCCGCGTTTCAGTCACTCGCCGCTGCATGAACTTGAACTTCCACTTCATCATGTTTCACCACCACTTCAAAGAGTTCCACAAAAAGCAACACAACTCGAGAGCATGGGATGAGCTCAACCCCACGGTCGCACATCCTCCCTCGCCGAAGTGTGGACCGCATCTGAGCGGACTCACTTCGAGAGCGAGTCCTCGTCTGCGGCCAAAAGAGGAAACTCCGGCGCTGGGGTCGACCCCCGCGCATGCTCTCAGAGCTTACCACCAAAAGGTACGTTGTCGCCGCCGTCACGACCGCCACCTTTGCAGGCATGGAGCCGACGTTACGTTCGCAGTCTCATCGAAACGAGCGGAAAATCCGTGAGTGATCCGCGATGCGTAACAAGGAATAGCGCGACGAAGTCACCGGGAACGAGGGCGCTCCGATTCGTGGTCCGGGTCAGGACCCACGACGACGGAGAGAAACGCGATTGGTCCACCGAGGGTCACAAAGGGTGTCCGATTTCCAGCACATATTATTATGTAATAATCGTCCGATACCCTCATGGTGATATTATAGCGATAAGTTGATCTCGTTGTGGCTTTGAGGCCCTGCTGCCGTGTCGTTTCCGTCGGAATGGGCTCGAGGAGACACTCCTCTCTCGGGACGAGTCGAAAACGAACGAGTCGGGAAGTGCAGCGGCGACTTCTCGCGAGCACTGATGCGACATGCGAGCAAATCAGTGGAATAGCGACAGAGCGTCTTATTCGCATCCGCGACGAGCACGATGCGAGAGCCGAACGATCATGCTTGTCACAACGAGACCTCCTGTCTTAAATGGGATTGTGTCCGTGCATGCCCGGCTGCCAAGCGATTCCCCCGCTTGACGGCTGTCCTACCCGTCGTACGGCTGCAGTACCGGGAGCGTCCTCGTGGCCTTTTCTCGTACTGCCACTCTTCGTTTGGTGGAGCTTCGCGCTTGTCTCGTTCATTTCCTTTTGTCGCTTTCCGGGCTCCTACTTGTTTCCGACCTCCTCCTCGCTCGACTCACTTGTTCAGTTTCAGGACAGCTTCTGAGCGAGTGAGAGCGTAGCAAATCGAAAAAGTCACCGTACCCTTCAGATACAGCGTGAAAGATGCACAAAAGAAATTCGGCAGTTGGCAGGAGAACTGGCAGACAGGCGGGGTAGGCACAAAGGCAGAGCACATACCCGCGGAGAGAAAACGGCGGACGGCAAGATAGACGGATTTCCCGTGTCATCCTGCCGCACGAATTCGAAACCGACCAGAGCCCATGATCTGCTGCTTGTTTCGAATAATTCGTGTGGCAGGCTGAGGGAAGAGCTGCGAAGGGCAGCACAGGTACAGATACTCCATGTGAAGCACATTTCGCGGAACGGCCTCCGAGTCAGAACTTAAACGAGCGTAGATCGCCTACTCGCGGGAATATCCCTCCCCCGAATAAATTTACTGATTCGATGAGCGAGTGATCGTGGCTTAATGCAGAAAAAAAAAACCGTGCTTCGTTTGAATCAAAGCCCCCGTCTGGAAACCAGGAGCACCGTTCCATTAAAGGTTGAAGCACCCTGAATCACTTGAGGATCCGGTCGACGGTCGAGCTGTCAGGGCGGAGATGAGAGGATGACCGCTAGCTAAAAGTCCGATCATTCGGTTTGGTGCGTTTACGTGGCCATATTTATGCTAGTGCTTTGTTATTCACGACGACTCATGGAGACGTACCGGGGCCAGGTCCGAAGTTTATGGGGTAACTATTAGAATCGCGATGTGAATTTTTGACCAGGCAATCTTCGCCGTATGACTCTATCTCCAGTCGATTGTTCGTGGGGGGGGGCGGTTTGGTCGAAGAGCACGAATGCTACAAGAGTCCACGTGTGCCAATGAGCGTGGGCGTATTGCTCTATACATTTGTTCCCTCCGATGGATGCAGCCACTCAAACCATCAGCTGAGCACCAGATGGACTCTAATTAGATTCCGCGCGCGATAGGACCTATCCCCAATCGCGCCTAACTCATAGGGTCGGCATGTAGAGAATCGCATTGAATGTTGTTCCGGAATCTCGGGGAATCGTGAATCGGCAGTTTCCCCGCGGAGGGACGAGTCGAATCGCGAAGCTCTCACTCAGAGATACCCGAAATCAATCTTCAGAGTTCCAGAGTCCATAGGCGAGCACTTTGAGGTCGGATTTCCAATGAGGGTGTTCTGGAAGCCGAGCACGTTCTCATGAAGCCAACACTCGGCGCCTAAACGGTCGGATGTTGTTCGTGTTGGTTTGGAATGACTCACTCTTGCAGTCGGTCATTCACCGAGTTCCTCTCGAGGTGAGAGTCGGTCTGAGCTGGTTATGCCTATCGAATCTCTCGACTACTCGGAATGACTTCAACCCGGCGTTCCGAGGCTTAAGTTGTCAGACTTCATTAGTATTTAGAGAACGGTGGAGGCACTCTCTTCTTCATTTCAAGAAATCACAGCGCCGTGACCAGCAGCGTCGAGGAGGGCTCACCTCAAGTCACGGGGGACCGAGGACGCATATATGTTGCCACTGAGAGCGAAGGAATGGGCTTTATACATGGGGACCGCAGCAGCGGGAAGTGTGGCTGATCTGTTGCTGGCGATGCGAACACGCACCCGACGAGACTGACAGCCGAGCAGGCGGATAGAGAGGCTTAACGAGTCAGAATGGAACTCCTCTTGATCGTAATACAAACTCAGAACGCGAGAGAAATACTCCGCGAGCTGTTGACCGTTCCGTTCGACGAGGAATTCGCGAGCTATTCGTTGAACTCGAGAGAGCCTTACGTCATGGAAGCTCGATCGTGACAGAACCGTTCGTGTTCAGATCGGGGGGAGATGATCAGCGATCCGTTCGATATTTTGAAGGCCGTCGAGGGCCTCTGCAACGAGAGAACTGGACGTTCGATTCCTCACTAAACCTAATTGGCAAGCATTGCTTACGCCGGCATTGACAGTTTTTGCGTCGAGTAATTTCCGGCTGAGGGTACCTAAAAACCTCTCGATAGATGTCTTCGGATGTTCCCCTGAAGGCGGTCTCAACAGACGAGAGAAGGAACTAGCTAGGGGAAGAAGAGTCGCAGTCGTCGCCGGGCGCGAGCAGCCAGAGGCGACCACTCAGTCAGTCGTTAGTGTTTCGACCTTGATCGAAATCGGGAACCATAGGTCGTAGTTGCGGGGTCTAGTCACTAATCGGACCAGATAAACTGTCACGTTTATTGTAGAACTGTAATGGAAAGCTCCTATCGGACTTGGGAGAGGTGCCTAGATCCCGCCGAGGAAAATTCATCCGCGTGGACACTCCTGGAGTGACTCGACGCCTATGGACGGGGAGCCGGCCCACAGTGGTCGGAAACCACGGAAAATCATAACTTCTGAACGGCTGGACCGATTTCGCTGAAATTTTTATGGTGGGTTATTGGGCCTAAAACCCAACTTTTGAGAATATAACTGGGTCTGGGTTTGACCCCGGTGACCCCTAGAATCGAAATTTTTTCACTAAATCGGCGATTGCGGCTAAACGGCTGAACCGATTTCGGATTTCTTGGTGGCGTTGGAAAGCTGAGTAAATTTCGCATCTTTTTGCCTCTTACGAATTTGACCTATGACCTTCCGTAAGCGAGCTAGCGGCCGATTCTTAGAGGCGCCGATATCTCCACGAAAAATGCTTCGTTTTTAACTCGCAAAAAAACGATTCGGTGTGGAATTGGATGATCTACCCGTTTCTGACAATATTACAGTCATTTAGTAAAGACGAAAAAAAATATTTTTTTTCAAGTCAAAAATCACGTTTTTTTGCGGTTTTTTCACGAAAGTGCCCCACCCCTCTAGGTCCGTAGACCCACCAACATTTTTTTATGATGCCCCTCACGCCCCCGCATCCCGTGATGCCCATATTGGGCACCCCTTCCGGGGTTATCTACCTTTAAATCCGGAAAAACCCTTAAAATGGCAATTTTTCATAGAAAAAAATTTCTGAAAATTAATTCCAGGGCTAAAAATTCGCTGGATCGGCTTCATTCTTGTAGAAAACCGCGAAAATCAACTCAGAACTTCGAATCCGCCGCCAGCGACGCCATCTTTGGCGCCAACAGCGCCGCCATCTTTGGCGCCATTCGGCGGCCTCATAAACAACGCGCGGGACGGTCGATTCGCCACACGTGTTAGTGCTTGTGCAGTTCAACGGTCGGAAACTCTTGCGATGAAGTCCTACATGCTTGTGATACCCTACGGGGACCTTATGGACTTCTTCCTATCGAATCAATTCGATCTGGACCTCATCATGGAAGATATCCAGCATCGGTACCACATGATCCATCAAGACGATTTCAAGGAGTTCAGAGCACACTTGAGCAAGAACATCCTGCCGAACTTCACGAAGAGGTAGGAAAGACAACCGGTCGCTGCAGAATCAAGTTCGGCAAGAAGTACCAGGAGTGGTTGAAGAAGTATCTGCTCGTGAACGTTGACGTCGATGAGTCCCGGGAGGCTCCTTGAAATCGTCTTGATGAATCATGTGGTACCGATGCTGGATATCTTCCATGATGAGGTCCAGGTCGAATTGATTAGATAGGAAGAAGTCCATAAGATCCCCGTAGGGTATCACAAGCATGTACGACTTCATCGCAAGAGTTTCCGGCCCTTGAACAGCACAATGGCGCCAAAGATGGCCCGAACGGCGCCAAAGTGGCGCCGCGGCGGCACCAAAGATGGCGTCGCTGGCGGCGAATTCGAAGTTCTGAGTTGATTTGCGCGGTTTTCTACAAGAATAAAGCCGATCCAGCGAATTTCTAGCCCTGAAATTAATTTTTAGAATTTTTTCTCTATGAAAAATTGCCATTTTAAGGGTTTTTCCGGATTTAAAGGTAGATAATCCCGGAAGGGGTGCCCAACATTACCTTCATGGGATGCGGGGGCGTGGGGGGCATCATAAAAAAATGTTGGTGGGTCTACGGACCTAGAGGGGTGGGGCATTTTCTTGAAAAAACTGCAAAAAAACGTGATTTTTGACTTGAAAAAAAATATTTTTTTTCGTCTTTACTAAATGATTGTAATATTGTCAGAAAAGGGTAGATCATCCAATTCCACACCGAATCGTTTTTTTGCGAGAAAAAAACGAAGCATTTTTCGTGGAGATATTGGCGCTTCTAAGAATCGGCCGCTAGCTCGCTTACGAAAGGTCATAGGTCAAACCCTCAAGAGACAATAAGATGCGAAATTCACTCAGCTTTCCAACGCCACCAAGCAAACCGAAATCGGTTCAGCCGTTTAGCCGCAATCGCCGATTTAGTGAAAAAAATTCGATTCTCGGGGTCACCGGGGTCAAACCCAGACCCAGTTATATCCTCAAAAGTTGGGTTTTAGGCCCAATAACCCACCATAAAAATTTCAGCGAAATCGGTCCAGCCGTTCAGAAGTTATGATTTTCCGTGGTTTCCGACCACTGTGCGGCCTGATCGTTTCCCGCTGTCGAGAACTGCGCACTGAGGACATCTGGGTCCTTGGCCGCATCCGAGTTTTTGGAAACATTGCCGGGACCGGATGAGAATCGATTTCTCCTGCTTCGATTATAACATTCCGTGCCTCCCCTAAGAATGGAGAATTCAGCCGAGGGAAGCGAACGTGAACACATCGGACAGCTTTTTAATTACTGCCTCGTTGACGTCATACCTTATTTCTCCGTATTCTCAGCTTGACCCAGTCTTCCCTCTTTCTACCCTTAGATGTAGGTACGAGGTCGGAGCGAGCTTTCCCTCCTTCTGGCCGATGCAGGAACCGCTCTCGTACCTGGCAGGGGGCTGCTCGTTGCTGTTGTGGAAGGAGATCGTCGAATATTCTCGCCAAATCCCGTTTTGACCCTGAGGAGACTCCCACCTCCGTTCCCCATCGTTGCCACGGTCGCGGTAAAGGCACCGTCGCTATTGGCGCCATTGCGGGGGCCTGGCGGTATATCGGAAAACGTTTCACGACTCGTTGCTTCTCCACCTCTGTCGTTCCCACCGCGCAGGGAGAGATTGACCCCATGGACGGACGGCATATTTCACGAATGATTTCTTCGAGGAGCAGGTGGTGAGCCAATGTATGCCAATTCGAGCGATCGGCCAACCGAAAGCCGCACCCTCCGATCATCGAGGCCAAGTTTACTTACGGAGATTTGAACGTTGCATGAGGCCTCGTCGCGTCGGTCCTCGAACCGAAGACAGAGATCGAAGATGATGCGAATCTACGATTTCTCTCGCAATCATGATTTCACCTTGCTCAAATACTCAATGTTTTTCTTTTTCCTTGGAGGATTCCTCGACCGAAGTTCGGGGGCCAGAAATCCGTACTGGGAACGGAAACCCGCTCGAAAGCTGAAGTGGGTTCGGCCAAGGGCTGAGTTCGTGGCCGGCGTATTTTTCTCTCCGCCGCACCGTTTGAATCGCTGATATCCGAATCGTGAAATCGGAGCTTCATGAAGTAGCTCATAATGGAAAGAACTCGGGAACATAAAATGTCATTTGTAGATAGGCGTGCTCAATCACGGACCGTGCTGCTGTGGAAATTATGCGACGGAACCAACTGGAGCAATCCGTCACGCTTCCGTCGAATGGAGCGATTACTCACTTGCTCGATGTCCATCACAGGCGTGAGTTTACGACTGGGAGCGGAACTCGTCGACAGTATATCGCGCGGCGAGACTCTGCTCTAAATTTCAAGCCGTCGAATCGAGCTTTTTACAGTATCCCGCAATCTACCGATCCATTCAATCTCTCTCTAATTTGATGGGTTCGTGGTACACAATGGGGGATTCGCTTTGAGGCATCGTCAAATCTTGTGAAAGAAAGCCGCGGCGCTAGTTGCGGAAAGAGGAATCCGTCCACGAGTTCAGTGGGTTTGGCTCGGGACCTTCCTGAATAGCTGCGACGTCTCCGTGGTCCCTCCGCTCAGACCTTCGCATATTAGCGTGGAATTTCGACTCCACGTCCTCGAATCGCCGAGGACGCCGAAATTTCGTCGTTTTCTCGGGCGAGGATTTAAAGCTCCGTCAGAAGCTCAACTCGAATGCTCATGATCGCATCTGTGGTCGGATCCTAAGAGCTGATGTACCGGCTCCATCGGGGTCGATATCTATCTGTTTTCCCGTCGGCCGAGATCGAATCTCTCTCACGGAAGCCCGCTCGAGAAACCGCAACGAATGCTCCCAAGACATCAAGGTCACGACTCGAGGTCTAGGGGAAGGAATATTGCAAACGGACGTAAGGTGCTCCACACGTGTAAAACTCCCCTCAAAGAAGTCATTTTTCCCCCGTGAGCTTTCCTTCGTCGCATGAAACCGCTCCGGTAAAATCGGCGGTTTCCGACCTTAATCCGCGCGAGATCGTTTCTTATCAGGACTCCTTGACGACACGAAACTCAAACGGCAACACGGCATCCCTCACCTGGAATGATCCTTCGACTGTTGATTCGAACGTGGTTCTAGAACAGGATGTGGAATCTCGAGCCGTCGGACTACGCTCTTGCAACTTCCTCTATCGAGTCGGAATGGTCACATGGGGTCCGCGGCCACGTATTGGTCGTTTTGCTGATCGAGGATTTCATCAAAGGGAGGAGGGGGAAACTCCCCGAGTCGCATTCGTGTCTTCATCCAATAACTCGGGGAGGGTTGGCCGACGTCGGATCCGAGTGAGGAAGCCACTGGAAGCCACGGGGATGCGCGTTTCCCTCACTCTTCGAGAAGGGACTGCGGGAGGATGCTCTCAGTTCTTTTCCTTTCAGATCAAGAAATGATTGGTAGTGACTCTCCACCCCCATGAAATAATCAACTTACGGGGATTACCGATACGGAGGGCCGAGTCCGAGACCGCACGGATGGGACGAAGAGGGAAGAGGTTGGGAGAGGGACTCGGAGCCAGATTAGAAATACACAGGAGGTAAGAAGCGTTAGCTTCTTCGGAAATTGTTCATCTACCAGCCCAGCTCTAATGCCGATTGCCTCTCTCCCTGACTCCAATTCAGAAATGGACCTGTGGGCTCTCTGCCTCCTCTCCTCTATTGCATCATTCGCTGGAACGTAGACGTAGCGCTCGATTCAACCGCCGAAAGTACGCGGAGAAGCCCAGACGCTGAATGTTCCCCATGACATGGAACCGAGCTCAAAGATCAACCCAATTAGTCCTGTGCTTTATTTTCTCCTCTATCTCTGAATAATAGGAATTCTGACAAATCTCATCAATTCAGGAGTGAAGGCCGTCGTCCACATCGTCCTCTCCCTCCGCAGAAGTCTGATTATCATCCTGTTCTTTCTTCTTCCCAGGCGAAACCGTATATTTCCCCGGCGAAAGAACGATCATTGTGCAGTATATCAGTGCTTTGCGGATAGTCGAAGGACAGAAGTGTTCTGTCCCTCGGCGAGACTAAAAGCTCATAGTTTTCACAGAAATGAAACTCAGATTCTAACATTTGATTGAGTCAATCTTCAACCGCCTGCTGTCAGTGTCCAGGAGCAAAAGACCAATCCTTCGATCCCGAACTTTCCAAGCTTTATACGGCGCATTCCGAGGGGGAACACATCCTGGTGCAAGCGTTCTGCGCTACGGGCGGATCAGGCATTCGGGGCCCTTGGGGAGATTCACGTATAATCCAGTCAATTTTCGAGTGGGCGATGCTCGCAGCTATTTCCCCTTCAACTTTAGCTCACCTCATCCGATCTCGATCGCATTCCCGTATGTTTCGACTTTCAAACTCTGGGCTCTCACCGATGTCGATCTCTTCTGAATTCGGGGTGCTTAGCAGAATCAGGGGGGCGGGGGATGAATATCGGCCTTCCGATTCTCAGGTAGGGGGAACAACATGACGCCCCTTGCGGAGATCGAATCGGCGCACCTCGATGAGCACCTTCGTCCCATCTGTCTCTCCGAGCACCTTCTCTTATAAAGGAACCGGAATTGATCAAGAAGACGTCGCGTCGCGTTGGCTCCGTGGTTGGACAGATCGTCTTGAGCTCCGTAGAAAACTTCGACAGCCACCCGCAGGGGAATCTGCGATGGCAGGCTAAACTTGTCTCTCGTCTTTTTACAACAGGCCCTTGGTCAGCTGAGGGGGCTCCCAGCCCGGACCACGTTCAACTCAAATGGTGGTGCCATTAGACCACGCACCTGGGCATCCGTCATGACATCCGGTTGCCCGCCTCCTCATCCATAACCCCCTGCTTCTCCACCGTCGCCGTGTGTTGTGCCTCCATCGGTCTGTGCTGAGAAAGTGCGCGGCAGTTGCTTTCTCGTAACATATCCGTGTGCCCATCTTTTCCTACGTGAGCAACTCTCGATGTCAGGACGAGGCCAGTTGAACGGGGGCCCTGCGGGATAAGGAGCACCGACGCGAGATTAAAAGCATCATCAAAAAATTGAAAAGTTCGTGCCCGCTCAGGTCAAACCGGGAGTGACAATAAACCGCACGCGACTGTAAATCACGCGAGCGAATGGACGGACGGACGGGCTTGCTGGCGGGCGGGCGGGCGAGCGTGCAGACACGAAAAAAAAGTCCACGCGCAACCGTTTGTTTGCAATGCATAAGTTTCATTCGGCCGCAAACGGCTAATGAAAAGCGCTCCGTTGCACAAGTGTCAGAATGAAATATTTTACAGCCTTTAACGAGGCTTTATTCATATAATAATTTTTTTTCCGTTTCGCCCACCTGGCCGACAAACAACGTACCGCAACGGATTCTAATGCATCCGTGAGATGAGTTTCGTGACGAGATCCTGCAAAACCTTCCGTCGCTGATCCCCGATTTCGAGAACTTCTTCGTGATTAGCGAAATGACTTGTCGTGTCGTAGTCGGCGACGCACTCGTTGCTGATGAGAGAGATTCCCACTGTTTTGAGACCGCAATGCGCCGCCGTTATGACTTCGTGGCACGTGCTCATTCCGCAAGCGTCAGCGCCGATAATTCTGAGCATCCGGATTTCGGCCACGGTTTCAAAGTTCGGTCCTCCCAGCATGCAGTAGACGCCTTCCCGGATGAAGTTCTTCGCGCCGATCTCGACAGCGATGTCGCGAGCGTGTTTGCGGAGCTCGGGACAGAGAGCATTATTCACAGCTGGAAAACGAGGTCCCCACCGTTCGTCGTTGGCTCCGTTCAGCGGATTGTTCCCCGCCATGCCAGGAAAGTTTATGAAGTCTTTGATGATCATCAAATCCCCGGTCTTGAAGCGCGCATTCACTCCCCCAGGGGCGTTCGTGACGACGAGATACTTGATTCCGAGGAGTTTCATCAGACGAACTGGCATAGCACATTTCCAGAGCGGGTATCCCTCAAACGGGTGGAATCGGCCTTGCATGCACACAACGGTCTTCCCGTTCAATTTTCCGAACACGAACCTCCCCCGGTGGCCTTGAACGGTGCTCCGGGGAAAGTCGGGGATGTCTTTGTAGTCGACGACTTCGCGATCCTCAAGGATGTCCGCGAGAGCGCCCAAACCGGATCCGCAAATGACAAGCACCGTCGGTTCGTGCTTCGTGCGACTGGCGATCACTTCAGAAATTTCCTTCATGCGCTCATAGCTATAGCATGTTTCTCCGGTCATGTTCGCTAATTGCTATCGTTGGAGCACCGACCGACTTGAGCACTCGGAGAGTGACCGGCACGCTCTTGACGGCGAAATCTGAACTTCGAGGCGCTCTCCTGTGGGAGAGCGTTCTCGCCACGGAATGTATAGGCCGCTGAACGACGTTCTAATAGCAGCGGATGACGCTGTTAGAAGTCGTTCATGGCTGACTGAAAAGCTTTGAGCGAACCGCATACATGAGTTAGCCGGACATCGCGAGCCTCGGTGTTCGATGCCGTGGAGCGAGGAATTTGTTCAGGCAAAGTTGACGGTTTGCAGAAAACTATCCCCATCGAGCGATACCAACTCGAGATCTCTCGCTTTACGAGGATGCTCGTATGATGCTGAGCTCTGACATCCACTCCGCAACTCGGAAATCTCCATCCGTCAGCATTATCAAGCATAGTAGTTCCTACAAGGATCCACATTCACTGCTCCCATGCGGCGAGTACCTTGGGTATCGGATTTGTTTGTCTTTACAACTCGATCTAACAGATCTCGTTTACTCGCTGTTGATAGACGTGAAATCGGTGGAGAAGTTTTACAGATGTCCAGATCCTCTCCAGAGATCAAACCGTCATATGGAGTTAGGCTCCGGATCGAGAGACCCAAAGCGATCGTCTTCGTTAGTTCTCTAACGTCTATTCCTCCGTTGGATGTGTTAGATACCATGCTCGGTGAACGTTCAAGACACGTCAGCAGTTCAGCGGTCGCGAGAGCGGAAGACACGGATCGCGTCACCGAAGAGCCCGTGCGGCACGCGTTAACAGCGCATAACTTTCGGGTTTTCTTTTTCCACTCGCTTCGCACGGTCGAAATTCCGCATATCAAAACCTGCGCCTCGGCGTCGATCGCTCTCGTTCCCTCCCGATGCTCCCGAATCAAAGAACTAGTTGGCGTAACTCCGCTCCCGGAGACCCTCAAGATTTAATTGCCAGTTGTTGTACTTCGCATCGCCAGCGACCATCGTTCACTTGTACTCTCTCATTGAGGTTCTTCTTAGTTCTCGGTAACTCTCGCACGCCACAAGAGGTTCTGTGGAAGGGGGCGCTTAGTTTAATTACCTGCTACTGGGCTAGCGTCTTGCTAAAAGACATGGGGGCAGGACGCAAGCAAGAGGTGTCGTCCTGTCATTCGTGTGACACCTCTGCTCAAACTTCTTTTAGGCAGCCAGCCAGGCAGCCAGTCGAGCAAGGCAGCGAGCGATGGAAAGAGGAGAAGAGACCGGGCAAGTGAGCAGGTCTATACGGGAGGGCGAGCCAAGGAGGTCCTGGTTCGGTGCGTCTCACCATCTGCACAGCTTGTCTTGCCCAAGATATGACCTGCGGGCCGTTGTACTCGCTTCGAAGGGTCGCCACTTGTGAGCCGCACGCGTTCATTGAAGCCAGCGTAGACTTTCACGACGGTGGTCACGCTCCGTCAAACACCGCGGCGCCCGCGCACTCACTCGACGAAAGCAGCTTCAGAG
Organism: Galendromus occidentalis; assembly: GCF_000255335.2. Taxonomy (NCBI): domain Eukaryota; kingdom Metazoa; phylum Arthropoda; class Arachnida; order Mesostigmata; family Phytoseiidae; genus Galendromus; species Galendromus occidentalis. Next base: position 91,467 of record NW_003805502.1, read on the forward strand.
AGACCGGCCAGTAGTGCGATGGCAGTATCTATAACTGTTGAAACTGCCCGACGTGCTGCGCTGCTTGGCTGCTCCTGAGTTGAACGCTCCATTCAGGTTTCGCCCTCTGAATTACTTATATTTTTTCCACTCACGAGGGTTCGTTCCTCGATCCCATTTTAATTCCATTACATTACGGGAACACGAGATCCAAAGTTTCATATTCGCCCTCGAAATCTCACAGGTAGTAATCGCGAAGTTATCTACGCCCCGAGCGGGAGGAGCGTAATTCTACCATCTTCTCTGCCACGAGAAGGAGCGGACTCCGAGTCCGACAAAATAGACGCGCTCGACCTCAGCAGGCGCCGCGGCGGCCATCGGGTCACTTCGTTGGGTGGCCGGACGGCTCCCCGGAATGCCCCATCACGTCTTGCGCTCACATCCTGGATTAATCCAGTGCAGAACGCGCAGATATTTCACCTCAATGGTTACGCATTTGTCATCTTGCCACCGTTGGCGTCGTTGACCACGGCGCCGGCCATTCCTGCTCCTTCTGCTCCAGCCACCACGGTCGCCGTCGCAGTGACACGAACTCGACGTTCTGGACAGTTTACTCTAAACGTGTCACCGATTTTTGGGCTTCAATGGTATTCGTTGCATATGAGTCAGCGAGGCCATTCGGTACATTATTTCGCGCGGAGCGTAGAGCTTCCTCCCATGAGCGTCTATTCTCCATCTTGCGGGTTCGTTGCTGATGGCTCGCGGACGTTTCGCGGAACTCGGGGTCGATTCAACAACAAATGACTCTGCCGGTAGCTTTGCGGTTCGCTCGAGTCCAAGATTCAGAACTCGTGCGGAACGGGTAGTCGAAAAAACGGCTCGCGAAAGAGAGAAATACGCGATGTGTACGAGACCGATCAACAATAAATAATGACTCGTAGCGACCCCCGTCGTCCCCCGGCCGGTGTTCCGAGCTGCCCTTCGCCTTGATGTGGGCGCGCGGACCACCGCCACGGAGCACAACGACTGTGGCCACCGACGCGACGGTGTGAAGTAGGACGTGGTTACAGCATAATGGAGCTGTCTACGAGCACAATTCACCCATCCGTGCGTCAAATAATTGAATAGTTACTCAGAGACTGAAAATAACATTGGATGAGAACCACACCGGATGCGGCAGAATTAACGCGATAATTGTCGGGAAAACCGCGTCTTCGATCGAGTTTATCCGGTCGTCCCCGTACAGGTCCCGTGTCCGAGGAACCGCGCAGTCTGAAACCGCGATTCCCGCGAGATCCAGGTAACACCAGACCATGATGGACTCCCGTCCGATGGACTCGACACCGTCTCGAGCGCAAAAAATCGGAAACTGACTGTGTCGTACATTTTCATTCAAAAAGATCTCGCCGAGCCTTTCCCGAGACGCTGGTTTCCGTTTCCTTCCGGCGAATGCGTCGGCGTCGCTCGAGAATTTGTGACCCATCCGGTTTGGGAACGATCTGTATGAGAGCGAAGCAGTCGGCCAGCGTGAGCCGACGAACTGACCGAGCCAAAGTGGGTGAAAAACTAATCCCTCTAACCCGCTTGCCGGCGTTTGGTCCGCTTGGCAAAGTCCGGCCACGGAATAGCAGCAGCACATCTGCATAAATTTTAAATATGCTTCGGCCACAACCACCAGCTCGTCCGTCGGTGACCTAAGGTTGCTCAAAATGCCATGCGGCTCCCCGCTGTCTTTCAAACGTTCGAGGCTGGCGGGTTCTGGCAAGTCGATGACATACTCCACGCGGATCAGAGCTTCGGAAAAAAGACGTTATGTACTGAATCGATTCCTGAATACGCCTGGTATCTCCTCGGTTCGGTCACTGAAACTGTCGAGCGCATGGTACAAGGGGCTCCAGATGCATTGAGAAGATCGCAAGATTCCCGTGATCATTGCCGGTCTCGGAAGTCATCGGGGACCGAGAGAGCGATGCCGGTGTCTTACGGCGAGGATCAAACGTGAGAGCAGTTATCTCGTGACTGAATATCCGGATGATCGCGCGTTCAGCTGTCTGTCGGTAAATTATCTCGTCGTTCAAGCGAGCTACGCGTGGTTTCGCTCCACGCTTGATCCTGCTGCTGCTGCTCAACACAATCTCAAACGAGGTCTACTCCCGCTAGTTCGCACTGCCGCCATCTTGTTGCAGCGTGTTCCCCATGCAGCTGGTGTCGTTTCCGTTCATAAAATTTGTTTAATGCCTCCAACTCATGGCCAAGCTTGCCTCCGATCGTAAAAGCTTTATGTGGGTTAAGTTGTCTGACGGGGGAGTCCGATGGGAGTGGCTCAGGGGGTGTTTGCAGACGAGAAGCAAAGAAGACGTCCTGGCCAGACTTCGGCATGAGTGACACAGGGAGCGCTCAAAGGTCTCGCTCGAGTATTTGCTTGAGCAGAAATCAAGCACAAATCAGGAGAACTGAGTGAATCAACGAGTGTCCAAATTAGCGACAGGTGTCAACAGCGGTTCGCGATGTGGATAGAACAGTATTCTCGAGGCGGAAAGACCCCGCATCCGCTCAGGAGCTTCTTGTGAACGCAGATGCCTTGCGCTTGCGCCGAGTCCTCCGTCCGACGTTAAATTAATTCAACTTGGTGCGATTCCAGCCGAAAACGACTTAGCGTTCCAGATCAGCGGGGAATGCATCTCTCAGATCGAGTAAAGCGATTGGAGCTGAACGGAAGAAATGATTTGGGCCACGTATCAATGGGTTCCTCTCACTCAATAGGAGCTACCTCTCGCCGGAAAGCGGACCCCGGAATCGGGACCCCTCACTCGGGAGAAGCACTGGAGACGCACGCTTGCTGAACCTTGGATCAACTGATTCGCTGAGGCTGTCAAGCGCTGATTCGAAATCGAGTGCTGGCGTGACAGGACTTCAAATCACGACAAAGGCTTCTCCCGTTCTACCGAGCGACAGGAAGAAAAATCTATTCTCGCCCCACTCCTGTACCTATGCTTCTCCAAAGTTGGCGTCGGGCCTTCATTCGGCCCCGGCTTCTCAACCTGCAACCACACCAGAGTTTGACAAGAACTCAGCTCCTGGAAATCGGCATGCCTCCTTGCCTCCCCCCGTTAAGCACGCCACTGTACCCCTCGACCGGATCCCGTAAATCACCGTGGAATGCCCTCCCACGAGTTCTCCGCACATGTTATTCTAGACTTCCAGATCCGCGAGGATGCGGAAACATTTTCGGAGTCGCGAATTTATCGGAAGCTCATCCGGATAAGGATGGGGTCTCAGCTGGCCAAAAACCAATAAAGACTTCGCGAGAACAAAACTCCCTCATCTGAGCCCTGGCTCTGTTCGCTCCTCATCCAAAAGCATTCGCTCCGCTTTCTTTTGGCAAGTTTTCATGATCGATGGGATTATCTGTCCTTTCCCGGTGCTAACCTTCCCGGGCATGCTTCCTCAGAATATGTCTCGATAAAGCGCAGCAGCCACGGGCTTTTGCGAGCAATCGCGGTAAGAAATACCGCGGGGGCAAAGTTTCAATCAGGGGTCAATATTGTACTCCCTTGGTTCCGCCGAGGAAGAAATTGTTCCCGCACGCCGGGGGCATCATCGGAAATGATCCATTGTACAAGGTAAACAGCGTACTCGATCAAACCATAGGCGAGTATCGACGAGCCTACGATTTCGCAGCGAGGGAGGAAACTACGAGTTTCTAAGCCTTCTCGTCTCTTCCTTTTCAGATATTTTAGGACGAAGAAGAATTACCCGGACTTACGGCGGCATTCCGGTGGCCTTCGGTTTTGAACTCTTGGCCCGCACCAACATGCCCCACAGGACCTCCACTAGGCTCCAGGGAAGAATTACCGAGCTCGAATCGGAACATTTCGCCCCACGAGCATTACGGTAAACGGCGCTGAATAAACGAACTAACGGAATGAAAAACGGCATGGCCTCCGTCAATATTGATCCACTACGGTCGGTTTGCTCGTCAATCCGGAATTCGGTCGATCGTATGTTTGCGCTGAGGTGCGATGAGTGAGGTATCGCCTGACCGGGCAACCGAGGCGTAGAGAGCTCGGTTCCGGTGGTGTTTAGCGTCCTTGACGTTGACGCATTCGTGCACCTCTAGTTGGTCGGATTCACATCTCAGATAGGTGGATAAACTTCCTGAGCGACGAATAGAGTCTCGAAGCGAGCCGGCTCGACATCACGACATCATGTATCCAGTCTGATCATTGAACCGACGGGTGGTCGAGTGGTTGGCGCGTTCGACACTACTCGTGCAAACGTGCGTTTCACATCGTGAAATGCCGCAACGACGCCGCTCCCGCGGGAGGCGGTGTGGGTTCGATCCCTGCTGCCGGAAGAATAAGCGGGTACTCGGCCTTGATCCTCCTGGGTACATTTGCTCTATGGATCCGTCCTCGGAAGCAATGTGAATAACAGTACCCGGGACGTTAAACCTCGGCTTTGTGGATCAGCCCGAAAAAGTTAGTCTGATCATTGAACCTGGATCGCGGGAGAGATCATCTCTGGAGCTTAACTTTCGTTCCGGCATTCCGTGGAGAATCGCCGCGGAAATCCGCCCAAGGGCCCGGCTCCGCTTACGGGCCGCAGGCCAGCAGGACGATCATCTCAAAGAGGAATTTCCGCAGATCCACTATCATCTGGGGACTCTGGCTCCGCGCAGCTTCGGAATAGGTGTTGCTCCTTATACAGAGCTATTTGCGATCAGGTCTCCCTGATTCTAGAACGATGACATCAAGAGAGGATACGACCTGTGTTCATTTCACTCACAGATACATACAAGCGGATTAATTCTTGGATGAATCCGCAGCCCCCGCTGAAGAGCTGCGAATCGTCCAGGACTAAGCATATGATATCTTTAGTGCTGATCGGGAGTTAAACTCCGATGACAGCGAAACTCAGAGTATTCCCAGCACATCGAGCTTCTCTCAATTTCTGATGAATTATGGGAGCAATTCTCCAATCCAGAAGATTTCGAGATATCGACTGATTGCAGATCCCGTTTGGTCGACCTTGATCCGGAAGTGATCGTCATCGCTCGTCCTTCTCGATTCACAACTTCGTCTTGCCCGTCTGAAGAATGAGAGACTCGCTCTACGGATTCTCCTCCACGTTGAGGATATGCAAACAAAACGATACTGGCCTCTTGTCTGCAGCTCCGCAGGCACATCAGGCTCCAAGTTTCTATGTCGCTCACCGGCCGCTTCTCGACCATCATACATCAGTATGTACCCGCAGGGGACTCTGAGCAAACGTGATCCAGCGTTTCGGATGAACGGAAACACTCCGGTACAATGAAATGGTGCTCACCAAGCGGCGATATGCAACTTCTCGCCCTTCTCGTCGTGTTGACGATGCACAAGCCGTAAATAAGTCTCTGGTCTGAGAGTGGAGTGATCCTCGCCAAATGTCCCGCCCGATGTTTGCGAAAGGACGCACCTCCTCCGATAAAGCGTATACTCGGGATCACATGGAGAGATAATTCACAGCGGAATGAGCATTCGTTGACAAAAATGCAGTGTGGTCATCCGTCCAGAGCAGTGTCATTTTTCAAATTAACTCCTGTCCGGAGAGCTCGGCATCGCAAGGCATTCTCCCATAATTCTCTTCAGAAGCATGTTCGACTCTAATTGCATGAACTAGACTCATCATGCATCATGAAGGCTTTCGCTCCCGCATGCTCAGCTGAAGTGACGATGGACACCGCGACAACAATGACCAAGACTGACTCTTCATGCTGCGGCTTCAAGTTTAGCGAGGAGTGATTTTCTCTGGTTTTTCTCGTGTCAACGGCTTAGCTTGGGGGTCGCCGTTCTGGCGGCTGTCCTGGATGGCTTTGTATCGTCGTACGCTCGGATTATATCGTTGGTACACTTGATTCGAATCACTATTTCTCAGAATCCGAATCTCCATGAGGAACAAAAACATGAACTTGTGAGGAAAAAATGTTCATTCTAAAGATATACCCACCGGGAAAACGAAATGATGTATTCCTTTGGGCTTACCTCGATCCGTGGGGAAGGTTCGAGGTAAGTCGATGGGATGCTGGCGTAACTCTGTCATCTCTCTTACGGACTTCCTCACCTCCATCCAGGAACATTGCCGTCACCACAGGCTTCCCACTCGCGCCAGATCTTCTAATCGAGTCACTCCTCTTGTATCGATTTGGTAGGACGAGCCCAAGTACGCTCAGGGCTTTGGTAATATTTCTCGAGACGCGCATCTTCTCCGAGTCATCATTTTTAAATTTTAATTATACGTCGATAAAAAAAAATCGGGATCCCTATCAACAGCCCCGAGGATGAACATTCTCATTCGATACCCTCCCAGCCGCTTTAACGATTCCCTTGCTTCACGAAATTCGAAAGATAATCGCAAAGGCAGGACTTATCAATTTTATGCATCTCGGCATTTTTATGCATCTCGTTGACCGTGATTCACAACTCGAACGAGAACTACTTGCTCCCAACCACTCGAGCTTGCAGTAGATCTAAATTTTGATACGTGCAGAATCTTATCAGCCTCTTCTCTCATCACAACAATTCAGCACCGTCAATCTGAATTTTGCCTATGCCGTGATCCTCCGATCTGACTCTCCATCTGAATTCAGTCCCGAAATCCCGCCAAAACGATGCTGCGAACTTTTCAAATATCTGCCCTGAAGGTCACTTGTTGTCGAAGGTGCTCTATCGAGAAGAAAACACTTCGATAAAGGAAAACGATTCCTGAGAGAACGGAGCTGCCGCATTCATACGAAGAAGTCGAGCTGCGCTCTCTCTCCTGCGATTCGCTTTCCGACCATTGATTTCACCTGGTCGCGATCTAGCCAAGAAGGCTTCAGGCGTGTTACAACATCCCTGGGACGACCGGGACGTCACATTGGTTTCGGATGAGTATGAAGACCTTCAGTCCGGCTCCATCATTGCGGACAGCTCTCCCGCCGCTCCGGAATTGCCAGAAACTTCCGTCTCCTCGGGAATAGGCGAGTAGCGTCAAGTCTGTCCTTCTCGATACTGGAACAGTCTATCTCTGAGCGAGAGCGACGTCAAGAGAAACGCGAACACGGACTCCGTGAATGCAAATGGGAGCCAGGGATATCGGAAGTCTACGATGGAAGTCTCCAAGATTCCCACGAATGAGATGTTCCCCGTTATTCCGACGTCGGACGAGACCGTCGGGTCAAGAATAGAGACGCAAATGATTCTAGATCAATTTTCTGCACGCCACTGCCGAATATCCCTGAGGAGATTGCGGGGGTATGACTCCTCGAGAGCTCGTCCACGACTGCCGGCCGGTCCTGCCCAAATCGAGTTTCATTAGCGGGCTCGAGTCGAGTCTGACTATAAATGAGTATCTGACCGCCTAGCTCAATTTGGGGATGGCCGGCTTCCAGCGGAATATTTGCGCTGGTGCCGCGAGGATACTCGAGGCGGTTCGCGCCGACTTCAAGAGAATATCTGCGAGGCTTCTTCTCGCTGATTTTGTCTGGGGGCGTCACAGCGTGGTCGAACGCATTTCGAGGTATTTATCCAAGCCCAGAACCTCGGCGTGAGGATATATCAAGATGCAACCGAGCGTTAATGCCGGACATTCCTTGCATCACGCCCATCGGACCTACCGAAAACCTTGAACACAGTCGGCAAGTGGTACTCCTCGGTTCGTGAAACAGGTACGGGCACCTGTGCGCCCGAAAACCTCATCCTAGAAGAAAATAAGCTTCGGAGCTGTCCAGGCTACTGGAGAGACGTTCTTTGGAGGATCAGCTGCGCAAGGTGCCGGATTGCATTCGTGATTCGTTCGAACCTGAGGTCCTTAGGCTCGAAATCGTGGAGGAAGTCAGCCGTGTCTGAGTTAGCTTGGTGGTGATGAACCCCCCCGGAGCTCGGAACTCTGGTGAATCAGGGGGGAAAAGAGCATTGTCCAAAACTATTTTCCGCATTACTGAAGACTCCTGGCCCATGTCGCGGCCTTTCGGAACATCCCAGGGATGTCTGGATCCTCAAATAGTCTGTGGAAGTACATGGGGCTAATTGCAAGAATATTAGGCCCAATCGACCTTGATATCAAGAAAATCCCCTATTAGAATGTTATTGCGGTTCTATGTTGACGGTCCGGATTTTGTTGTCCGTCTCTTGCCTCGGCCACATTTACCTGGAAATCAGAATGCGACACGCTCCAGCGCTCCCCAGAAAAAACAGAAGGAATGAGTCGATCCGTCAGCCAACGGTTCCTCAGCTTGTCAAACTCGATGACTGCACCGTTGATTATCTCCCTTACGTAAGGATTCTGTCGAGTGCTTCCGACTTCTGTTCCGAGTATTGAGGGAGCGTTGTTGGCAATGCAAGGAGACGTTGTCATCGGTCCTCAGTTTCCTCGAATATTGATGATAACTTGGCCACAAAAATTCATCTACCGATATCTTTCCAGAAGCTAAGATGCTGTTCGTGGACCAGGCTCAAATAGAGCTCACTCTGCTTTCAATTCCTGCTCCTCGATTCATGTTGGGGTCCACCCACCTCGATCCGTCTTCTTTTCGGACAGAAAATCGGCGGCAACCAAGCCAGCCGTCCTGATCTCGATGTCGGGCAGCAGTCGACAAGGGGAGCGTCCGACTGCGTTTCCAGAAGACTTTCTTCTGCAAGTGATTTTAGTTGAACAACCGATTTAGAAGAAGGTGTCTTTGGAAAATCAATACCGATTCCGCATCAGATTCCCTCTGATCCGCGCTTGCTCAGGTCTACCAACGGTCCTTTCTCGAACGGGATTTCCGCGGCGATTATCAATCTTCTCCGGGAACGGTCGGGAAGTGATTATTCACTCGGCATGAAATCTTGCGCGAAGCTTTCACCGTTAGCGGTGCCGGACTACTCACTCCAATCGGAGAGAGCAGCGCGTGAAATTCCCTGATGCAGCTTCCCATGCGGCGGCTACCTTCCCTCCAGGCGTACGGGGGAGAACGCAACCCCTCGAAGCAGAGGCATCTCGCCCGCGAGCATATCTCTCCGTCGAAAGTGAAGTCCAGAGCATGAAATCGGATTCCGGTGAAAGCATCCCACCAGAAAATAGAATGCAATCTGATCCGAAGCATTATCGATAAGCCTGCCGCATAACCGATGCGGCGAGCGATGGCCGACGACGACGATTGAAAATGCCACTCATTTCTGCGTCCGTTGTTGTGGTCATCAGGGCAGTTCATATTCATACTCATTGTCGAATCATCGATGATAATTATTATCTGGATTCCGTGACGTCACGACTGATCAGATGGGACAGAAAACGGCGAAGCAGGCGATCGCTACAATAAGCGACGTCGACGTTGGTGTCGTAGATGGGATGTAATCAGGTGACGTCACGAGGCATCGGCTTTCGCGTTTTCTGATCATGGCCCTCCGCAGTCGTTCAACTCGTGCATTTTCTGTCCCTCCGTCCGACTGCCTGGCCGCTGACCGGCGTCGCTTCGACGGCCGGTGCATACGACAGCGGCTCGGCGCAAAGTTCGGAACTCGCGATCGTTGCCCACAACGGTCCTCATAATTGTTAATCTAACCGAAAAGAGAATCATCTTTTCTGTGCTTTTGGATAGGCGCAATCACGAGCAACAGCGGTGTTCTTTTTCGCAGCAGGCGCGCGGCGGCGGCGCCTCAGCTCTCCCTCTCCCTGCGCGGAGCCTGTACAACCCCATCTGGGATTTTCTTTCTGGCTTCAGAGCCGAATGACGAATTTTCGGGAGAAATCCCGGTGCTTCCGTCACCTGTGATCCATGGTAGATAAATGTATGGGTGTCAGAGTCTTTCACGGGGGTTTTTCCTTCCGAGTCTCAGCTGTACTACGATACAAGATCCAGATCTCGATTCGGGGTTCGAAACTGGCAAGCTTGGACTTTTTCTTCGAGCGTCACGTGATGATTTAAGCAAACACCTTTCTCTCATGTCATCCACGCTCATTCTATCAACATAGGGAGAAGAGCATTCTCGCCGTCCCGAGAGCCTAAAAGAGCACTTCCCGGGATTGCTCCAGATCGGAACGCAACTTCCCGAAATCCCGGAAACCCAGTCGCGTCGGACTCGCCGACCGCTAGGTCAAGGTACTTGAGGCCAAGGGAGTTCCCTTCGAGTCTAGCTCGAGAAGCATTCGTGAGTCAACCCAAAACCGACAAGTCACCTTCTTAAACTCGAAGACTTGTAGGCAGAAGAGAATGAGGGCTCTGTTGGACCTCGGAGATCTCCGATCATGACATCCGGGCAATTCTTCCCAAACCAGGGGGCGGTGCCCCCCCACGGAGCAAACTTTTTGAGGGGAGGGGTTTCGGTGTGACGATTCCAGTGGGGAGACTCGAGAAGCTTCTCTTCTTCATCCGAGTGAATCCAACAAGATGAAAAATGCGTGTCCTCGCATGGTCACATATGCGGAACAATTTCGAGAACGTCGTCCGAGCTCGATCCATCTTAGAGTTCCAAGCTCAGGATTGTGATCACTCCTCCTGAATTATAGTTTCAACCGTGATTCACGCGGAGGTGAGAGGGAAAAAGGGGATGACAGCGTTGTAAGATCCGGTCCCAGACAGGGAGGCGCGAGCCCGCAAAGTCCGGGAACCACTAATCCAGGAATATGATTAAGATGGGAATCGTGTCGGTCGATGGAGCTAAGAATCCCACTGACCATCGTCGGTGTACTATGAGCAGAGATAGACTTTCGCCGTTGACGAAACAAATCGTCTGATCATTAGCATTAGGAAGCAGAGACAAGCGCGAAGGGATATCAGGGACCGAAGATCAATGGGATTTTTATCGTCATGCGAAATCCGCCCGATCGAATGTCGTCAGCTCCACGACCAAAACAAGCCATTCTCTTTTGTCACGACTTCCGTCGCCATACCTCTAGTCTAGGTAAACTCAGTGAGGATTGCATCGATTTACCATGGTCATCCCAGAATCTGTATCTGCGGTATCCGTTCGAGGGATGAGAATGGAACGAACCCTCGGAAACGTTGTGTGTATGTTCACACGAAATTCGAGCCAATGCAACGATTGGCTCCGAACACTGACGGCATGTACCCTCGGTCTCTTCTGCAGAGCGGGAACCAACGCTCGAGGCATTCTTTTCGGGCGAATTTCCCCATACGTAGCCGGGAGCTAGATACGGGAGTTTTTTCTGCGTGAATCTTGAGTTTTGTGCTCCAACGCTCACGGTTGCTCGGACTGACGCGGTGTCTGAGTCGCTGTTCTGTCCTCGTCATCCTTCCGTTTATTTTCCAAACGACTTGACTTTGGCATCCTTATCGTCGTGGTAGTACTTCCGACGCCATCGACGACGCCCGCCGGGAGAGACCCCAGAAGTCTCCTTTCCCACTCCGAACGCTTAGAGCCGGATCGCGCGGAGCTCTACTCAGAGTTTATTCGAAATGCAATTGTATTGGGTGTTTTCTCTCGTCGGTCTCCTCGGATATACGGCCCTCGGGGTCAGTGCGCAGGAGGCCTCGGAATTCGGTGACGATGCAAGTGGTGGTCAAACGAAACAGCAGGCTCAGGACGAAGAGCGCTATCCGACGACAACTGAAGTTCAGAGCACAACCCGGGATCTCTTGGACGATCTTGAGCCGATTTTCAAAGACATACAGAGAAAGGTCTATCCTGCAGTCAGTGAGCTACTCGCGGATGAGAACATTTCCAGCGAATGCACGACGTCCATCTTGGCCACGCTCAACGGCGTCAGGAACCAGAAGAAATGGGCCCTCATGAGTGAGTACTATCTGAAATTTCCGCGATTGGAAGCTGAACACAAATTTAAGAGGGCTGAGGATTCCAAGGGAGGACGGTTATTCAGCCTGAAAGTCGGTGTCAGTGAGCTCAGGCTCGGTGCTGGTGTTCTGAGTGGGCGTCGATGCGGAAAGATCCGCGGGCTTTTTTGCGAACGGTTTTTGATGCACATTCCTGGAGCGAACATCGAGCTTGGACCCTTGGAGCGTTTTCTCTCTTCTTCTTCTGCTCTCTCTTTTTCTTTTTTGGCTCGTGATGGGCAGCAGCATGAATCGATCAAAGCCCAATGACACCGCCGACATCATCTCGTTCATTGACTTTGCGCAAATGACTTTCGTCCAGCGGAGCGGAACAACAGAATAGCGAATTCTGTGGCAATATTCGAGCATTTTCTCGAGTGACTTCACTTCGCAAGGGTTTCCGACATGAATAGCATCGAGGTTTCTCGGAAGCTCGACACTTGCACTCGGGAAAGACTCGATCTATTCTCCCAAGCATAAATCGCGAGGAGAATCGTATCAGCGGCAAAATGCTGACCACGTCGAATCAGGGCCGCGTGAATATGAAAATAATTGTTGTACATTGATCGATTCTACCGACATCTCCATGACGTGATCGCTATGATTATCTGAGCTCCCCGGCGAGTGACAGACGACCGATCTCGACTGGATTACCCCAATATGGACCTGACGGGACGTGACAGAGGAAATTCCAAGAGACTGCTGCTTTTCTCGAGAACAATTGGGCACCGGCCTAATTTTTCCTGGTGGGTTGGAGCGAAAGACCGCTGCCTAATTGACGGGTTGATTTTTCGGATGGCACTCCGTCGTCGGATCGAGCCCGGACAACGAGAACCGGACGGAAACACAGTCTCCTGACAAATCAATGGTTGCAAGCAGTCCATTCCGAGAGCGTGTACGGTGGGATCTGGAAATATTCCAAGCGAAGTTTGTCGAGTCAATTGGGAAAGTTCCACCTCGGAAACATCATTGTCGACAATCCTCTGGGTGAGATTAGAGCGGATCTCTGGATGATATCCGACTACCGTGTATCCGATTCGGCTCGATCGCCAACCGCTGATGCACAGAATGGCTGTACAATTTGACAGAGCGATGTCGTCCTTTTTCTTGAGATGTTTCGTAACCTAGATCCTCGCTTTCAGCGAGACACGATACGATCTATTGTTCATTTCCTTGGTATTTGGAGTCCATGCGGAAAGATTAATCGATCCTCGTAAGGAACTACGTACAAACACAAATCGAATTTTCAGTTGCAACTGCCAGCGGAACAATACCGCAGAACTTGTTTCTCGGAGCCCAAGGCTCTCACGGATCCTACGATCAATGCCTGGCGGCAAAGAGGACAAACCACAACGGCGAGATAGACTTAAGAGGTCAATATTGTACGCTGTTGCTGTATCCAACGCAGAAAATGTTTGAAAGTCTCAAGGAATTCATGAAGGACGATCCATTCTTCAAGGTGAGCAATCGAGCGATCCCTTGAAGATAGATCAGAAATATTCAAAAGCAAAAGACGCAGATCATCCCTCGCGAATTCGAGAGCACGAAAAGTCCCTCAGAGCCGGAGTTACTTGGTCGTCAGTCGTCACCAATCCACAAAGTGGACTTCTCCGGGGCGAAGATTGAGCGGCGTTCCTGCGAGTCGAAAGAATTTGCTTTCGGAGAGGAGACCAGATTCATGAGACAGAAACGAGAAGAAGGGATAATCCTAGACGAACGATAAACAAACAAACGCTCTCTCATCGGAGTCTTGAATTGAATTCAGAACTGGTTCTTTGAACATTGAAATATCACTGGGATTATTCAGCCCCATTGTTATTCAAGCCTTCCGAAACGAGCGTCACGTCTGAGGAAACAGAGGAGAACAAGAGATATTGATTGAACGAATATATGTATGCCAAAGCTCTTTCGTGGTTTTCAGTAGACTCCTTCATGGCGCTTAGCGATTTCCGGATCCTAACGGGGAGTTTCATCTCGAGACGGAATGACACTGTCGGCATCGAGAGTCTAACTATCACTGCAATTCCACAGCAAACGTTCAACAAAATGGCCGAATGGCCGAGAGAATACTTCGGCATAGCGACCGGCATCAAGATTGGAGTGTGCACGCCTGATCATTGCTCGGACGATGACCTCAACTATGCAATCGACAAATGTGAGAAATGGACAACCTTATTCGGGGAAAAATCACGTATTCGCGGCGCGCCGAATTTTCCTTCTTGGAAACTGCCGTTGCTTGTCAATCATTTTCTGGAACTTTACATCGGAACGCGATTCCGCACGGTCAGAAGACTTGCCATCCAATTACGTAAAACTGCTCAGAAGCGGACGAGTGTTCGATCGGCTTTCTTCTTTCCGGCGACGATTACGGGGCGGCGTCGTGAATTTTTCTCACGTGTTTTTTCTATCGCAATACCGAATTTTCCTGCTCCTGTTTCCAGTGTTCAATAGAGTTTACGGGATCGAGACGAGATTCGTATCCTGCCGGATAAGAGAAGCGAAGGTCCCGACCACATTCCAGCGAATCGTGATGTAAGTGATGTCCTCTGAACGAGTTCGGTGGGTCGCATCGCGTGCTTAAGCGAGTGTATAAACGAGTGAATGGTTTCATCCGTGTGCGTGTGCTACTATTTACAGAATCACGAAGAAGGTTGGGCTGTGATTTGTGAGCTTGTCGTTCATGTTGTCGCTTGTGATGCGAGAATGGATGGGCTGGTGCTTCTCTTTGGGCTCCTCCGATCTTCTCCTCAACGTGTTTCCGTTCCAGTGCCTCCGGTTTCGTGTTGCTGGCCCTGGTTTTATTGGGCACGGCCACCGATTTCTACCTGAATCGCGTACGAGATGAACCTCAATGTAAGTTTCGTTGACTGGGTCCCGATTCGGAAGCCCAGTTCTGGCGGCGAACTCGAAGCAGGAAGCCTGACTCACAAGCTGCCGCTAGCCCCCTTCCGAGTCTTTCGGCTTGAGCGGCCGCTTGTTTACGTCATCCTTTCCTGCTCTGAGTTCTTCTGCCATCATTATCCATGCTCCAACATGCCGCGCTCGGACGGAAGAAGTGCTACGGCTCCATTTAGTTGAGGAGTCATCAAGAAGGGAGAACGCTCGTTGACTTGTTTTCGTCTCGGTACCCTCATGGAAGAACGACGCAAGTCGAGAACACCACAGAGAGAACCATGACAGAAAAACGAAGAAAACATGCAAAAGCTGAGGCGGTCGCCCGTATCGAGTGCTTCTTGAAATTAAAGAAATCTTCGCGATCTTTCTTCAGCGGACTGTCTCCAGCGGGAAGTTATCCCCTCTGTTCGCGCTTCATGCGTCAGGCAGTGAAGAAATCAGTACCTCCAGAAAGTCGGAATTGAATTCTACGAGACCCGTAATTTTCTTTCCGCATTCTCGCAGATATCAGCCCATGGCTCATCATAACATTCGTGATGATGTACTCCGCACGCCGAAACGTCCGTCGTCTCTTCACACCGTATACGCCTCAGACGAAAGAACTCGGATTTTTGAACGGTATCAAAGTTTTGTTGTCGTGTTGGGTCGTTTACGGCCACAATGCTATCTTCGTCAGCCCCGACATCCTCCGTAAGTGATCGGATCGCAGAAGAAAGACGCAAGAAAAATGTCGATTCGAGTTGAAGAAATTCCTGTGCTCAATTCCACGCAACTGGCAGCTGATGCTTTCATCATGCTTCCGCAGTTAACATCACGGACTACGTGGAACTATTGAAGAATGTTCCCTTCCAAATCATTACCAACAGCTTCATGGCGGTTTCGAGCTTCTTCTTCATCAGGTGAATTGAGGGAGGAACTTGTTACTTCATAAACTCCTCTCACGTCAGAGCGGAGATGCGATAGAATAATAATATCGGGATCGAGGGCAGGAAAGTATTTCCCCTCGGAAGATTCGAACTGGATTCTGGGATACAGTCATCGAAGATTCTCGAGATGAGCCTCCGACGCCGGAGATCGACTTCAGATCGTCGTCCGACCATCGCCGAGCGACGTCTCTGATGGTTTTCTTTCTTTTTCCTCCTTAGTGGTTTCCTGCTGGCGTATCTTTGTTTCAAGGAGAAAAAACGAATCGTCAAGCAAAATCCCGCGCTCCTGATTTCCATCATGTTTGTCCGTCGGTACTTCCGACTCGTGATACCTCTACTGGTGGTCGTATGCTACTCGTTGCTCATGGATTTGTGGGCGGATGGTCCCAACGACCGGGATTCCATTTTCAATCTATACGCTCGAAGCTGTCCGAGAAACTGGTGGTCGATTCCAACCTTGACATCGAACTACATGGGTGCCGACAACATGGTCAGTTGCGGGATATCCTCACTAATAGACTTCTGAATCTCGATTTCGGAAATGCTGCAACCGCCAATTAGTCTCTCGTCACGCGTTGGTGACGTACGATGACGTAGGCGGTCTTCGCGGCGTAAAATAATCGCTCTCTTCATTAGCTCAAGATAATTGTGCCCTAACCGAAATTTACCGGAATTACAGTGCCTGGGCCATAGCTGGTATGTCGCAGTCGACATGCAGGTGTTCGTGCTGGCCGCGATTCTAGTCATGCTAATATTGTTCCATCCGAGAGCCGGGATTTTCCTCACGACGGCTCTGATATTGATAACCTCCGCTTGGGTAGCCCTGTCAACGTACCTCTATGGATACAGTCCGATTATAAGTTTCACCGGCAGTCTTCCAGAGTGAGTTACAATCATCATTCCGGTAATCCTCATTGAATATTCCCCTTCGAATTCCTCAAGCGGTCGGGCGATAGATTGGATTTCGCTAGCGCTGAACGACGTTTCGGAGGAGCCGAACACGGATCGAGAAAGCTGCTCAAAATCGGATGCTCGATTCTTGTGGGGATGACAGAATCGGAACCATCCCAAGGTCGAACGCGATATAACACGTAAACGTGCGTCATTAGTGGCCCTCCCTAAAGTAGACTTTGTTCCAGGGTGCTCGCGGCGACGTTTGACTACGTGTATGCTCAACCCGTTACACATGCCGGTTGTTATTTACTTGGGATTCTCTGCGCATATGTGTGCTTCTACAAAGGGACCAAACTGGAATGGGTGGGTTTCCCCCTCTGAGTTGACCCGTTTCATCTTGCACTCAATAGCCCGGGAAATCCCCACGAGAGCCCGTCTCTAGGAGATAGAATTCGATTATACACAGGATTTAATCGATTCTTACGTCGCAGTATACGCAAACGGCGATGTGGATCCTGGCTCATGGTTGCTCATCCTACGTGGTATTCGTGACTGTCTTCTGGTATCGCCATGGAATGCCGGGGCCTCTGGGGGGCTCCTTGTACGCTGGATTCCACCGAGTCACTTTCACTCTCGGACTCTTCTGGCTCATATACGCTTGTTTACATGGAATGGCTCGTAAGTGGCGATTCCTTGATAGATATGGTCTTCTAACGCGCTCATGATCCATGAGTCATGAGTAGGGCTGTGCATCACGCATAATGCATATTTTTATGCATACTGCATATTTCGCCGATTTCTGAGTTTTCGTGAATTTTTATATAATTCCGTCTTATGAGCTCCCATATATGAGTTTTCAATCTCAAGTCGACAGCATGTCGACTTCTCCTCACGAGCCAGGAAAACTTTTTCGGGCTGGACCACACAGCCGAAGTTTAATCGCAGTCCCGGGTGCTGCTGTTCACATTGCTCCCGAGGACGGATCCATAGAGCAAATGTACCCAGGAGGATCAAGGCCGAGTACCTGCCTTTCCGTAAGGAATATTTTGTCGGCAACAGGGATCGAACCCACGCCACCTCCCGATCGAGCGGCGACGTTGCGGCATTTCACGAAGTGGAACGCACGTTTGCACGAGAAGTGACAAACGCGCTAACCACTCGAGCACCCGTCGGTTCTCACGAGCCAGAGCAAAATCTGTCGAAAACCCTCCTGATGAAGTACGTTCAGATGATTCCAGGGTGCCTCAGCTCTGACTACCGATGTTGGTAGGCGGCGTGCAACCGTCGACGCCGTGCAACCTCTGACTTGAGATGTAGACTGCCGCCAAACATTCGAGAGAGCTCAGTTGGCTCTGGTACCATGCGAAGAGGAGCGTTCTTTCCCGCGGTATAGGGCGATAGTGCTAGACAACGGGAACTCATTCCTCTTTGAAAAACTAAAGAAATCGGTCGTGGTTGCTTGTAACAAGGATCTCTTATAAAAAAATCCGTGCATATTTTCATGCATATTTGGCCGTATTTTTCGTGCATACTGCATGCATATTTTCGAGTTTTTGGTGCATATTTTGCACAGCCCTAGTCATGAGTCATGAGTCATGACTCGAGATGATATGAACAGCAGAAAGCGTCCGATAGCGGGCCGACGCTCAAACTATCTGGCCCGAGTCATTGAACTTCCGAATGTTGAGTTTTCTCAAAAAAAAAAAGGAGGGTCAATTGGAATGTTGAGTTCGCTGATTCTAACCGGGAGTCGATCGGAACGTTGCGCGGCTCCTTTCACGGAGAATGGGGGATACTGGAACCTCGATTCATGGTATCCGGAGCTCATCAGGAAACAAGCTCTCGGATTCCAATTTTCACGTCCTGAGACCTCAAGGGGTCATTCGAGGGAGCCTTATCTTAGGGAGAAAATCAAGGGGAACAAAGAGAACATCTCCCCTGGAGCTCGGCACAAGCCATCGAGGAGCAAAAGGTCGAGGAGAGGCTTCCGCCCTGGTCTGACGCCGTCCTTTCTTGCAGCATACACGAGACGTATCTTGGAACATTCAGCTTTTCGAGCTCTCGGAAGATTGGCCTTCGGAATCTATCTTGTGCATTTCGCTGTCGTTTTCATGCATCAGGGCCTTCTGAAAAATCAGGCTTTCTACCCGGACCAGTTTCTACTTGTGAGTTTCTCTCCTTTTTTTCCGATGTTCCTATATTGATTTTCCACTGTGGGAATTCGGCGACCTTTATTGATGTTTCTTGCATTAAAGCATTGAAAGGAGCCCTGTTCTGAATGAGCGATGTATCCGCCTCGCTGCGAAACATGCTCACCCCTTTTCAATCCATCGATCATCCTGCCATCGGTGGAAGTTTAAATGTTGGGATCTATTTCCAGTTGCAATCAACCTTGGGGATTCTAGGAATCAGTGTCGGCTTAGCTTTCCTTATGAACATCGCCGTGGAATCCCCAGTCGCTCACATGGACAATTTCCTATTCAAGAAGGTCATGGGGAAACTGATCGGAGAGCCCCAGAACGCCAAAGAGGCTGAAGTGAGTTTTCTTGAGAAAAAAATTTCTCTCACTTAATCCTCGCTAAAAACTCCTCTCATCTAATGCTCGCTCCGCAGATGATCGGACGCAAAGCGGAGGTCGCGCTGACTCTGGAGCAACACTATGATCACTGGCGGAGGACCTCTTCGAAAAAAGATCGGGATTGCAACGGCTTGAGCGACCGGAACGGGACCATCATCGACATAAAAGAACAGCTGCCGACGAAAGTCTTATCCGACAAAACGAGACTCTAAATCTAGTCTTCACAGCCAATGCCACCTGGGAAGCCGAAGCAACGAGCGTCGCGCTCTCCAGGACTCCCTCATCGTTGTCATCAAGGATATGACCATCTTTTAGAGCATTCCTATGTAAAAAAACATCTACCTAGGCGAAAGTGTAAGATAAAAAAAACGCGCATGAGCGCGATTTCCCCCCTAATCCAGGTTTTTCATTTCCCGAACTTCAAGCCTCATGTCTCGCATATGGTCAATCCGGGCTCTGAAACGCCCCTTGAGTTCTCTTTCGTACTTTCTCGGACGGAAGTCGGCACCTCTTGAACTCCTGAGACTCAATCTAGGGTCTGTTCAGTCGATTATGCTTCCTAAACCTCACACTCAGGACGCAAGCATGATTAAAATGTCAAACACTTTGTCAAGTGCCCGCACGTGCCTATAGGACGCGCATCAGCGGCAGCTCTCGATTAAGTCCAGAGAGATTATTTTTGAATTTGTGAGTCTATTCTGAAAGTGCAAAAACATTAGGTAGCTACATGATTCAGCGGCGGAAAGCTACGGCTACGCATGTGCTGTTGCAAAATTCGGCCACAGCCTGCCTACGTGCCTGCCCGTGCCCGTGCAACACCTCGGAACAACGTGTTGTGTCATGGTGATATTTACCAGCGGTGGAGAGAGTCATTGGACCCTATCAATCACTCACGAATCACGACAGCCTGCTCTTGAGGGAGTAGGATCCCGATGCGTCCCGGGAATGTCAAGAATGTTCAAGCGAAATGGCGATCGTCTCACCCTACGTGACGAATTCGGGAGCAGACGGAGGTCGAGACTTCGCAACGAGTTCGGACAGCGAATTCATCCTCGGAAATGAGGGGAGGGGCAGGAACATTGCTGTGGAAAACTCCTGCTCAATACTGGGAGGCAGAGAGACAGCTTCTCATTATCTGACTAGCGAGCGACTCCCCTGGAAGAGCCCTCCCAGAGATATCGATGAATGATGGCTCGTTAAGTGGATCGGTGGGCAGGTAGCAGAGATCGAATCTTGGCTCTGGAGATGATGTCGCGCTCAAGTCTTTGTGGAGCTGACATCAGAAGATTGCGTCATTGTTAGAAGGTGGCCCCCCTCCCTCCTCCATGGAGTCATCCGCGGGAGAGGATGGGACGGAATCGGGGACGAGTACAGTTCCGGGGGGCCAACGAGACGTGTTGCAGTCTTTAGGCCTGTTTTTTCC
Source organism: Galendromus occidentalis (assembly GCF_000255335.2). NCBI lineage: Eukaryota > Metazoa > Arthropoda > Arachnida > Mesostigmata > Phytoseiidae > Galendromus > Galendromus occidentalis. The sequence goes on from NW_003805502.1 coordinate 111,956, forward strand.
CCGTTCGGTGTGAGCTCTTGGACAAGACTCTCAGGGTCCTAAAAGCTCTCGGCAAAAGCTCTCGAGCCTAGACGACAGGGATGGGACAACACCACTTACAGCAAGCCTCGCATAACTCGTGCGATCCGGCCGCCAGCGGAGGCTTTCGAGCAAGCGACATCAGGTCAACAAAGTCGGCTCTATCAGGTTTACAATCATTCATTCTTAGGCCTCTTTAGACGCTTCTTAGTTTTTGCCCTGGCACAAGCCCTGTGTTTCCACCGGACTCCCCCGACCCGATTGCCCGAAACCACCCGATTGCCTCTCCCTGAGCAAACAGAGCGCGCGCTCCGAGTTTCGGGGGCCAGGGGGAGAGGGTCCTTATTTGATTTTTCGAGTTTGTACTCACAGCTCTTGTCGTTCGCTCTCGAGCGAATTCTCGTAGAGGATGAATCTCTCGCTGGCACGGTGAACTGGCTCATCTGTTTTCGGGATGCAAGCTGCCCCACAGGCCATCCCCGTCCTCCGCGGGTCACGGTGTCTGATTATCTCACACATTGTAGTTGCGAAAAATATTTCTGCTCGCGGGTCCCAACTATCGATACCGAATTCTGGTACTCCGATTTCCCAGCTCTCAGGGAACACGCCGGGCTATCGCGGGTTACGAATAATAGGTTCTCCTTCCATCCTTCCCCCTCATCCGATCTCTTCGATCTCAGCGGCATCGGGAGAAGGAAACTTTGTCTCGACCGATTGATGGATCCGTGTCTGATAGCCTACCGAAACTCGAGCCCGTAATCGTCGTCCTGCTGGCGTCTCCCAGCCTCTAAGCTAAGCTATCGATAGTCCCGATATCACTATCGAGAGTCCTAGTCTCGTCCGCGCCGCTGACAAATGGTCGAGTCGCGAGTCGCGACAGTCTATTCAGAAACACGTGTTATGCTACAGCGTCAGGCGAGAGCGTTTTCATTCTATGAACGAGAATCAGAGAAATATAGTCATTACCGGAAACGTTCCGAAGAAAGCTTCAGAAACGCTGGCACCACTCGATCGGTTGAGTTGTTGGCCGCTGCCTCTGGTTCGATGTACGACAAATCCGAGGCGTTCAAGGAAGGATCTCGCAGGTCAGTCGAGCGCATCCAAGAGGCAACAGACAACAACTTCATCCATGCAGTTGGTGTTCTTGCCTCAGCAGTCACCGTCCACCTCGGCTCCCCTCTTGGGCCGACACCGCACCTGATGCCTCAAATCATACCGATCCCCAGAGCTTTTTATCCTGTTCCTCCTATTATGGAGTCCCGCAGTCGTCCGTCCTCCCTGATTTTCTCTCGCTACCGTCGTCGACACGGCGTCCACCCGCGAGTGGACCACCGGCCCGACAGCGGAGGAAGCTTTGTACATCTTCAATAATGCCATGTTTCGCTCCGTCGAACGCATGTCGAACGCTCGATCAGGAATCAGCTGACTCTGCTACCTGGACAAGGAAGCAGCTCCACGACCTGCTCTGTCGCAACGGCCATTGTTGTTCTTCCTGCTCGGCTTGCCCCGCCGCTGTGGTGACCGAGTGATTCCACGTTCGAAGACGAGGGCACGTTCGATCCAAGTCCGATCCAGTGATTCGAGGGCAGCCGGAGAGTTGGAGAAGGAAGCGGGTGACCCCATGCCCCAGAATCGAACCGCTCCGCTCGCGCGAATCACGGAACCTCCGTTTTTCTTCATAAACGCTCCCCTCCTCCGGGACCATGAAATAAAATTGGTCTTAAAATAGGTTGAGATTGACTGACCTGGAGCGAGGAGAGAGTTCCATCCCGGCAAGAGGGAAGTTTTCAGAGTAGCGACACGTGGTCGATTCAAACCGTGTTTTGAGGTGACCGTTCCAAACTACCCCAAGGTGAAAGTGGGACGAGGCACGGGCCTCATTGAAAGAAACCTTTGGTATCGGGGCACTGTTTTAAAACTCCCCGTAGAGTCCTTAGATCGTCGCGGGATGTGACGCCTGACGCAGACAAAGCCGAATTACTGCCGTGAGTCCCCCTGCCTGAGGGCCCGGTCTCGCGGATTCAAGGAAGCCTTCGGTTTCTAGCGAACTCTTCGATGCTTCACCTGTCGACACCGTGCTTCGCGCAAGCTCCCTCGTCTAGTACGTCGTCGGGAGGACAAAGGGTCCCTCGAGGGTTCGGCCTGCCACGGAGGTCGAGTTTCCATCGAGTACTCGAGAAACTCCTCGAGCGGCGATTCCGTCTTTGGGTGTTTTCACACGATACATTTATGTATTTCTCCGCCCCAAGTGACGTGGTGTTCCACCGGATTTATGGCGTGATGGGCTTAGCGCAGTCTGTAGTACAATCAAACTATTCTCCCTAGAGTGCTTGTTCTCCGTCGGTGCTCGTATATCACCGTCGAGCGTATCGAAGTTGCTTCCGGGGGAGGTCAGAGCGCTCAACAAATCTCCGGTATAGTTCTCTCAAGAACTATAAATCGAACGCCACACATCTCACCCGCCTTCATTAAATCGGTCTGATGCGACTTCTCCCTTTCCAACGCCTGAGTCCGACCCCTCTCTGGGGAGGAGCTGTCGCGACCGAGGGAAACGGCTGTACAAGCCAACGAAGAGAAAAAGTGGAGATCAGAGAAGGAGAATCGAACACGAAAGAATATTATCGAGATTGGCCGTATACAGTTTTCTCGACCGGAATACATCGGATAAGTAGGAACACTTTAGGTTATTCTTCCGGGAGGTACTCCGTTCCGATGGCTGAGATCTAGGATTTACTGCTCCGCAGTCATGTCGTGATTCCGTCGCCAGGCCAGACCGGCACCACCGGGGATAGCCGGGGATTGAATCCCGTGGAGACAGTTTTTCACCGATGAGCTCGTGATGTAAGGAGGCAGCAGATTGGTTTCCGATATCCGGCTCAGATCCGCTGCTCAATAATCTTCATAGGTCGCTAATTCACATCAAGTCGCTGATTATTATTATCTCCATCGCCCCTCAATCACGAGCTCGGTCCGTCACCTCCCATGTCCCGGAATCGCAAGTATGGATGAGTAACGCCATCTTGGATGATATGAGGAATACTTTGCTCATTGGAAGTTTCGCTCCGGATCGCGATTGGGAACGCGGATCTCGTCACCGACCTCGACGACGTCATCATCGTCGAAACAAGAAGTCATTACGACGTTCGCGCTGTATAACCGGGGAGAAAACTCGGGAGCTTCGTTCCTTCTGCTCGGCCTCATTACTCGACTCGAGGCCGGGGTGACACCTGAAGTGCTTGTTAGAGGCAGACGTTGCCGCCAGGCCGGGACGAACGAAGGTACGAGGTCGCCGACTAAGACGATGAGAGATCTTCTCGAGGTGAGTGAGCCGCCTGTTTTCATGGGTTGTTCTCTCTCTTCCCGCGTCCTGACCATCTATCCGCGAGCTGACCAAGAGCCGTCCGGACAGGCCGCCGGACGGGCCGACCGACGCTGCTGCCATCGATGCGGAGGCCTTCATTAGGAAGTGGCCTAGCTCACAACGCAATGAGTGGAGCGGAACTGGCCACCGCTTCCGCTCACTCGTCGCATCGCACGTCTACACTGCCAGCCCATCCCAAGTCCGCTCATCTCACGCCGAACTACTCTAGGCCGGGAGGGGGCCCCGAACCGCGAGAGCCACGAACCGCCCACGGCAATGATCTCGATGATGTTGTCTCAATGACGCAATAATGCTGACCACGCGGACGATCATCGAGCTTTCAATGAAGCTGCGGTTGCGTGGTGACAACGCGGTTGGGCTCGCAATTCCCACGAAAACCATTGCGAAAGAGACATTCCGCATTCACCTGCGCCGAGTCGCAGTAAGCGCTCACGGGCACTTTTTACCAGCGTACGTGTGCGTTCTCCGAGGCAATCGCACCGGGAACGCAGGTTCCAGGGGAAACTATGAAAAATTCCAACCTCGACATCTATTGCTCCTTTCAATCTCTCCCGCGGAATACCATCGCCTTGGAGAAGTCCACCAGCTCCGTGCGGAACTCGAGTGACGGCTCGACTTCATTCCAGACAACCTAAGCGTGGAGGAGGGAAGTGGATTCGGTGAGGAAGGACTTTACTTACAGCGACCACGTTTTGCAGCATCAGCCGGCATCAGCATCCTCAAAATTGGCCGTTCTGGCCGTGTGTCTCAGGCGACCGGGTAAGTGAAGCAAAATCGTTTCCCGCCTCCCTCTTCCCCTTTTGTTTTCTTCTCCACTCTCTGGTCCAGAAAAGCAAGTGGAGAATATCACACCCGACCCCAAGTAACCGGATCAGGTGCTGACCGTCTTTCGTGCGGACGGATCGAGTGACGAAATCCGAAACGTTCCTCAGCGACTGTCAACGAGCAATTCCTTGAATCCATTGTGGCCTATTGTCACCTGGAACCCCGAGGGCCTCGCAGGTCGTGAGATTCTCCTCTCGACGACGGGCACGCGGGATCAGTCGTGAACGGGAAGACAGAGGCGAGAATTCCATCGTAGGTCTTGCGCGAACAGCAAGAGATTCCCGAATTCGTTTTTGCGTGTGTGGTTCGCAAGCCTGCCATCCATCCGACGCACAGTGGGGCCAAATCCGATTTTAGACGGCAGAAACTATTTCTTCAAATCATTCGAGATATTCGCGTGCCTCGAGCTCGATCTGGTCATCACTGAGAAATTCTGGATACGGGATCCATGCTGTCGTAAATCATGCTGTCGCGTCCCAATCGACCCTAGGATAGGGTCAGCAATCGAGTGTTTCCGCCCCTCCCCTTTCTTGCTCTTCGAGCATGCTCTACTGTTCTCGAGCCGGGAAATTCCCCCAGCGGAAGCCCTAATTGAGTCACGGTCTCGTCAAAAATTGGTCGGATGCGTCCATGTTGTTCGTCGGCGACTTTGGATGGTGACTTTAGATTAGAATTTCACCATATTGCAATCCGTACTCTCTATTGTGAGCCTACAGCAATGATTCTTCACTCTATCCCTCTTGGTTCTCTCCGCCAGGTCTGAGAAGTTCTTCAATGGGCGCCCCCCAGGGCGAGGTTTCCCGAGCATTCTTTCTTCCTCAAGTGGCGGAGACTGACTCGGAGCTCGAATTTGAAGCCCTCATTATCGAGCCAATCAGACTCACATTTGAAGAATCGCGGTAGCTTGCGGTTACGTGCGTCATATTTCTTATCGACTCGAGACACACACCTACTGATCTGGTTTCTGAGGTCCTCAAGATTCACGAGTTGAAGAAGGTCCACATTTGCGCGGCTCAAGACGAAAATGAGCATGTGATCGAGGGGTTTCACGCCGCAGACCTCTATGAATTTCTCAGCAAATTCTTTCCTATCGACCACGACATGGAGATCTGTAAGATGCCCGCATCCATAAATGGCCGGAACTTGCCGAGCTTTTTATTGCAGGAATGGAAAGACCAAGAGTCGGAGAAGATTTCTTGACCATTGGCGCCCCGTGGGAAGCCCTCGGAAACACTTTTTTTCGATGAAGAATCTTGGCGGGAAGGAGTGTTTTTCGGGACAAAAAAAAATCGAGGAGAGACCTCGGAAATCGGTTCCGGCATCGGAAAAGATCATCATCGACTAGTTTATAGCGTGTTTAGACTCACATTCGACGTTTGAATCCATTTTGGATCGATCCGTTTTGTCGCGATGCGAAAACAACGATGCAATGAGAAAATCAGACGGCCCGAGCGAAAAATTCTCTCCAAAAAGACGGTCTCGTTTTACCAACTGAGATTTCCGCTAGCGGCGAGGCATGTCTTTTTGGAGTCCCCAGCTATCCTATTACACGATGCGACAATTTTTTCCCCGATTCGAGAATTTGAGTTTCTGCCGCCTAAAATCGGGTTTGGCCCCACTGTGCGACGGCTCTCCCTCTGTCGTTCTTGGCTCAGGTGGTCGCAGAGGGTCGGCTGCAGGTGGCAAAGCTGTCGTCGTCAACAACAGCAGCATCAAAGCATCCACAATTAGACGGTTGACAAGCCCTGATCCTCGGGGTCGCAATTAGCCTTCGAGCGAAGCCAGGAACAGACATTCTATGGGAGACTTCGGCTGCTGTCATCATCTTGTTCCGATCCTTTTCCTCCTCAACTACGGCCTTCGAGTCGGTCGCCTGTCATCGGTTTCAAGAGCCGAGCTTAGGGACAAGAAGGAAGCATTGGAGTGGAACGGAGCGGCGCCGGAAATTTGACTGGGGAAAGTTCCATCGGCTTTCTCTGATAAAAAAGAAAATCCGCGGAAGAAACCAACGTCCGCTTGTCGTCGGTGTTCGTGCCCCAGAGCGACCTAGCTAGGTAGGTTGAGTGCGACGGCTCGGTGGCGGCGGCGGCGGCAAATAACCGCTGGCAAGGAAGCGCTGAGCGAGCTTAACAGGCTGAAGATGCAGCGATGGCATCGTAATGATCTGATCACAATGAGGGAACACTCGTTGTCAGATGTGCCGGCGGCTCCCACTCGCTATCTCTCGCCGACTCGGTTGGTTAGCTTGGGCCCCGTGCGAGCAGGACCAGCAAACTGTCCGTTTGTCCGACCGCATGTATGTATGTGGAAGGGAGGCAGACAGGATGGCGATGTGGTTTCTTTCGCTTTCTCGGTGGTGGTATTGATTGCTTCGTTAGCGGCTGCTGCGGTTGCCACCGCCGCCCGAAATGACAACGATGCCGAGCGGACAAACAGAGCGACAATCGCTGGCGCAAACGGACGGATGCGCGACACGGCAAACGGACAAAAACGTCACTCCACCAGTGTGCGAGAACCCTAGAATATAATCGGGTCGCACGCGGCCGCATCTCCAACGTTCTTCGCCTTCTGCCGTTCTACGTGGGCTGCGGGTGGAGAGAGGAGGGGAGGGGAGCAGGACCTCATCATATTCATATCGATATCCGGCACAAGAACGATATCATGCTCCGATCAATCCTCTCAAACTTGTGGACACGGATTTGTAGAGAAATTCAACCTGGTGGATTTGCCAAACATCTGTATGCGAATCGGAATCTGGTGAGTCGAGGAGGGTGATAACGCGCTGCGAGATCATTGCTGTATCGCCCCTGGAGCTCAGACTCGTCTCCAACCAGAACAGTATGCATCGTTCTGAATGGTGGGATGAGGTCAATCTGGACATCGAACCAGATGGCACGATTTCTTGAGGATAGCGTCGTCTGAGGCGATTCGAATATCGGGAGCCGCGTCACGATCGAATACCATCAGAGTCTCGCGACGGAAGACGCACGTCAGGGATTTCTGCCCGAAATATCTCTAACAGGAACTGGAGGTGCGCCTAACCTCGCCGAGGGCGCGGCGTCAGGAAAAAAATTCACCCCAGGACACTTCGTACGGAACGTCCATCGAGCATCCCATCGATGGCCTCCGTTTGCAGCTCTCCTGGAAACCAAGGATTCACTCTCGTAGAAGTCGGCAGCCTTCCGGTGCTGAAATCGAATACTCAACCCGATGACGGTGAACCCGAGGACAGACCGAAAGCCATTGATCGCAATATTAGCAATGGAGAAAGAAGCAGCAGCACAACAGGAACAAAAACTTCCTGCAAATCGAGGGAAACTAAGAAGCGTTGTTTCGAAGCAGCTCCGAAGCCGTCTTCTTTCGGCAGGGAGATAGCTCGAGCGGGCTAGAAAAGGGCTGGCGAGCAAGCAGAGTGAGCTGTAAGCCTCTTAGGGTTCCTCTGGGTTCGGGGTTTCGTTGCTCGTCGCTGCTGGAGTTTTTCCTCCTCCCTAACTAGAGCGAGAGAAAGAGAGATCGCAAGGAAAAGACGGGAGGACAAGCTCCGTTCACTATCTCTTAGAGTCAGTAGAAAGTTTCCGCCTCTCCGTCCCCCCCTCGCTCAGCAAAAACTCAACGGGGATCAAGACAGGCCCGAAAGGGTCGCGAACGTCTATATGGAACACACGCGGGCGAGAACAGGCGGCGGTTGCCCCAACACAGGCACCACGACGGCAATCACCAGCGAAGCTCGCACAGTTTGCTGAGTAAGACAGACATTCATTTTTACCGTTCATTCAATCGTTCTATCTGTCGTACATCTATCTATCCCGGCCTGTCCTCCAGCAACGGGGATCGAGTCCCGAGCACCAAGATTCTGGGTGCATCATCCCGGACGTCGTAAAAATCATCATAAGCAGCAGACCGGAACGACAAATAAAAATGCAACAAATAAAAATTCAATCAAGCTCCCGTGGTATGTATATGGACGTGTCCCGCTGCTTCGCCTCCCTTCGTCATTCTTCCTGAACCACAGCTTCTTTGTCATCGAGTCTCCGACATGACTGCGAGTCAATCCTGGCGGTTCCCTGCCTCGAATTTCGAAATTCGACCCGATGAGCGATCAATTTCGTTTCTCTCCGATGGATGGACAGGCTCTACATTTCCATACGAAATGTTCGAATGAAAACGACGAGCGGTTCAAAAACAGACGTTGATACCGAGAAGTTTATTGCGAGGTCGGGATAATTCATTGCAATTATCGAAAAGTCAGTGAAGGGTCGCACGGAGTCGATTGTGCCACGTCCGAACCGAAATTAGGAGCGACGTCATCTCCCGGAGATGTATCGCTTTCGGCGCTCATGGACGGAGGCGGAGATTTCAGAGCTGGTCTCTCGGCCCAGTGTCTAGGATTGAATCGAGAGAGAATTCGCGGGGCAGGAAGCTTCCGGGGAGGAGATTTCACGTAGACCAGTCCTTCGTTTTCCTGGCTTCTGTCGAAAACAACCTCTTTGTCAGAACTGATCTCATCATCAGCGAATGGAGCCATTTCGCCCTCGTGGTGGTAACTTGATCCTTCCTGACGTTCCGGAACCGTCTCGATCTTTCTTCCTCTCGAGTCTCGCGTTCTCGTGGCGACGGGATCAAAACGCGGGGTACCTCGGACGCGGGTCACGTAGAATTCTTTGTCCAAAACGCTGATGATATGAAGCTTAGGTGGACCATTGTCGTACGCGATACTTGCATCACCCGTCGGACTGGAGCTCTGCATTGGAATATATCCGATTCGGTATGACGCGGCTTCTTCTGGCAGTCTAATCCGTGGATACGACATCGGGTGCGACTCGAACTCTGGGTCCTCCGTGGGAGGTTCGGGATACAAGAGAAACTCGTGCAGAGCCATTACGCCTCGAGACTCGAGCCGCCAGATCACTGAGGAGCAAGAATAAGTCTTAATCAGAGCGGCATTCAATACTCAAGCAGCAGATCATGAGAGCTGGGAAATGTCGGCATTTTCAAGTCTTCAAGCGGAGAACTCCATGCATTGATCAATCATCGGCCCTCGTTGGATTGACCAGGTGGATAATTAGCTCGATGGACAACGCGAGAATCCTCGACTCCTACCAATCGTCAATGTAATGCATCGAAAGACGTATGGATCCATTCCATCATGAACCCAAGAATTGGTGGACCTCGGATCATCGATAATAATGCTTTCCCGAACTCTATGTTTGTACAAAATAGGAAGGAGGCTCACCGTCCGACCATCCATGAATATAAGAATTATCCTTCTATCTGGATGATCGGAAGCTGCATAGCGAACGATCCTTGACCATCCAGGCTCCGCGACCTGGCACGTTCTGAGAATGCATCACTCACCTAGAACGCTTCTTCGAATTCTGAAGTGAATGCAGCGTCGATCGGAGCACTCGGGAGACCGTGCTTCTAAGGGACAGAGTCTTGCCGCTGGGCCTTCATGTACTCGTCGTAGTCCACCGAAAAGGGGGAGGGGGCAACTTCTTCGTGACTACGCTTGACCGGACGCCGCGGATACACGCGTAAGAAACGAAGAGATGAATCACGATTTCGTTGTTTCTCACATTCCGATATTGGGCTAAACGAAATTTGATCTAACGACTTTTTTCAGTCATCCAAAATGGCGCGGAGTTCAAAGAGGCTGGAATCGTTGCGGGTGAATGCAGCCACACTCGGAACTTTCTGGAATCCAAATCTTCACCTGATTTCCAGAGAAATGCAGGCAGATCGGAATTCAGTCGCCGATATCCGCTACGTGGATTGCTCCGAGCTCTCGCGTCCGAGCGAAACCCGAATGAGCTGCCACTACGCTTCGAGTAAGATTCCGAAGCTGTAGTGGTCTGAATCTAGACTCCCCAATAATTCATCGGTTCGAATGTCGCTTCCACCCTGTCGCGAGGTAGCGCAGCCAAGCGGAAGCCGATCGAGTTTGCCTCATGAGTCAAATCGGAGATATCTACGCACATGGCCCAGAACGAAGGAGATATGATGAATAGCGCTTCCGCACAGCTTCAGGATAGTTCGCGCCAAAATTCAAACTGGTAACGGGCGACCTCCGTCCGTAGCTCTCTCGGTAGCGGATGCCCCAGCAATAACAATACAAGCAGAGACCCAAGTTGGGCGTATTTTCTGTCAGTCAATTGTCAAATGGTGGATGGTGTGATTAAATGAGTGTTTGTTCCTTCTGAGTTCCCGGATACCTACGGTGCTTCGGCCTCAACTCTCCTTTGATAAACCCCCCAGGAGCGTTCGACGCAGCGCCGGAAAATGGGTGATGAAAGGGATTCGCAGGATTCCGGTGAGATTTCAAGGATTGCTCGCCAGCTTCCTCCCGCTTGGTATAGGGATTTATGTTAATCATGGCTTAAGTTATACCGGTATAATCCAGCAGGGGATCCTTTGGGCTCTAGTTCAAGACTAAAATGCCTCCTCCGTCGCTTTGACAGCAACTGGAGGAACCTCTCCAGCTCTGTCCAGTGTGCTTCTATCCGCGAATAATTTTTGGTGGAGGTTCGGTGACTGGAGACTGCATTGCAGCTGACTTGAGTGTTTCGACTTAGACGGGTATTCGGGGAACCTCCGATGAGAGATTGATTTCGTACGACACAGTGCTCAGCAAGCTTGCCGCCGCATCGTAGGGCCCACTGACATCCGGTTCGGGATATTTTCGGTCGTCGCTCTTCGCGGCGCACATACGTTGCCCACAAAGAGGCCGATCCTGTTTAATTTTGCAACCCTTTGGGTTTGAGTTACCTCATCCCCGCAAAATCCAAGCACGTTCAACTGATTGAGTGGGAGTTGCGGAATGCATGGATAAGGATCGACATCGAGCAAAGAGCACCCGCTGGTTCCTGACCCTGCACGCGAGACCCTGGTTGCGAGCGCCTCATCTCCACTGCAGGGGAAGCTCCTCGAGGAGCTTCGAGTGCCGCGGCGTCGATGGCGAGTAACGAAATCGTTCTCTCTTCTCTCTATAGGCTTGGATAAATCTTCCATGTTGTACGAAGTGACGAAGTCTTTGGACACGCTGCTGGAACTTTCGTCCTCTTCACGAGAGACTTTTAACCTGAATGCGTCAGCTGCTGCGAGCTCGACCGACCACGGTAAAGGGAGGCGAACCGGCGACGAAGTCTCGAATGTTATGCCAGAAAGTAGCGTCGGCGTCGTAGAGACCGTTTCAACGAAACGTCGAGTTTCCCGGAGAATGCGTCGGTCGCTCCCGAAAAAAAACAATGCTAGTGCTAAACCTCGACAGACGTCAAGCTCTTGCCTTAGCGGTGGGAAGGCTCATGGACGTCAAAGGAGAAAGAGGAATTGACGGACAATTATATTTCTCCATAGGTGGGAGCGTGACGCCAACGTCGAGCCTCGTCTCGGGTAGTGCCTCCGATCAAGGATCCAGCAACGCGAACACCATGGACAGCAATGCTCGAGTGAGTCGTGCAAATCATTGTTCGAACCACGACGCCATGGACGCGAGTGTTTCGCCACGCTTCTCGTCTCCTTAGATTCAGATGTTCTAACAGACGTCCTCTCTCTTTCCGCAGAAATCCCTGAATTTCGAGGATATCCCGCTTCTCCCCGGCGAGAAGCCGCCCCTGAAAAATGGTATGTTGTCTCATGAAACCTGGACAGCATAATAATGCCTCGAAAACGCTTGCGACGTCTCATCGAGCTCAAGAACTCGGCTGATCTATGAACGACGCTTACCCCAACCCACAGCTCAGGACGTGTCCTATCTCTGCCCTTTCCACGACCCGATTCGAGGCACGCTCTACGTCACGAACTACAAACTGTATTTCAAGAGCGTGGATCCCATCTACGTTTTGGACGTACCTCTAGGAGTGATTTCACGGATAGAGAAGGTAATTCAACTTCGATTCAAAATGTTCAGGCCGATATAGGGATCTCTCTACTTTCATAGTATGACAAAGGGAAGCCGTGACCTGACTTTCCCATGATCTCCAGATCGGATATCACTCCTCGAAGCAGGAAAATGCGTATGGGATCGAGGTCGTATGCAAAGACATGCGGTCACTTAAATTCGCACACAAACAGGTTTGATTGACGTTTTGCCAGAGCTCGGTGGACGATGATATAAGTACCAGATGCGATCCGGATTCTCTGCAGAAGGAAGTTTGTATCGAAATAATTTGAAATTTTTCTCATTGAATCCCTCAGGAGGGACACTCTCGTCGCGACATCTTCACGAAGATGACACAGTACGCTTTCCCCTTGACGAATAACTTGGAATTCTTCGCGTTTGACTACTCGGAGAAGTTCCCAGAGAATGGTTGGTCGGTATACGACGCAGAAGCCGAACTCAAACGTCAGGGATTGCCGACAGAGAGCTGGAGGATTTGCAATAAGAACTCCGGGTAAGATCTCTAGGTTATTCGTTGAGTAGTTAAATATACCTTGTACCCTTGTACGTGAACTCGGACGAAAACGGAATCAATCATTCAGGCATTGAGGGTGTCCCTCTTTCAGCTACAAGCTCTGCGACACGTACCCTGAGATTTTCGGGGTTCCCGCTTTAGCAGATGATCCCATGTTGGAAGTTGTCGCGGGTTTCCGGTCCAGGGGTCGACTTCCGGTGCTTTCCTGGATCCATCCCGAAACTCATGCGACCATCACACGCTGTGCTCAGCCTCTGGTTGGGATGGTCGGCAAGCGGTGTACGGAAGACGAAAAATACCTCAGTTATATCATGGAGGCGAACACGCATTCGTCCAAGCTGTACATTATGGATGCGAGACCGCTTGTCAATGCTGTTGCGAACAAGGCTATGGGTGGAGGTTATGAAAGCGAAGATGTCTACAAGAAGAACGCCGAGATCACCTTTTTAGGTTCGTATCCCGTACCTATTCTTGGGCTCGTCAGGAACGAGCCTGATTATCTGTGTCTTTCATTGTGAGTTGTAACTCATGTCTAGTACCCGGCGAATTTCTTTCCCTCTCTACAGATATTCACAATATTCACGTGATGCGAGAGTCTCTACGGAAGCTCTCGGAAGCCTGCTTTCCGAACATCGAAGACAATCACTGGTTGTCGAATGTCGAGAGCACCCATTGGTTAGATCACATAGGGTGTGTGCTTGCCGGCGCCGTGAAAATAGCATACAAGGTGAGCACGAGGAAACAACTAGGGTTGATCACATCATAAGACATGTCGGGCTTCCAAGGATTCGGTGAATTCGGTCCTGGCTCATCGAACATTCTCGCTTAGGTCGAGGGGAGCCGGTCTTCGGTTCTGGTGCACTGTAGTGACGGCTGGGATCGAACGTCTCAATTGACATCGCTCGCAATGCTGCTCCTCGATCCCTATTACAGAACTGTTAAAGGTGCGTATTCGAACATGTCCGTTGAATCAGCGTATTCTGCTCTCCGTAAGGGCGAGTGAGGGCACATCTCGAGCTCAATGCAGTCGAGATCTTCAATGTATCGCTCAGGGAAGACAGGGATATTCTCGAAGAATTCCCACGATGACTTCTCATTCTCTCGGCTCCGATCTGTAATTCTTTATTTATCCTCCGACCACAGGATATCAGGTGCTTATCGAGAAAGAATGGTGTTCTTTCGGTCACATGTTCGGAACGCGTTACGGTCACGGTGTCGATCATTACTCGGACTCGGATCGAAGTCCAGTATTCGTGCAATTCGTTGATTGCACTTGGCAGGTAGGAAACATACTTAAGTTTCCGGAGGTAATCGTCTGCTCGATTACGACAGCTCTCCTACATCGAAGAACCGCGGTATCATTCTAGGTCATGAAGCAGTTCCAAAACGCATTTGAATTCAACGAGAATTTCCTGGTCACCATACTGGACCACCTGTACAGCTGTTTGTTCGGGACTTTTCTGTACAATAGCGAGAAAATTCGAGGGGAAAAGGTGAGTTGAGCCTGCACCCCCGACCTGCCTCCGAGGAGGTCCTCGAGACTCCGGCATTGGATAACAATGAGAATTCGTCTCTCGCAGAATCTCAAGGAAAAAACGCAGTCTTTGTGGTCAATGATCAACTCCAACATAGACCAGTTTGTGAACCCCATGTACACTCGTTATCCCCAACAAAGTGTGCTCTTCCCCGTCGCATCTCTCAGGAGGATCCGACTGTGGAAAACTTACTACTGTCGGTAAGTGGCCAGCATTGTGGATAATGTCCGATGCCTTCGAGCGGGAGAGTACCAATGCTCAGCCCTATCTCTATAGCGCCTATTCTATCCATTTTCGTGCCTTCCCAGATGGAATCCTCGCATGAGGTCTCAACAACCGCTGATCACAAGAGGAGTCGAATTGCTTCAGCTGCGACGTCTCCTACAGAAACAAGTGGACGAATGCCTCAGAGAGGTGAGCGCCTGGTGTCTGGGAATCTGCCCGTTCGTCTATGTACGATCGGGGGAGCAGATATATATAGCTGTGATGTTACGCAGGACCTCTCCGACGATGCATGCGCCCTCGTAGAGGCCGACTGGGCACCAGCTCTTGTGTCGTCGATCCCTGCGTGTATATCCGGAAGTCATCTGCGGTCTCGACGATCGATACCGATCCGTGTTCAGGTCGATTGACTTCAGGGCTTCCAACGTCTGGTCTACGACGCGATGTCGTGCGCGATAGTCGCAATGGGATCCGAATGCTCCATCGAAAATGTAAATGATCTCAGAGGGTTGGCCGAAAATCTGACCTGAACAGTTCGCGCTACGTGGAAGCACCTCAAGGCTCGAAACTCCGTCGATCCAAGCTACTCAGGCTCCCGGAATTTCCGACATGTCATGTCCGTGACTGCTCAGTGCTGTTGGAAACAGGGTCTCGGAGAAATAGTGTCGGCTTCGACCAAACCGAGAGATACGGATTGAGGTCCTAGTCGTGTCCGTTACCGAGTACGGGGAAATCGCCCGTTACGGATGACTCTGCGACCTTGATGCACGACGAGGTCCTAGCTGCAGAGGGAGACACTATGAATCTTCCGGAATCGTCGAGCTCGCAAAATAGCACATATTCGATTGTTCCTCAGACCGAGTCCGTGCGACCGACTCGTGTGACTCGTCGCCGGCGTCGGCCAATATCAGTAGACTCCCTCTCCAGGAGTCTCTGCGTGGACGAATGATAATGATAATAATCGAATGACTAACATCAGAATTTCTTCCGTCAGGTTGCTGCGTATCAGGCTAGGAAAAAGGACAAGGAGTCCACCTCTACCTGCGGAGTCACTCGTAGTGGTGGGGGGAACCCTGATCCTGGAAGTAGTTCTGGGGGCAGCAGTCCAGGAGGCCAGAGTACCCATCAGCCGGTGATGGTTTGACCCGATCTAGAAATCTAGAGAATATGTAGGTTGGACTCACTCTCGAGCAAAACGCCCTTTTCCTGACAATTCGATCCGCAAACGTACGGAAATTCTCGATAGAAACTCCGCCGAAGCTCCTGATTGAGCTGATTGGGATAAGCAGAAAATTCGATCCGAGAGGAGTCGAATTGGAGGACGTTGGCGCTTTTCCCTCGCTCGATATATCGGAGCTTTGTAAGGGAAAAGAGATTGTGAGATCTAATGGATCGAAGGCCGAGTTCTACTCATTTAAGCTTTACTTCACGACGTAAGAGAACGCAATCGGGAGACAATGAAAAGGTTCTGCATTTCATCAAGGGTGTTCCATTCTTAATTCGCTGAGCTAACGGCTCCATAGGTCACACCCCAACATCTCTCCAGGGACGAGAATCCACGCGTTTTTCCGGACATCATAATTTGGGAAGTTCCTATGAGCCGAGGAAATCTACGAGAACTCATGTATTGGGTGGACCCATTAATTAGTAGGATGAATAAACGAGAAGAGCTTCCATGGAAGAGAGCAAATCATTCATTACCCTATCTCTTGCTCAATCTGATCCCTTGATTCGAGCCATCAACATCTCGGGCGAAGAAAGCAAGCTAATGCTCGCATGGACTTAGTCGCTTTTTGCCGAAGTCAGTATGCAGTCAGGTTTCGGATAGTAAAAGTCAGAAGCCTCTCGTGTAAGTGCTCGTTTGCGGGAAGCCGTCAGGGTACACGGCGATCGGTGACACGATAGAGAAGGGCCACAGGAATGGAAAAATTTGAAAACATCATGACAAACATAAATATAAGAACAGACTAAAAACGTTCTCCTCCTCTCTCTCCGTCGACGGCATGGCGGACCGGAACCTCTCGACTGCGTGGAGTTGGTCGAGGCCCGCCAGATGAGACGGCCACTTACAAATCTGGGATCTGAGAACCAAGATGAGCGTTCGTTGATAGCGCAATCGCAAAAACGCGCACAGACGTCTGCACCGCCATTCATCGCCCTGAAACTAAGAAGCGCTTTCGAGTAATCTTCCGACTTTTTCGGGCACCACACATCGCGAACTCGTCGACCCCCGGCGGAGCGGTGGGCTCCCAGAAAACAATTTTTTGCACGGCTCGGTTTTTTTGGCCACCGAGGATGTCATGGTGTCATGGAGCAGCGAATGCGTCCCGCAAGGCTCTCGGTCGCGCTCTCCGCTCGAGGAATGCGCGACACTGAGCGGGACAAATCATTTTTCCGGCCTAGTCGGGACAGGCCGTTCCGACGGGGACGATTCCCGTGAACGAGACGCTCTCGGCTTGGTTTTCTGTCGATTTCCATCCTCGGTTCTTTATCGCCCGCCAACAGAACAAGAAAAACATCCGTCCAATTGGAGAGCGGAGATTGTCTTCGTGACTCTGTCGCTCCGCCACTCACTCCGAAGTGGGCGACTGGGTCGGTCCGTCGCTTGGTCGCTCCCCTGCTCCCTCGCTCGACCTTCGTCAGTGGCCCGCGAAATCGGCTCGCTGCTGAAATTGCCTCCGGTCTAGATTAGCTCGCGACCCAGCCTCGGGCATTCCTCTATCTTTTCCAGCAGCAGGCACGAACTCGTTCGGAATTTCACTCTCGTCGAGGCTGTTCCGTCCGCGACATCTTACACCCCATGTCCCGGCGTGCCGTCGCTGCGATTGACGACAAAAACCAATTAGACCGCTTTAAACTCTCAGTCTGAACGAGGACTTTTTTTCCGGAGGGAAAAGTGCTGCGTCGCCCAGACGAGACTCTCCGACTCCTAAAACTTCGGACAAGTCTCCTGCGCCATATGAGAAAGTTCTCGTCACCTCTTTTTCGTCAAGAGGCCAGATTTCAGGACCCCCGGTCGCAGCGTTTGAGCTACAGGAAAACTAGCTCTTTATCCCGTGTCGATGGAAACTCATCTTGAACAAAAGCTCGGAGCTTCGAGTGACCGATGGCGTAAACAAAACAATCCGCCATCGAGTACGCCGTCCTCCTCAGGTCTGTCTGCCGCGGACAGCTGACAACCTCACGAGGATCTGGGACGAAGTCTTTGAGCCCACGAGCAGGGATCATATTAAGTCCTGGTCCTGGTGCAGAAAGCCCCTGGTCTTGGTGCCTGTTACCCTTTGCCTCTCTTGTTTGCTTGAATCCTTTTGTCCGTCCAACGACACGGGACGGTGGTGGCGTGGCGGCTTTGTCTCCGCTGTACCGTAATCATGCGCTGAAAAGAGCCCCGCGAGAGTCCTTAAACCGCCGGTAGGTCAAGGGACGACGCCGCATTCCGTTGTTCAGCCGAGGGATGATTCCGTGTGTTTGCTCGCGTTTCCGTCGTCTTCTCGGTCAGCGATCCGCTCCTCCGGTCGGAGTCGGAGAGGCCCGCTACCGCCCGGAGGGAACAATTCGATCTCGTTCCAGGACTTATCTCGCGAATGGACGAGAGGAGTAATACGTCGCCGCTTCGCGATTCCCTGGAGCTGCATTTTGGAAAACTTCCTTGATCTCGACTTCGATTCGCTAATTTCTCCTCGAGCATTGTTCCATCCACCCACTCGAGTCGCTCTCTGATTTCCTTCCGCTTATTTTCTCGCCATCCGATCCGATATTCAAAAAGGTTCCGGTGCTTTGACGGCTCATGGGTTTGGGAGCAGATGACGCTGAACGGAAAACCGATTCCGTCTTGATTGGCAGGAAGAGGCGTCGGTAGGGGTGGTGGCAGCGTTGGTGGCCATCGGACCGCCAGCCACACAGAGGGTAAGTCACTTGATTGGTATGTGCGATCTCGTTTTTTCCCGGAGCGAAAACCGCAATTTTCTCGAACTCCTCCGAGGAAAGGGAAGAAACGAATGGAATCTGAGGAGCGATTGGCCTCTCCAAACTCTGTTCCAATGCCAGATACACTCTTGAATAGCATAGATCGAGAGAGCCGGAGTCATCCCGCGGAAAGATCGAAGCCTCCCCGATCGGGACTCGAACTCGAGATTGTAAGCCCGGATCGCTTTTGGGCTCTGACCGTTCGTTTGGATAAGACGCTCCGATAGTTCACGCCGATTCCCCTTTCGGACTTGGACTTCAAGCAGGAGAAACGGCAGTCGTCGAGTGCAGTAGATCGCAGAGGTGATAAGTGGAAAGCGGGAAAGTGTCACGCGGCGATTCCGGAAGCGAAGCCGGACCGCTCGAGAGCCAACAGGAAGTCGAGGAGATCCGAGTTCAACTCGACGACACAGAGAATCCGTGTCCGGAAGAGAAATCGAGACAAACGACGCGACGTCGCTTCGTTAAGAGACCAAAGTAAACTTTGGGAAACTCGGATCGACATTTGCTGTGGCTCCGGAGCGGCCGCGTGATGCTTCTCGCATCGGTTCCTCGCTGGGGGAGAAAATCAGGAGCAGCCGAACGCAACGGAGTCGTAACCTCTCTCGGTTCCGGTTCGGAGGATGAAGTTATGAGAATTCCTCGGAGTTCACCATTGGGGCAGGCGTATCCGATCCCGCGCCTCACGCCCATGGATCGATGCCCCACCCGTACGTTCCCTTTTTCAATTATCCGGAGCCTTGAGCCGCTAGATTATCGTTATAAATCTGATCAGAGCGGGAGTTTTCCCGAAAGCCGAGCTCGATGACATCGACAGATGGCTCCGAGCATTCTCAGATACAATATGAGTATAAACGTCTCCGAAGGGCTCGGATACGAAGGGAGACGCGGACCGCGAATATTCCCGAGAGGCCTTCGAGGAGAGGCGGAATCATGGCCGATTGACAGATCGGAGGCTTTCGACTTTTTCGCAGAAGTCTCAGAGAAATATCGGAGCTGCCGAAGAGAAACTCATCATATACGTTCTCCATCCCTTCATATTGAGAATGATGACCTCCGTGCTGCTTGAACTCCATAATGCGGAGCATCCGCTCGCGGGGATGGGAGCTTTGAATATCGAGGGGAATCATGTCTCCCGCTGACTTGGAAAAACTTCACTGCGACACTGTCTTCGAGCGTCGTATACTGGAGGAGACGTCGGATGCGTCTCCCGTGGGAGCCGAGAGCTCTTGCAGGCGTTCAGCGTTCGCAATCTCCAAAGAATACTTCAAGCGTATATCAGTTTCACGCTCCCTACGGAACCTCTATCCGTGGCCGTCGCGCATGGAACGGATGCTTGTGAGCTGCAATCGTAGCAGAGTAGCAGAGCTCGCACGCCTGTGTTCCTGTTTTGACTGTGTGCTGTGCTTGTTTGATGCTCCAGGAGACGCTTGTTCGGGCGTCCTTCGGAGAGTGAGAAACCGGAGTGTCATCTCGTTGAAATCAATTTCCTGTTCGGCTCGCTCACGATGAGATTGCCTGGACGAGGGCCGCTGCAATTCCTTGCGAGAGCGACAAATTCGGAGACGCTGGCAACTTCGAAGGGAGTCGCTGCCAGATGAAAAATACGAGATGGAAGATGCATCGGATATACCTATAACAAGAAGTTCTGCCATCCACTGAAAAAAACGACCCCACGCGATGGAGCGTTCTTCCTCTCCAGAAGACTCCTTCCGAGAAACCGGCGGCGATCCATTCCAGGGACCTCTCAGCAGATGCATCTATTCCTGATCGATTACTTCTGCGTGATCCGATCGCTCGTCCCGTGTCGCGGAGGAACTAAGCCGGAGAGGGCGCTGAGCTCAGGAGGGAGGCATCTCCGCTCAGACCCCCGTCGGGCTCATCGATGTGGAATTAGGTTGCGAAAGCGATCACCTAAACGTCTAGGCGCTTGAAAACTCCGAGCTCGTGTTCCATTATTAAGGGGCTTCACAAACTGGTCTTCTCCGGTGAGACATCCGCCAAGGAACTATTCCGGGAGAATTCTATTCGTGGAGTCATCTGCTTCGTCGGCTGCCGCGGTAGATCTTATTTTTAAGGGGGTGAGGGTTGCTTCCCTTCACGGATGTTGTCGGAACAATCTAGCCATGTGACCCGTAATTTTCTAGAGCGATCGCTGGACCTTGTTCCGCTTTTCTCATCGGCAGAGGGAATCCTGTTGGAGGGAATAATCATTGCCGCTCTCAGCGGCGATAATCGAGACCGTCCGAAAGGCTCATGAGAAGGAAAACATGTGATTCAAAAGTTTAGCAACAATGATTACAATATTATTCATTCCATCTATCTATAAGACATCGACTCCTCATTATATCTCGATATTACAATAACAAAATGGCTCGTTTGCCTAATTATTGCACTCATACGTACGTAGATGATGGCAAGCTTTGATTTGTTTCTTTGACGATCAACTCACATCGGCTTCTGCATCGATTGAGCGACTGACTGATTGATCGATCGACTGTCTGTCTGAATCAATGAGCACGGAGGTGTGAAACCGATCGAGTAAGGTTTATTCACCTGAGCTGATTTCGAGTTCGTGAATTGTTCGAATTCATTCGTAGGTTCCTCACCCCTGTCGGACTCTGATTGATCGCGAGCGTCGAAAAGCTGTGTATGCGGCTGAGGCTGACAGAGGTTGGGGCACCATACTGTCGATTTCCTCGCTCAGGAATTATTTTCGACCGTCAAGCCTGCTCTGACGATATAAGTGCAGAACATATGTCCGGGACTTCGTCGAACCGATCACAATCGACGTATTTCCAGAGACGGCTTCAAGAAGAGCTGCGTAGATTCGCATTGGAGTGATCCGAGAGATCTTCAGTCCATCAATTCTCTTTTATATGGAATATGCGAATAGTGGAGAGCGAAGCCGGCGATACTCCACGAGATTCTGTTCGGATTCAGGGATCGACTTGCGGCTCGCGCACTCCAGATCGTAGATATATCGTTCGCGCTTGTTAATTATGCTTCTGTCAGCCACTTAGTTTGTGAATGAGCCTCTAGCAATCGATCAAGCGAGCTTCCACGATTAATGGATCAGATCAAACAGCCCCTCCCGAAAGCTCCACGAAGCTGCTGCTTGTGCATGCTCGATATATTCTGAATCTGTCGTTACTCTTGATTCCAGTGTTTTCCTGCAGCAAGGGCTCTTCTCCCATCTTCTGCACGGTAATACTGTATTTAACGTCCGACCGAGAGCGCTTCATGAAGTGTAGTCCTATTGAATGGGCGGGTTTTGTACCAACAGAATTCACGGCGTCCTTCTCCGACACGAGCGCCCAGGATTATAAACTTCTCCTCGCATCATTCCCATATCGAGATCTCATGAGATCTCGTCCACTTCTCATCTGGACTCTCTCTCTGTTCTGACTGTACCGATTTCTACTCCTGAACATTTTCCACCTCGGCAACTCTTTCACTTAGGACCCGTCAGAACGAGTCACTATGTAGCCGGTGCACGTCGTGCTCACTCGTGTTCACGCATACTCTTATTGATTGATGCTCCGAGACTTCTCTTGCAGAACAGAGCAGAACATTACGAATGCTGAACCAATGTCTTCCTCGGAGGATTCCGACTTGGCTATGTTGAGCAATACTTGCGATGAATCGAAGTCTATATTGGAGTGAAACGAGAGTGATAAGCTGATGCTAGATCGAGGCCCGCCTTTGCTGCTACAGAGGATGCAGTGAGAGTTTGAGATGGTTCTTAATTCTTCTGTGGCAAGGAGAGGGGGGGGGGCGAATACCGCAGGGACATTGAATCGGTGTCATTCTGATTCGAGAAAATTTCAAAAGTCATCATGACCCATCGATCACAAAATTCCAATCCAGCTGTCCCACAGATGACGTCGGAGCCGTGGTAATGGGATCCAGTTTCTGCCCGATCCAAGGAAATTGAATTTGGGATCTTTTTGCAAACTTTTTTTGTTTTTGCTTCGAATCTTTGCTACGTTGCTTACGATGGAATCCGTCTCGTACGAGGGAAGGTTTCCGATCACCTTCTTTATGTACAGTTCAATTCTCGGAGAAGGTCAAGTTATTGACTCTGGTGTGAGGCAGAACATCCTAAACGAAACTGAGAACGGGAAGCGCCGGAAGATATTATTGAGCACAACCATCAGGCTCGAGAGCTACACGATTTTCCGCATTCCGTCGCGGGTGAAGTGAATTTCGTCGTCTGCTCCGCCACCCACGTCTTTTGCCCTAGCCCGAAATACTCCTAATCTCGAGCGATCTTCTCCTGTTGCTCGACATGATTCAAGGATGGAAAAACCCACGCGTCGTTATTCGCAGCGTCCCAATACTGCGCAAAGTCTTGGTCACTACCGTCCCCCCTCGGAACCCGCTACTTCCAACTCGTATCCGTTTCTGAACCCTGAAATACCGTCGATGCGGATCCTCTCATTCCCCGAACGCCCCATCTTTGGAAGAGACTTGAACCTCATCGGGCTCCGCTGGGCATTTACTCCGCTGACGGCTTCCTCCAGAGCCATGATTCCCAAAGTGTCTTTTTGCGATTTTCGGGCCTGCCCAGGATAGAGGGGCTGACGGGGGTCCACGGCTTGAACGTCTTGGGGAACCACTTCTCAAGAGACAAGAGCTGATGGGGTGGTTTTGATCGTCTCTTAAAAATCCTCTCGATCCCAAAACTCTCTCATTTTATCTGCGTCCTCGATGAGCCATTGTGCAGCCGAGTCTTACAGAGCTCGCTCGATCCAACTCACTTGCCGTCGTGCGATGATTGCCCCCATCCCGCCCCGTAATGGTAACCGGAGTTCGGCGCGTCAGCTTACAGCGTTTTGTCATATCCCCCTGTCGTTATTATTCCAGTATGTTCGTTCCTCGAATCATTTGTATCCAGGCAAGAATACCCACTCAGTCGTTGCAAGTCTCTCACTCTTTCTTTCCTTCATTTTGTCAGGCAGTCTCGTTTTTCTGTACATTACTATATCATAGTGCTGCAGTCGCTGAGGTGCAATAAATGTGTGCTGATGGAGGAGTGGACGATGAGAGCAATTGCCGAAACCCCCAGCACCTGGATGACGTCGTCGAATGGAGCTGGTTTCCGGTGTGGGAGTTTTGTCCTGAAACAGCCGATTCGGAAATAAAGTCAAACTCTTCGCCGGTACTCGACCTCTCGCACCCCGGCCGCATCAAGTTCGCCAGTGCACCACCAACTCACCTCAGCAGCAAGTCCCTGTACCCCGGTTCGAAGAAGTGATAATTGTTTTTCAGAAGAGAGCTCATCCAGTGATCCCAAAGTGCACCAAACCAAAAATCCGGAGAACTTCCTGCATTACAGAGATCACTTTCACAGAAGCACATGTGGCCATTACCATCACTTTCCTGCATACACACATGATCGACTAGGAACAGGTTGATCTGGAGACTGGATGTGCACGTCCGCCAGACATTCGTGCCCCTTTTGACACCTCCGGACGTGTTATGCGTAACGACTTTCACACAGCATCTGAAAGATTGAATTTTCGGAGTCTGAGCACAATCCACAACGCTTTCGGATGCTTCGACGAGCATTCGCTGAGAATCTCCGATCTATACGAGTCCAGGACTACGAAGGAATTCGGGAGCCTCGGCCGTTTTTGGAGGAATCGTTGAGGGGATCGAATCTCTACGATTTCGTGCTCGTTTCCCAGACCTGAGGCAATGACCTTCTTCAGAAAGATTTGGGAGGGAAGGAGGTCGCGATGCTCCGCTGGGCGGGAATGTCCCCTCACCGATATCCCACTCACCCAACGCATTTTTGTATAGGAACACCGATGTCATAATATCCAGTAAAGTTCCACGGATCGGCACAATTCGGATCCAGTGTTGAATCACAGTTATAACAAAGAACTCCTTTATCTGAAAACATGAATTTCAGAGCTGTCATGCTCGACGTCTTTCTTCAGAAGCCTACAATCTATGGGGAGACCCCACGGACGAAGGCGGACGCTCGACGCAGCGTTCGAAAGCCCGAAGCTTTCTGCAAAAATTATAGTGTCCGTGTGGGAACTCACTGATGCACTCCTCTTCTGCGAAAACGGCCCGATAGCAAACCGAGCTGCTCAATACGGCCGCTGGAAGAGAGCGAATTATTCCTGTGTTAAAAAGCGCACTAGATTAGAATTCTCCACGATTACTCATCGCGCCGACAAAAGAGCCCACCTGCGACCAGCAGCAGTCTGAAGAAGAAGCAGCTGGCGTAACTGCAAATCATTTCCGTCTGCCGTCAACACCTGCGTTGCTGCCGCTGAAGGGTTTCCCGCTGTGAAGTGGTGAACGATGAGGAGCAAGAACATGAATCCGGATTGTCGCCGCGGCTGAGCGGCTCGATCGAGCGTCTCGATGAGTCCGCCGAGAACCGGCAGCGGCTGAACAAAAATCATGAATCCGAAGACAGCCCTCCGATCGATTCTTACCTTTCGCAGTCTTCCCGGCGGGTCAAACGGCCACCTTTAGGTCACGGGTGGACCTTAGATATTCCGAGGAGGCCAGGGCGAAGCGTTCTGCGGGGAGAAGCTATGCGTTAGGAAAGTCCTCTCCGTAATCCCCGCCTGTTCAATGCAATCAGACGTCTCAGCTGCGAAGTCATAAGGCCGCAGTACTCGTATAGCAGCGCTACGTCGTACAGCCGGTGCACACCAGATGAAGAGAATGCGTCAAAGCATCCGAGTGGAGAAAAACCGACACGGCGTTTGGTTCTCATCCGTGATTCTGGTGCATGTATAAATTTGAGATTCTGCGAGAGCCGTGTGAAAAGTGAATCAATGTCTTGCAACGGGAAACCGGTACGCTGCTTACGAATCAACCCTTCACGGATCCTATTTGAAATTCATGAGGTGTCCTATCCGTGCCCCGATGGTTTCGCACTCCATTTCACAACTCGGAACACTCGATAGACCAGACATTTCGAAATTCCGCGAGGGAAAGTGAATGTAACAGACTCGCAGGGAGCCAGGACCGGCTGGTGTCCGGGACTATCGGAACGAAACAATATCTATCTCCATTCGCGGACATGCTCCCTCCGATGACAGCGGTCACAGTTGGGTGGATGGGCGTAAATGCAGTGTAGAAAAACGGCGATGCGACCCGTTGCGGACCTCTGCTCGGGCAGCCCCCGTCACAAACTCCTTCGCACGCGATTCGTGACCCCAACACATACT
Source organism: Galendromus occidentalis (assembly GCF_000255335.2). Classification (NCBI taxonomy): domain Eukaryota; kingdom Metazoa; phylum Arthropoda; class Arachnida; order Mesostigmata; family Phytoseiidae; genus Galendromus; species Galendromus occidentalis. The sequence goes on from NW_003805502.1 coordinate 137,517, forward strand.
GGACGCCCCAGCGGCTTCTTTTCGTGAATCTCAAGAAGTGATCCAGCCCGCAGCGCTCCCTCTATCAAATCTTAAATGATACGGAAATGTCCTAGAATCTAGAATATAGAGCCGGACTGAAACTCGGAAGGGACATTACGGAGGCGAAATGACAGTATACATGATCGTGAGGGCATGGGGAAGGAAAAAACCGAAAAGTTTATGGTCGTCGGTCGGCACGAACTTATGGATGGAGCGTGCGGTGGGAAGTACCTTGGAGGTCCGCCGGTCACAGTCGGTGTCGCCGCTGCAACCGCGGCTAATGTAGCTGTCCGGCTTGGCTCCCAATATCGCCTATGGAAAAAGGGTACTAGAAAGGGAATGGCAGGGATGGAAATGCTGTCGTCCGGCTCGCATGGGAAGGATTGTGTCCGCATGTGTCGCGAGTCACGCCACTGCATTTATTGCTGTGCGTGATTCCGCCGGTCTCCCGATCGAGCGACGACGTCCGCACTCGTGATGTTTAATTCATTGTCTCATTCATGCAGCCGTTGACGGGGCCCTCCGCATCAGAGCTTCCCGAAATGCTTCAAAGGGTGGACACTCGACAAACTGTGCACCGGAGAGAGCAGAAAACACGAGCGTCGGGTATTGTTATCCCGCAGGCAGAAACGCGCCGTCTTTTTGGAGACGTGGAGGGAAGCTCATCTCGCCAAGTAGCCGATTACAGCCAAACATCCCGCTCAAAGATTGCATAGGTAACCTGAGCTGGTGTCAACCCTTGAGAACTTGAGTTGTTTTCAACTCTCTACTCCCGATTTCATTTTCAGGGACAGTTCAGGAAAGCCCTGTGGTATCTGAAGCTCGCATTTTCGCTCATAGCAATCGAAAGATCTATCATTCACCCTGATTCGAACACCGTCGCTGAGTTTCGCGAAGGTCGGACGAACGACAGTTTCCTGATGGAGAATTTCCAGGAAAAGCATTGCTTGAATGAATATGGTCCTTCCCGAACGAAAATCCACTGGAGGACGTCACAAGCGAAATACGACATTTGAGGAAGGATCGCCCCCCCCCTCCAAGGGAAGATGAGCGAACTATGTACTTCCACGGAATAATGGAGTGTTTCCCGCCGCTGAGAAAAAATGCAGGATGCATTCCATCCCCAGTTACGGTCTCTCGAACGGCATAAAATGAGTTTTCCCAACGATCGATTGGTCAGGCACTGGCAGTGTAGGAACCTACCCTCGGAACGGCCGTCAACTTCATCAGCACGGGAAAGCCAGAGGGAACGGTCGTTGTGTCTCGGCGAATCGGTGAGGTCTTGCGTTCGGTGGTGAAGGCGCACGACACTCCTCCAGAGATGCATCGACCAAGTGTGGGCAGGAGCGACTCTTTCCTGCTCATACTATTTGATTGTAGAGGTAGCATTGGCCATGAGTCGGCGATTACGGCAAATCTCCGGAGATGCCCACAATAACGCCGTCAATCAAACACCGAGGTTCTTGGCTAGCCGCTCAGCGGTTCGAAAACATCAGCACGACTTGTCCTTGTATGCGCGCGGCATGTAGAGGCGGCTCTCCTTCCAGAGATTCGCGGCGTCACCGGGACGTCAGCCGCGTCATGCAAGCACTTCGCGGGAGTTTGTCGCTCACCACAAGCTCCGGCCCTCACAGGCCACTCGCTAATTGGCGACAACGTTGCTCCATCCATCCGAAAGCAAGCTCACGCTCGAGGACGACACTCACTGCTGCCGCCATCTTGTCGAGCACGTCTCGAAGATGTGTTGCGTAAGCTTCATCAGCTGCTGAGGCGAAAGGGTGTTTGTGCGCGAAATCTCTACGAGGGCCGAGTTTGACAGCCGGGGCCAGAGGCAATTTTCCCGGATTGCCTTGGGATCGACGAGGCGGGAGCATTTTCCTTCCCGAATCAGAGTATGTACTATATTCCGGAATGGGAGATCGAGTCTCTGAGTTGCCATGGCGAGTCGCGGCAGACGTCTTCAGCCTTCTCGGCAGGTTTCGATCTCAATGGAGGGCGATGCTGGATGCGTTCTGATCGTCTCACAGGAACGTCCAATCGTCTTCAACACCCAAGCAGATGCGGGGCTGCGTCCAACCTGAAGCCAGCGCATAATAGCTTGGCAATGGTCACCTAGATTTATGTTTTGTGTAGCCCTCCAATGAAGGACCGGTACATCACGCGTAAGCGGGGCGCTGCTCCGAGGTCGTCGCTTTCACATTTTGTCCAAAATATGTGCGGAAATTCCGCTGTTGTTTCGAGCGAGGAGTTCACGGAATCCACCGAGCTCCTTCTCATAATTCACTCGGATCTATGCTCGGCCTACGAGTGTGCAAAGCGTCGTTGAGGGATGTGGGGGAGTCGAGAATATACATATATATGAGCAGAACCGTATCAGAGACCTATTCGTTGCAGGATTTCGCGCATTCATGATATGGTCAACCTCTACGACACAGATATGACACCACCGGCGCGAGGAAATCGAAGCCTATCATTCCGCAGGAGGATATCAATCGTCTCGATCTCCTCGCGATACCCTGATCAAAATCTAATGTTTGCCTCGACCGACTGCATCAGGATAGGGAATCGCAGCCTGAGATCTATGGCTGCGATTTCTGCCGAGAAGGGTTGGGTCGACTGGAAGAAACACCGTGGGAGTTTGCGACAGAAATAGGCAAAGTAGCGATTCACGGATTTGAATAATAATCGGCTTCCATTGCCTTTCTTCGAGAAGAAAGAGAATAAAGCTCTATATACTCGTGAACAGAATGCATTGAGCTGTCGTTTTCGGGTAATGCGTCCTGAGCAAGGATTCTACAGTTTTTCGCGGGGGTTGGTAGGAACATCGGAACCCTCTCGATGATTTGCACTCGATCGGACCCTCTTACATGATAATGGCGGGATCCATGCATCTGCGAGAGATTCGCTGATTCAACTAACGACTGCTTATCACTAGAGACTTTGGCGGTTCTCTAGCGATTTCTGATGCTCAATAATCTCGGGTGCTGACTTGGATTCCGAGCGCTTCATGACGTTCCATGCTAGCATCTCATGGATGGTACATACTTCGAATGAGTTCAACCCAAGCCCGATTCCGATGGCCAATGTCTCCAGGAGCATGCTGTAGGCTGACAACGATCGAAAGTGGCCTAATCCAATTCCAGTCCCGTCCGACGGGCTCGAATCGCACGAAGTTCTCGTGCGCACGACGAAATTCGGATAACATCAGACAATGTTCCGAAGCATTTATCTTCGGAGATTCCTGCGGAACGAATATTCGACTGCAAGTTCATCAGCTTAGGAATGATCGCTGATTAGAAGTTCCTAATTCTTGAGCTCCCGCCAGCTCACCGATCGAACGAGAAATATATATATACCTTCTCACCGGGATGATCAAGATAAGATAAGACCTTGGTTGATTCGAAGGGAGCCTCCCTGAGTCTTAAGCACGGGACCACCAGGCCGGCATCAGTGACGGACTCTCAATCTCGAGAAAGCCCATCCAAATTTCTGTCGACTCCGCATTTCTGCACGGCACCGGCGTGCGCGCAATTTTTTTCGTGATTCGATCTATATCGTCATTATTTTATTATATTTGCTCGCTTGCTTGAATGAATGAATGAGGAATGTGACCCTGGAAGAAGACTCCAGACTCCATCGAAGCTGACCTTCCACCGGCTTTTTCGAGCACGAACGGCACCCGATCAGAATTATACGAGGAACTTATGGAGTTCATAAGGCTATCCCGCTCAGCGACAAAGATATCTCTCCTAGAACTCGGGAGAGTCTCTGGCGCTGGAATTATTGGTCTAGGGAACTTCGGAATCTCCCTATCGCTGACTCGTCCGTGAGATCTGCCTCGCTTCTCGATTCGTCTCGATCGTATCCGAGGAGCATACTACAATCTCGAAATCCCGTGGGCGAAGTTTTATCCGCATTCCGGAACTCGCGTACGCAGACAACTCGACGGGGGTGCCTGCCAGGTTCGGCAGCGAATCTTGTTGCCTGATGGGATCCGAAGAATTCGCTGGAGGAGAGTGAGATTTCGAAATATGTACGCGGAGTACTGATTCGGAACTGGCTCGCTCAGGAATGGAATGAAAGGAAGGAGTCTCTCGTGATACATGGGGATGGAATCACGACCGGAGAACATTTGCCAGTAAGAGTCCTCGGCAATGCCCACACCCTTGAAACCGTTGTACTCTTTCGAGATTCTGCCAGAAGAGCTTCCGTCATTTATCAGGAGGAGAGCCCTCGAAAGCCTAGGACTCCATCGACGACACTGTGAGATGGTCTCCGGCACGAGAGATCTAAAACCATGGTCTAGGTGGAAACGAGCGGGCAGGATTGGTGGCATGGAGTGCCGATTCCGGAGCGCACGACGACGTCAAGCGTCTCGAGGTTCAAGTCTCCTTCATCGAGCTCCGTAGCGGGCGATCATCGATTGCGGGAGGAAACTCGAAGGTACTCTTGATATACTCTAGGCTAACCCCTTGTTCGCGGACGCTTCAGCTCCTCCCCTATTCAATTCTCTTGATGACGCATCACTCGACGAATAGGAACTCCTTAAATTCGGCTGCCGCTGCATAGCCGCGTAGGGAACCGCCAGCTTTTCGTGTCGAACTCCCGTCGAAGTGTCGAGAGGTATTCTCAACCATTCAGTCCCATGAGGAAAATTATTATAAATCGGGTTCGGATCTGTATGGGGCTGGAATCAGAAATCCTCCCGCTCCTATATTTAAGCATTACGAAACCATGTACAGGAAGGGGAGCGGACTTAACAGAATCCGCAGATTGTGATCGAGCCAATCTTCCGGGATTACTTCCATCCAGCTGTAAAGACCCCTGATTTTGAGGAAATATTATACTGATATTCCTCTCAGGGTTGGGACTCGAGACCTGTCTCGACTGTCGTCATGAATGAGGAAAGCGCTGCGGCGTCACTCTCGAGGGGACGGCTGCCATGGGACAGGCTCTCCTCCCCGCCTCTCATCCGGATATTCGCTCACCGACATCAAATTTGGTTGGATCGCTCTCGGATCGATAACGCTCCACGAGAGACATCCGATGGAGCTCCAGAGAACTCAATCGCTTCATCCAAGCTCTAATAAACCTGGTTCGGATCGTAATCCTATGACGAGGGAACGCAGGTTTCCCGGGATGGTTCCTTGAATTGGCGGCGAAAGAACCAATGAGTGGAGCGACTGCACGACTCCCGACGAAATCTCTCGATTTCATCGGGCTCCGACGTGAGCTCAACGCCCCCCCCCCCCCGCCAGGAGGAAGGCACTCTGGCCCCCAGAACGTGGTCCCGGCGGTATGCCGCTCATATGACGTGGAAAACATTGCTGATATAGAATCCGGACTTGATCTTTGAGTTTCGGATAAGCTCGGAGATTTGAGCCATCGCGAGAAGCGGTGGAGTTTTCAAATCGAGACTCGAGACTACCCACGTTACTCGGATTCAAGAAAGAGCTCCGTAAATATCTATCGTCTAGAGCGCCGGCACCGGCAAGCATCGTAAGGAAATAAACGATACCGAAGAGAATCCTCGAGCACACAGATCGGCCAGAAGACCACGAATTCATGACGGCATCGGATCGTGACGCGGAGGGCCGCGAGACTTAGCTCGACGTTCGAGTGCATGCGAGTGGAAGCTCTTCCCGTAGAATTCGAAACTGGGATCGTTGTTGGGGTTTACTTCACACCTAAGCTCCATGAGGCTTATTGTATTTCCCGATGTTCTTCAGAGCTGAAGCTCGCATTGTCAAGTGGGCGAGGTCAGAGCTAGCCGTTGAAATCGTGCTGGTCCAGCCTCTATCATCTTCTTCTTTTTCGAATATCGAGCGCATCGAACCTGGTGCGAACAAAGCTCTCAGAGGAAGGACGAAGGACATTCATTGGAAAATACGGTCGATATCGAGCATGCTCGAAGCTCATTGTTTGCATCGACTTTCCGTCCTGACTCGACGGATCCTCGATGAAATTGTCGCTCAACGCATCATTGGCTCTCCATCGCAATCACGACAGAGAGCCTGGAAGAGATGATCCTCGAGGCACTCGCGACTCAAGCAGGATTGAGATTATTATGATGATTGATGAGAGATGATGAGAGTGAGGAAAACGAGACGAGGCTCCGACTGAATGGCTAATCGAAGTTTATTCGTGGGAGAAAGAGTCAGATTCTCACAATCAGTGGATTCCTTCGGCGTGAACCCTCAGAAGATTGACGAAACTTTTCTGCGCTTCGGAGCTCGTTAGTCTTGTCGGATTCGAAGTTCTTCGTCGACTCAGGGAGTCGACTACGTGCTCCAGAAACGTGCAAACGGACCGACGGACGGAAGGGCAGACAGACGGGGAAGAGCTCTAGAACTTTCCGCGTGGAAGACGATTCATAATGCAGGAGTCGAGGGTGCAATGCTCTCGGACTTCGCGGAAACCTAATTTGACCGGACGTCGAGCTGGGAAGCGGGATGAAGAGGAACGTCCTGATTATTTTACAATGGAAGAGATTCTCTGCTCTACCTTCAGCGCGGGACAATCGATGTCGTGAATCAACGGTGTCACGAGCAGCTCCTCTTGATCTAATTCAGATAGAGAGCGGATTGAATGCCTATATATAGGACTGTACACACGGGAAGTTGAATGAATCTGAGTCTGCGTGTCCTGTCGTCAGCTCAGCTATCCTGCTTGAGCTGGTCTGATAGTCCTGGAATTTGAGGACCAGAACCAGAATGTTTCGCAGAGAGAATATCCCGCGAGAGATTTCGACATTGAAATCGGTTTCTCGATTGCTTATCCATGATGAGAGATAGCAATCGTATTCATAGTTTCGAACCAACCGAAGGAACAAAAGCTATGACGAAGACTTGCTGACCCTTCAGGAATTATTGCCGTTCGACGTTGTCTCCAGGATGAACGAGGGTGGTGACGAGGCGGGGAAACGGGAGAAACAGGGGAAACAGGGAGACTGAGGCGGGGAGGGGAAGGGGGAAGGGAAATTCCTCATTTGGATGCTCTGACTTTCTGGACAGCCGCGGAGCTCGAGGGTTATACATATCTTCTTAGATATTGCCCGTGCATGAGATTTGACGACTGCATCGAATAGAATTACCTTTCTTATTAGAAGGACGAATCGTGGGGAGAGGGGACGGCTTCCAATGAATCGGTCATCAGAGGGAGGAGCTGAGAGGGGGTCAAGCCATCGATCGCTCATCAACGACTTCCACCAGTATAGTAGATGAACTCATCCACCTGTGCTTACACTCCCCTCTCTAATCCCGAAATCCGATCCAGTTCTCTAGCTCCCCTCGAAACTTATCGTCGCAGCGCAACGATGAAATCTTCGATTCTCAATGGTGAGCCTTTGTCCCGGTGTATAGGAATGGAAATTCCAATATGGTATAGAATTTGACTCCGGAGACTGCGGATGAAAGACGTATCCTCTCTGCCAAAAACCCGCAAAGAGCATCTCCGGAAAGGGGGGCGATACCTCGGAAACGAGCTACGAAGCTCCTGGGAACGGATAACGGAGCCCCGCCCGTTGAGAGCGAGGCTAACTGAGGAAAAAGGGTCTCTGAAGGGTATTCCTTTGCCCGGATTCTGACTATCTTGAAACTGATCATCTGCTGACGGTTTGCTCTACGAAGATGGGTGCCCGGGGATAATTCCGATATCACTCAGAGATGATAATAATAAGTAGAGCCCGTACTTTCATGCATTTATGTATTCCCGATGTATCTGGTTCGGTCGGTGATTCTCCAATGAATGAGATGATGTGCACATGAAGAAGAAAATGTGAACTCGGCGAATGTCTCGAATAAATGCTTGAAAGTACGGGCTCTAATAATAATCACGACCACAGCCGGCTTCCTGTACTCTGTCAAGGAAGATCAATGTCTGTGCTAATTAGGTTGGGGAAATTCAAAGTGGGTTTTCGGCATGATGGAGACGTGATCCTTGAAACACTTCCACGAAGCCGCTATAATTCTCTAATTTGGAAATCAACTGGACTGTCTGTCCAAGCGGCTTGTTAGTTACGAGGCCGTATACGAGTCTACAATTCATGTGCTCGAGAGGAAAATAATCTGCTCGTTAGCGTGGCAACCTTGCCGAGCGTATTAGATCCTCTACGCGACAACGCTGACTTCGTTCATACTGAGTTCACATGGAGAGAAGTCTCACAGACAGTCCTAATCTCGAGAGACTTTAGTCAAGTGAACTTGTCCTGGAATCCTGGACGATCGTCATCATTCGTGCGTGAGCGCTAGATCAGTATCTGGGGCTCGATTCGATTGGGCGCTGATTCCTGATAGACTCTAGCCGGGGAGATCGGTTTTCGAGATTTCTCCAATCTAGAAGATCGAGATATGGAGATATCCGGGTCGACGTGGACCTGATTCGAGAAATCGGAATCAGTTTCTAATTTCAGTTGGGCACACCGATGTGGACACAGTGGTACTCCGAGCATACATTCGCTTTTTGAGTTGATTCGGACGAGATTCCGTTTCATTCGCCGAGTTCAGTCGAGCGACCGCGCACGTTCCAGCCCACAAGTCAACTTTTTCTGTCTCATCCGACGAGAATCAGTCGACGGTATTCGATGATCCATCTCGCGTTCATTCTCATGAGCGGGGCACGCACGCACGCGCTCTCATCAGATCAGGTTGTCCTTGGGTACACCTCATCACGCGATTATACTACTCCCACTCATTACGCCACCGAATGAGGAGGCCACACATCGATCCGGATATCCGCGGGGATCAGCAAGCGTCGACGCGAAAGAGACTGAGGGGTCGCGTGGTCGAAGGCGTTGTCATAGGTCTCACTCTCCGGCGCCCTTACCCGGAGATCAGATGAAGATTGGAAGTCATCCAAATCTCTGGGATTTTCCGAGGCAGAGAGTTGAATACGCGGTTAGTGATTTTCTTCCCTGCTCAATTCATTCCTTCTAGTCGAGGAATAATCGATGATTGGAGACGGGTATAATGAAGATAGATGTGAGGAAGAAATATCGAGAGTATTGGGTTTGTTCATATTCACTCTCACCGAGCTATGGAACCTCTTCCCTGGTGGAGACTCGACTGGATGAGATCGCTGACGATGAGTCAGAGCTCCACCGTTTCCATGCCAGGAATTGTGTACTGCCGAAAACGGGAGCGAATGGAAGGAGCCCGGGAATCTCGGCATTTTTGGCCGTGATTGATATGCAGTCGCATGTCTTAGCCTCAATCCTAATTAAGCTCTGCTGTACTCCCCTCGGACGGCTCCATTCTCTAGTTCCTCTTCGATCTCTGCGGCTCGACTCAGCTCGCATTCGTTGTGCCCGTGTTTGCGCATGAGGTGTCCCCGTCGAATTATTCGCCAATGCACCTCAAACGCAGATACGCCTCTGTTCGCAGCTCCCTTTCTCAACTCCAACGTTGGTCGTCGTCGTCGGTCGAAAAGCCGCGGGCCGATGTCCGAGAGGGGAGCTCGTGACACCTTGATTGGTGTGCCGTGTGGTTTACCGTCGGCGAGCAACTTTGCTGCGACTAGCTCATCTGTCGTCGCGCCCGGTGAAAGCTCGTCGCAGCGGGTGAATAGGAAACCTATAATGTTGTCGCGGAAACCGCTCAGTTTTCATTATTGACTGACAAGCAATGCAGAAACTTCCGCTCTTTGGCCTGGCGGTACGAGTTGGCACGCCCGCTCCTTGATACTTCTGTCGAGCTGGCTGTGCGGGCCGGAAAAGCAGGAGATCCAATGTCTAGTTACCTAGGAGCTTTAATCAAGTCATTTGCAGCTCCTACCGCCCATTTCGCTAACGTCGGCGTATCACAAGGACCTCCTCTATAGCAGCAGCAGCTAGTACGAATCGAGCGAGCGAAATATTGTATGTTCCGCACGTCAGCAGCAGCGGTCCAGAAACGACGAACGAGCGAACACACGAAGAAAGAAGCAGCGGCAACGATGGACACCGTGGAGCCCTCGGGCAATTTCAACTTCCAAAAGACTCCGGTCGCCGCTGCTACCGCGACGGCGACGCTGAAAGATCTCGCCGTTCAAGCGGTCGATGAAACGACACAGAGGATCTGTCGTCGTACCGTCCACGACCGCCACAGCGAAAGGTCCAACAAGCACAACAATGTCACTGAAAAGGCTCCCGAGACGCAATCGTCCGCAAAGTGCACAGCAAACATGTTCGCCCACAAGAGCAGCAGAGGCTAACGCTCGAGTCGAAGCGAGCTCCACCGCAAACGAAGTCGGTTAATCTGTTGATCACGCGCAAGCGATCGCGGGGTACAGAGTGCACGAACAAGTCTGCACACAAACAACAAAGAGGACGGATTGGAATCGTGGTAGCGTCTACGAGGCTTTATTTCACTTTCTATCCCCGGGGCGATTCCGAGCCCACCTCAGGGGAATATTTTCCCTCCCCAGATAATCTCCGCTGTCGAAGCGACTCCGTGGCACCTGATCGTCTGGAAGACAATTAGGACGAAGCTGGATCCCACCCAGCTTCTGGGATAAGAAGTTTCACTTTGTTCCTGCGACCGGGGAGTCGGCGAGGAGCGATCGCGCACGTAGTACGGATATATCGTACGTTTCGCTCTCCAATTATCCGATTGGCCGTCTCCCCTCGTGAGCCGCAGGCCGGAGGACTTACCAAATCTATTTGGCATATGCATAATCCAGGACCGCGGAGCCTGCTGACCTTCCTGACGGGAGTGTCGGTGCTCGGACTCTATTTGCCGACTGACAGGTCTCAGCGTCCCAGAAGCAATCTCATGCATGCTTCGTGATATCCCATCATCAGATCCTTCTCGAGTAACCAGAGATCCCGTTCTAAACTCTCCATTCGATATTTCTTTTATTATAGAATCCCATCAAAATAATTTTCTGTGAACATAAACAACAACTTGTTCCACTCTAGTCTAGAACCAGAATGAGATACATACCGAGGATGCAGTACACTTGAGCCTCGATCATATCTAGCGAGCGAGGTGGAGGACGGGTCATTTGAGAAAAGAAAGAAGGGCATAGAGTTTGGTTGAATATCATATTATAGATATCATGAATATAATATCAAGCTCCGTTTTTCGTATCAAACTCTGCACCAGACATTCTTCACATTTCTCACTCGATTCCATCGGTGCTCACGGTTTCCGGAGAGTTCACATGAAGAAAGCTTCACCGTGATTCTGAAGAATGTTGAAGATCTCACTGGAGCGGGAAACAGCTATCCGGGCTCGGGAAAATATTTTCTCACTCATTATCCTGCCCGGGCTCTCCCCGAATGACTCGAGCGTCAGACTCGTCGAGTATCAGCCGTGAGAGACTTGCGGAAAAAATGCTAGTGATCCAGGTTTCTTTGCTACCTACTATCGCTCATTCGCCAGGCTACGGCTCCGTATTCTTTCAGTACTCTCTCCCCCGAGAGCCGGGACCGGTAGATGGAACATGTCTAGAATATTCGTAGCGCGTTTTCCGAATTCGGAGCCGAACCGAGCTCACACCAGGCTGAGCCCGTGTCTTAGGGACTTGCGATGACTGGCAGACTGGCCCAAGGGTAGCTGTCCATGGTCGAATGTTGAGCCTCCGTTTCGAGGAGAATGTAGCTGCAATATTTTCAGAACCAGTTGAGTGACTCGACGAGTGAGGAGCTGTCTTTGTCATTTTCATGAGCCACCAATGAGGGTTTGATTGAATCTTGCCCCTTGACAACTCCCGATCCCTAGCCGAGACAGTAGAAAAAATTGTGGATGTGGATTGGAAAGCTTCCGGCCGATTTCTCCTTTTGTCAATGCTCAATCGTCCTTCTCGCCCTGCTCAGTCAGACGACAAGGAGACCGACGACGACAGGGATGACATCGACTGAGGCTCCGGTCGGTTCGGTCACTGTGAAAAGCCGCCGCATCATCATCATTGAAGCTCGGTCCTTTCGAGGGTTCATTCGTTGCGTCGGCTGCAACGGCCTGGCACCAACGTCGAGGAGAGCTAGACACTCGATGATTCTTCGGACGATCAAGCTGAAACTAAGTTTGCCTGGCGGACCGTCGTTGCCGACCGAAAAAGCGATACACGGTTGACGTAGCTCCAGAGCAGGCGGTATCTCCTCTCTCAATTCACCCGCGACGCTCATGTGGCACCATTAATCATTTCTACTCATTAAACGCGCGTTTCTCTATCTTGTCGTCCCGGTTCGACCATTTTCGAGCTTAGCGGGAGTGTTTGCTCATCCATGACCCGTGACCGACCTGCCACAGGAAAACGGGGGACGAAACCCCCCCTTGCCGCGAATAGGTCTCCGCCTCACACCCCGAGGCAACTCTGAGCTCAGAAGTCGAGTGATCTTCTGTAGCGAGCGAAGATCCAGCAGACGTTCGCTTGGAGCGCCCACAGAAAAATTCCAGGGGTAGAAATCCCATTTAAGGAATCGGTGAGCTATTCGACTAATTAGTAAGTGCGTCATTGGGAAATTTCCCAGCTGGAACGCTGACAGATGATACGAAGCAGGTTTCGGTTTTCGCTCGGAGGCGGTCTCATGATGAGCCGGATCTTTTTCTCCAACCATCTCACCGAATCATTAGTCACCGGCTGCAACACGTGCAGCCCTCGGGTGAAATATCGCTGCGCGAAGGATTTTGATGTACGATGGCGGAAACGCATCGCGCACGTAGCCCCCAGAACCTCCTCTCGGCTCATCTCTCATGAACTGTTCGCTCGCGGCAGCGGTCTGATGAATACCTTTTATACCCTATACGTTCATTATGCATGCACCGACCAGATCGTCATCCAGTATCGAAATAGATCGATTGTTACCCGGGCGTGTGATCAAGTTCGAAGACAGTTCCCGCCTCAGAACACGGAGAAGACGCAAATAAGAATGAGTATTTCAGACCTTTCCGAAAATACTCCGCGTCTCGAGCCTGGAAGAGATCACAGAAGTGTCAACAGCGAACCTCCTCTTCGGGGAGGACACGCCCCGTCCGAGAGCTCGATAGATTCCGTCCACCAAGAGTGCAGTTTCCTGCGGAGGTTTCCATTCCCAGGGAACCTCGCGGGGAATTCTCTTCGAACGAGTTCGCTCGATCCGCTACCGCGGCCCTAAAGCGCAGCGGTGAATCTTGAGAGAGCAGGGGCACGAGAGCCCGAGTCCCGCCCAAGGTCGCGACACGGAAGTTGCGTATGGAAACAGCTGAAGTCTCGGACTCTTGCCATCATCGACGTGTCTGAAGCCTCGGATCAAGGCAAGCGCGATGGCGCGATGCGCGCTCTTCGGGTCGTCAACACTCACTCAGCCTAATTGTTCGCGCAGATTTATGTAGTCTCGCGGGGAATCCCGACGAGTGAACTCTCGCTACAATCTTCTTGCTTCCCACGAGATGGCCCATGTCTTGTTCTATGACGCGAGGGCGAGAGTTCCAAGATCTCGTCCCGTTTTACTCCAAGTCTACCTGCGCATCATTTCGAATCGAGGTTCACGATCGCGATTCCTCGGCAGACACTCCGTGTACTCTGGAGTCGGCCGGCCTGCTTCGCTCGGAGCGAGGGACTAGAATGGGATTCCTCGCTGGGAGGGGATCTCTGAATTCGGCAGAAAGCCTTTCTAGACTCAAACCCATTCCCTCTAGCAATTTCATGTAAGCTCGTGCATGCGCATCGCCGGCGAGAATGAGCTTATGCGTAATTGCCTATGCTCGCTTTCCAGCGAACTCGAGCAAGATCATCTCGCATTCATTCGAAACTCGCCATAAGATTAGTCAATTCTGGTTCTGCTTTCAGGGATTGGGATGCGCCATTCCGAGTGTAAGAGGCCCAACCTCCTCAAACATGCTCCAAAGACACACATTGGAATGGAGGTGATCGATGTTGCCACGGCAGGGATCAGAGTCGGTACTCGTTCAATTTTTTCCTAGGATCTCTTCCTCGATCGTAACGGTGATGCTTTCTTCCGAGCGGATCTATCGGAAAACTGACGCAAGGGCTAGTCAAAGAGACGAGGAGAATAAATTGGAAAAACAGGAGGGGATAACCGGAGAAAGGGGAACTGAGATTTCGGAAGAAGATTTGCGTCTACGCAACGAAGAAAATGGAGCGCAGGGATAAGACGCAGTAGACAACGGTGGGAGGGACGAGGGGAAGACGGAACCTGCTCAACGCAGAGGACGCGTTGGGCAAAACTTGTCCTTCGGAGGGTAGGAAGAAAGACAGCTTTGGAGGAGTTCTCTCTCCACAAGACTCAATTAGACTTCTGTTCTCCTTCACAATCCGCTCCCTCCGGCAGATAAATCGTCTTCGGTGAGGTTTCGGTCGACACGGTCGACCGGTCGCGCGCTCGGATGAGCTCTTTAGACCGGAGACTTTAAAAATGAGAATGGAGCTCCATTCACCGAAGATATACGAGGCATGAGCATCAGGCAGGGGAGGCGGCGGAAAGGAATGCACGTAATCACTTGAGGCTCTATCGCTGGGGATCTGATAACTTATAGAATAGGATAATGTCCAGATAGAAGATTCTTCACGAGACGGATGCGGCCAGTTCTCCGGAGACTTTATGGAGTCTTATGAAGCTTCCCCGCGGAATAGTACCCAACGTGCGTCCGAAGGAGTGTTCTCACCGACCCAGAGGGAACGAAGTCTTGGCGTAGATTTTTGAACTTCGGCTACAACAAGAGAAACATGGTAATGAGTACCCCAGAGAATAAAGCACCTAATACGATGCGCAGGCCGCGCGGAGTGCGCAGTTCCGAAATAGGTACCTACCAAGTCCATTCCCCAGATGACTGGGAGACTGGTCGCATTAGGGATCCTGCGGAGCAGAAATTCCGTCTTTGAAGTACAACGATGAGCGGATACCCTCACTCAAAGATCCCGATGAGCGTCAGAAGCCATCGCCCAAGCTATCGGCGATTCAAGAGGCTCGTTGAGAGAGAGAGAGAGAAAAGAGTTGTCGATCCTCGCCCCGGGGGGAGTGCGGAAGTAAGACTGAAACCTAGACTTACCTGAACGCCCCTGACCTGTGTCGGTGAAATCCTGACCCCAGTGACGGCGGTGACTCCCAATAATGTGTGCCCCGCGTAAAATCCCTCTGGAAGCATGTATGACATGGATCGTGGGTCCCCTACGATTTCCACGCCAGCCTTCAGATATTGCTGTTGCGGCTGTTGGAGAGATCCCTCCGAAAATTGGGCCGGGCTTGACGAACGCGTTGAGTATTGAATTAAGTCGATTCTATACTTCGGTTTTTGTGGCTCTCCTCTTTATCGACAGCCCGGCCGCGACTCCCCGTCGCGGACAGCTCTGTTCTCCACGGCTTCCGTTATGGATCCTCGGATCAGGCCCCAATGGGGAGGTTTACTCCCTCTCAGTCTCAGAAATTATCGTTCGCTTACTTCCAGGGTTCGAAATCTTCACCGTAGATTTTCCAGACCTCGGATCGGATCTCGATCCTCCTCTTTAATTCCAGCTGGGGCATCAATTTGTTTCACCGACTTGAAGCTCACTTCCGCTCCACTGACGTAATATGATACCTGCCTTGATCCATAGACAATCAGCGAGCCGATGGAGAGTGAAAGCGACCCTTTTGTCAACCCGTCGCCGCTTATTTCGTTCCGCTTGTCGGTAAAGAGAAGAGTAAAGCTCCGCTTTCAGGATAGGTTTCCGCAACCTCAAGCAGAGCTACGACTCGGAATTCAGTGGCTCTCAGGACCGGAAAGCGGAGCCATTCTATTATTTGAACCCGAGTCAGTGGCTTTGTCAGTCGGCTGCTCACTCTTCCGTCGCAGAGTCCCGAACGCTCCGAAGATACTCTTGCAGCCACACCGGCTGTATGGGGAGAGATATTTGTTGCCTCCCGCCGAGACCGGATCTTCCTTCCTCAAGTGAAGGGTTCAATCTCATACGAACTTTTCTTCGCAACTCAGGGTGCAGTTAGAAACACTGGGTCAGTCACTAGAATCGCCCATGAATTCGAAGGTCCGCGCTCCCGTGATCATTCCGGACGAGCCCAACCACAGAGGTAGCGAATGAAGCTCATAGCTCCGATATAGCCTACTTCCCACATCTTCACCTGATTCCTCGAGCAAAACGGCCACACGCACTGTCTGGATACCTACACACCTAAACGACTGCTGCGCAAGGAAAATGCACCCCAGAGAAAGCACGCGAACGGCGGCGCTGTTACACTTGACCAGCTCCACAACGTCGGACGATACTCGGGATTCCCTGGCGAACACTTCTTCCAGGAGGAGATCACATAGAGTGTAGAGAGCCCCCGAAAATGAGCTGGGGTCTACGGAGAACTTCCTCACGACTCCCGGCAAAGGACACAATGAAATAGAGAACGCAAGAAAAGTCTCAGTTGGTCCTCCGGAGACGCAAATTCCAGCGGGCAATCAATGGGACACTTCGGGACGATCCAATTCTGGCGAGTCCGGCGAGCAAGGATCCGCAAAGTTTCCACTCGTCTATATGCGGCCTAGAAGCAGGTAATAGGAAGGACATATCAAGGGCGAGTAACAGGAAGAAGGAAAGCGAAACCTCGGATTTGGAGTGTGCAGCTTGAAAACTTGACGGCGAACCTCAAGGCGATTAGTAATAGTCGGAAGCCCGTGGGAAATAACTCGCCTTAGCAGTTGCTGAGGCGGACATGATCATTTCGTGGGAGCAGGTGGAGAGGCCGACACGGTCTTCGGAACGAACAAACTCCGAGGATACAGGCGGTGTTATTTGAGGAAGTCTGCGGACTTTGATTGTTCCTGGAACTGACGGTTTTCTCGGAAAAATGAGGGAAGGGGCTCCCAGAGATAAACATATGCACTGACAAAACCCCTCAGCAGATATCAGCTTCAGACGCTCCTTGTGAGAATTTGGAGCAGGAAGCCGGAATCGGTGTTTTTACGCATTCATCGTGCGTCATGGTCCGATATCGAGGCAGGCAGTATCCGGTCACAGAATTCGAAAGATAGGCATGAGAGAACACTCGGGGGAGGAGAATTCCAATGCGTCTGAAGAAAGGTGGACCGACGCTACAGCGTACTTTCCTTATCCCGTGACATACGAAGATGGAACTCACAACCAGCCAGAATCCGAACTGAGGGAATCGGTGACAAGCTAGTAAGCGAGCACTACACCAATGTTTTCTTTAGAAACACCTCGTTGGAGAGATGACCGGGATTTTCCCCATATTCTGTGGATCGAGCACTTGGGACTAGGTAGGTCCCCATTAGCCAAAGTATTTCGAAATGCACGTCTCCCTTCCCGGATGCGATGACCGAGTCAGCCGATTCCGAAGCTACCGGAGGGCAGGAAGAGACTGGCTGCTCACTCGTCTGTCTCGAACGCTGCGATGGAAGCGAAATTGCTTCTTGGGATTTCAAGTTTCGGAGGGAAGCGGAAAAAGTTTGATGCGCTCCCTAGTTTAATTGCTTTTGTCTCCTCAAGGGAGGACTTTTTCGGGCCATCGCCAGAGTTTGGCACCATCTAAAAACTCACCACTTTCGTATCAAGTTTGAATACCTAGGTGCCTCGGTCTGGGAGTTTGAGTGTAACGGCCAGACTACAGGATGGAAACAAGGCCAAGGCGACGAGATGAATAAAAACGCTGAACGCAATCTCCATTGTTTGGCCATCTTCTGCAGATGACGGCTGAGAGAAATGAGAACTTACCCACTGATCGACGCATTGAGTCGCACGCGGTTTATCTGAGTGAGTTTCTGATGAACGTCTGATGACAGCTTCACCGTGGCTGATAGCGTCTCGAACGGGCTGCCGCCGGCTAATATTATTATTCCGCGGCACTCACGAACCTCAGTTCCAGGTCCCGAGGAATAAGACAGCGCCTCATCCTCCGGTTGAGCCTCAAGTTGGGCCGAATCAGATACCAAAGCTCAACCGCGCGGAAGGAAGAATCTCGGAGGGAAGAACACGAGGTGAAAAACGTCCCATTATCCAATGACTGATTTTGTCGATACGGAGGAAGTCAGAAGGCCTCATTTTTTTCCTCC
Organism: Galendromus occidentalis; assembly: GCF_000255335.2. Taxonomy (NCBI): domain Eukaryota; kingdom Metazoa; phylum Arthropoda; class Arachnida; order Mesostigmata; family Phytoseiidae; genus Galendromus; species Galendromus occidentalis. Next base: position 155,507 of record NW_003805502.1, read on the forward strand.
TCCCCGTGGCAACGTTTCTCACGTTCATTGGAATTTTCCTACGGTGGAATTCGTCCTCGGACTCGATCTGAGTCGTCGAATCCAATGATTTTCATCATTCATGACGAGTCATGACGCATCGGAATGAATCCTTATGATCAAGCAGCGTAGGATTGGGTAAGCATGATTCAGTCCCTCGGTTTACGGATTATTCTCTTCTCGGTCCGTCCGAGTCAAGCATCATTTGCGTTCTTCCCCGAACGGAGAGGATTCTCGCTCCCGACAAGGTCTGTGTTCCGGACTTCCTGCGGTGCGTTCCGCGCAGGGAAATCCAATAAATGCCGAAGGTTGTGTTTTTTCAATCAGGGGTTTTCGTTGCGCAAACGGCGTCGAGTCTGTTGGACGAACAGGGCATAGATGATGTATGTGCTCGAATAGCGGAATCGTTCGGAACGTAACTGTTCCTATCTATATGATCGAATCAGCTCTGCTGACATCGCCCAAAACAAGCTCTCTCGCGGAGAGAAAGGCATGTGCAAGCACCGCTTACCTCCGCAGCGGCAGCATCAGCAGCAGCCAGTCCCGAACCTCGGAGAGAAACCCATTGTGTAAGTGGAATTCTGTAGGGTTGAGATTATGATTAACGTCCTTTGTAGAGCGCTTTATCACGTGTTCCTGAGTTCTTCGCGGTTAAATTACCAAATCAGGGCATCCTCCTCGGGAGCCCCTAGATAACCAGAAGTTCGAAAGTGATTATGTTAATTGTTCGCCAGCGACTTCCCCTAAATTTTCGCGAGGGGGTACCTCCAACCGCATCGGCAAAAAGAACGATGTGGCCATGAGCGATCGAAACTACCAGGGAGTGGAAACTTCGGAGAAAACGTCGCAAGCGCTGTCTCGTTCCCGCCTCTTGAGAAATCCCTCGAACGGAGGAATTGTTTCTGCAACCGAGAGAATTATCTTTGAGACTGAGAAGTGTGAACGAGGAAACGAGGTGGAGCAAGAGACGGCGGGTGAAGGAGAGGAGGCAAAATCAATTTCTGACTTCCTCTACGCGTCCGTCCACGCGTCTTATCGGGGCGATGGAGACGGGCAGCTAGACACGGAGCACAGGAAACTTTTTCAATCTGGTAGTTTCCATGGGAGCATACTCTTTTCGACCACTGGCTGAAACTTCAGAAGCTCACACCGTTCAAAAACTTCTCGCTAAGGGCTTCTCGTCTTTCTTCGCTGTCATCGACGTCCACCGACAATGAGCTTCTGCGTAGGTCACGCTCGGATGACGCGCGAGTGATTCTGAAAATGATCTACTGATCTCGTCGCGCGTCGTGATCACGAAAGTCCACGAAGGAGGATCATTACGGGATCAGGCCCTCCTGAGAATACTTCGGCCGCATTACAGGATTCTTCCCGCTATTTAGTCAAAGTCAAGGTGGGGGCTCTGAGAGGGTTTTGCGAATCCTCTCTGCCGGCAAACCGAAGTAATTTCATGCCGCGGAAATACGGGAACAGGCGAATTAAATCGGAAAATAGCCGAGCGGATGCGTCCCTACGTGGAGGAAAATATCTCGAAGAGCCATGGAGCACGTCAGGATCGACCGTAGGCTCCAAGAAAAGGAGAACAAGACGAACGATCAGTCCGGTGTGTCATCTTGTCTCCGGAATTCTCGAGGGTAATTGACGATTCCCGCCGGTGCCACGCTGGAGTTTGTACAGGTTAGACACGAACATCGGCCGCGAGCGCCGACTTCCTCCCGAGGCAAGGACAGCTCTGTTGTCGACATTACGGCGGAAAAGAGGTATCTCCACCAGGATTCTCCGAAATGAGATGTGGGGACGTATGGGAACGGAGCGATGGTCGGAAGTTTCGGCAAAGAAATGAGAACAGGAATAGCCCAAAGCTCTCTCGTGCCTTTCCAATATTCTTGAAGCTTCGAGGTGTCATTGAGACTCCACCGGGCTGTATCTGAACAAATCTCTGATTCTTCCTCGCAATAGTCCTCACTCTTCAGAACGAGCTTTCTCCAACAGGTGCCTTGAGCTTTCCTTATTTCGAAAGTCTTCTCCCTCTCGTAGCTCTCCTTTTCTCCGTTGAGCAGCCGTCGGAGACCTTGGAGTTTCTCTGCCAAACGTACTCTGTGATGTGCATAAACATTAAAACTTATCGATCATCTAGAATCAAGATATCAGACGACCAGAACTTCTACATTTTCCCCATCTCTCCCGGAGAACGCAAGCCTCATGGGACCACATTGATCCCTGTGGAGCTGGGAACTGGTTCCGGAGGTAGATGAGATCAGCGTCTCTCTGAGTTATCGTTCGTTGAGAGAGCGGAGCCGGTGCAGCTGAGCATCAGTGTCCCAATTTTCGTTTCCCGCGGCATAGTCGTGGTAGACGACACGAGATCGTAGGTTGTCCGGACCCCTGCGGTCTCTGACATAAAAATGCTGGAGGATCTCAAGGAGCATCGCTTGTGGAATTAGACCGAGGTCATTCTGTCCTGCAACAACCTGGGATTCAGCTTCGTCTGCCTGATTGTGAGAGCGCCTGGAATGGGCTTGGAGCAGACCCGCGCAGATCGTATACAACATTTGGGAATTTCCAGCTCTCACAAGAACAATAATGTGAGCTGTTATCTGAATGGAAGGTCGCCGTTCTTGCAAGTTTTCAGCTGCGTGAGCAGAGAAGGTGTCGCGGTTTTTGCTCCAGGCATAAACCCTCTTGGGGATATCGCATCGAAGCACTGACGTGTAGCTGAATCTCCACATTCAGGATTCTTGATACGGGAGACTCAGCCGCATCATTCTCTCCCGAATCACTCCCGAATCTCTGTGCAAGCATGCCACCATATTTTGTTCGGTATTTATTCTACATATTTATATATCTTATCCGATATGTTCATATCGTCGCTGCTGGATAGGTATTGAGGCCCAGGTATATTCAGAAAGGGACCGCAGGACCCCGGGGTGCAGCCGAAAATCATCTTTCGGATAATTGAGAGAAGCTGTTCCAGAGATTCGATGCAGACCGGAGTCAGGAAGAGTTCCCAGACGGAGACCTCAATGCTCGCATCCCACCTTCCGATGGAATCCCAAGGAAGGAATATCTCGGGATCCATGAGACTTTTTGTCTGGAGACTCGCCAGCCCGAGATCAGCACTAGGGAGGTCGGCCCCTCAGTTCGAATTTGTATGCCTTCAAATCGGATGATATTGATTCGGGATAGATGGATGCCGGGGCAGGAACGTTTGAAGTGGCAGATTCTCGGCTGGGACGGCAACGTAGTCGTCTTGCCTGTGAGGAGGAAGGCTGTAGCCCGGGGCGCCCGATGCCTTTGCTAGAAGGAGAAGATCCTTGATCGAATTAGCTCCTCTCATCGGATGTGATTTGCTAATTCACACGTGGAATAAGGGAGAATTCGAACAGAGGCCACGATTCCTTGGCGAATACGAGGTGTTCCGGATGAGGGACGTCAGGGCTCACCGTGAGTACACGATGGTTTCTTCCACTTCAATGCCATCGGTGTTCCAGATGATGAGACCTTAGCAGAAGAGAGCTCGCATATTCGACGAAATTCATAGATGCCGTTCCCATCTGTATGTTCCGCCTATAGGGCAGCTAATCAACGGACGCCCGAGCTTCCTTCCGGGCGCTCCGGCGCTCTCGTGATCGGGGGCACAGGAATCCCCTCTCGGCGTCTCCTACGTATCGACGTCAGGCGGGGATGTCCAGCCAAGCTCTTCCGAGACGTCCCCGTCGTCTCCCTAGGTAATGGAGTGTCTGCTGAGAGCGGACACCGAGCAGAGAACAAGAGAAGGAAAATGCGTGAGGCACAAACTCAATAGACGAGGCTGGAGACGAATCCCGTTGAGACTCATTGAAGATGCCAGAAAAAACGCTCCATCGAACGCTCTAGGGAGGAAGAGATAGGGGAAGGAAAGACAAAAAATAGAGGAAAAGGGAGATAAATGGATCTAACAACCGGCGGCGGACAGTTGCAGATGATATGGCTCATTGCGAAGACATTCTCTCCGACTAGAGACACAGTCCTTACACACAGAAACGATGGAGAACAGAAAGGAAGCGTCTGATTGTTTCGAAGTGTCGGTCACCTTCCACCGCTACGGTTACTGCTGTTGCTACTGCCGTTATTTTCCGAAGCTTCCTATTTCGGCGAACGAGAGGCAAGTGATGCTATCGTGACTCTTGTTCCGATAGGTCTCCTGCAATGGATCCCCTTATTTATTTTGATGTCTCAAAATACACTCGCCTAAGGACCCTAATCGTCGTCAGACCTTCCCGGCCGGGCGAATGGGAATGCGGGGCTCGTGCGTGACCTTGTGGCTCGGTTGGGATTTTTTCCTCTGCTTTTATCCTGATGCGGAGGTATTCTCGAGCTCGGGCGGACGATGCCCATATTGTTAGCGCGACCAACAACGCGTGCTCGCCCATTGAGCTCGGCCGCTTCTCTCCCCCAGCCAGTCTAATGGTGGCGGCCGGCCCATCGCTTTAGGCGCCCCGCGAAAATTACATCAAGTCCCGCCGAAATGCAGATCGGTCTCAAGCAAAAGAGCTTTAAGGCTCGAGAATAGACGACCATGCGAGGGAGGGAACACGCGCCAACTCCATTATATGTGTCATTCTCCGCGTTCTCAGGCAAAACACAAGCTGTTTGGCGGTGAGAGGGCCACCATAAAACAGCCTCGCTCTCGAACAAGGGTCCGCAATCTTCACTGAAATCGATAAATATCGGTCGATGATGATAATGCACGCTTTTTACGTCATCGCCAGACGGAGGCGAACAGTGAACGCCCTGTCTTCGTGTCCCCCCCCCTTGCCCCCTTGTCCTGGATTCCTTCCGACTCGAGCATCCATATTGTCCTTGTGGGCTCGTTCAGAAATTCCCTTCGTACCGTCCTCGCCCCAATCGGTCCCGCCTCATCTGTACGCATCCTCGTCGCCCCATTCTCCTTACGAAACGCGGACAGCCTGCCGGACTCCCTTTATGGACTTTCCGTGGTCCTTCCTCGGGCCACGGTGCGGATTCCTTATGCCTCCCCCTCTTCTCGATGACTCCTTTGTCTTCGAGGGTAGTCCTGTCCGTATGCAAGCCCCTTCTAAGTGATCCATGAGTCCTGTCCGGGCTCCTTTACAGGACCCCTCTTTATTTTCTACGAGTTTCTCCCTCCGGTCAGGGTTCCTGCATGGGCCTGATGAAGGACGGCAGGCCGGCCGGGCTCAGAAGCCTCTGCTTTTGGCGGTGGCTGGCGCCCACTCGATCAACTGCTTGCCCATCTAGGGGACCGTCGAAGGGTCCGTTGTTCGATCTCAAGACTCCGGAGCGCTGTCGAGCACAACTGCGACAAGCTGCCCCATAATGACGTCAAGTCCAAAAACTCGGAAGCTTTATCGCGTTCCGGTCATCTCCCCACTGTCTCGGTGTTTTCACCTCCTCTTTTGAAAGGAGTTCGGCCGTACGAGAGGTCTATTTTTACTTTTCCTGCCCGATCGGTAAAAGCGCCTGTTGGCAGGTGACCAAGCCACCGATTCTCATCCTTCCACTTGATAAGCCAGACCAGCGATCGAGGGAGCGAGCGAGCAAGACGTACCCGGAAGACCTATCTGAAACACTTCTATCACCTTTCTCGCAACCGTGCCGTGACTGTCCTGATTGGACACGCTCCTGTGATTTGGAGCAATCTCGCTCTCCTCCCAGGACGTAAGTGGGAGACGGAAGGTGAGGAATAACTTGAGTAAGCGATAGAGCGGCACCGAAGAGGAGGACCATAAATCGGGTAGACGACAACGAGAAGCCCGGCGATTCAAATGAATCCAGAGCTCCTCCGGGCTCGACAGGCTGTCACGACAGAAAAATTGCGGTGGAGCATCTCCCGGAAAGGCTCCATGAGCCTTGAGCTCGTCTTCTCTCGGATCGAGCAGCTGACTCGCTCTATCACTCTCGAGTGTCCTCTCCGTTTTTTACTGAATTGATCATCAAGGGGTGATCGATTCTCTAGACCTTGATCCGCTGCAGCCACCTTCCCGCAAGCCATAAGATCCAGCAATCCGTTCCTTTGAAGTCATCCGTCAATTTCCATCCCCGTCAGTATCTCTGCCCGCTTGAACGTCCTCAGATTCACTTGTTTGAGCATCTATCGATCTTGCGCTTCAATGAGTGCCCGTGAGAGCCTCAAGGTTCTCGTTAGGATATCAATCATTGATGATCCTCCGACTTTCATGAACTATGAACTTCGAACTTCGATTGGGACAGTCTCGAGTCCGGATCCCGCGCGGGAATCGTCACTGGATCATACGGAACTCCGCAGCTGTTCCCGTCCCTCGAAGGATGATCCTATCGGGGAAATACCAAGGATGTTCTTCAAATAAATATGCTCTCTGGATGAGACCGTATCTTCCGTGATACGACACGGGTTTGTTGGCGCGGTCCTGGGGATTCCGGCCTGGAGGTTCTGGTTTTCAGGACGGGCGAAGATTTGGATCCTCCCACGAACGAGGCTTCATCACCGCTCGTAATCGATGGCAACGAATCGATTCCCGTCAGAATTCAAAGTTACTTTCGCAAAACCATCCATCCCGGACATACCAAACAATCGGCGAGCTGCCTCGAAAAACGATCGACTCCTCCCTGCGTTGCGGAAGAAAACCGTGCTAGCAATTCCACTCGTCACTGAAGAATTTCCAATCGCTGTTGCTGCGGTCTTCAAGGCATCCAACGCGCTCCAAGGACGACAGGAGCGATGGAAATAGCGCGGGGCACGCTTGCTCGCCGGCTCGGTCGGTCGCTGGCCGTTCGTTCGCTGTTTTTCTGACTGCCTGAATTGCTGCTGCACACTCAGCCGCGGGAAGTCGGCACAGGGGCGACGACAAGCCACACCTCGCTGCGGAGACGTACCGGTGGAGGAATGTCTGACAATAGCTCCTTTCGCGACTGAAACGGAATTTAAATAATGTCAGGAGCGAATAATGGATTTGAAAAGCTCTCTCTCCGCTCCCCTGCTTAATGGCAAGCGGCTGGCGACATGGCTGTCCGGCTGAGTGGCTCCAAGACGGAGGCATGGACGAGCGCACGACTCGTCGCTCGCTTCCTCCCCGGAAGAATCTCGCAGTCCAGTCGAGTTCGGCGAGCGCGCGAATTCCTTCGCGTGATTTTCGACCGATAGCGCACAGGGATTGTGCCGTTGTAAATTTTTTTGATGAAGGGAGGGAAAAACTGATCAGACTTCGGCCAAGTGACCGCGGAGTCAGCTTTCTTTCAAGCCCGGAATTCCTCCCGTTAAATTTAAAAATAACTCCGTCGTCACCCAAGCGTCAACTCGACTGCTCCACTTCCGCTATGTGTTGGCAGCATCATGTGGTGTCATTTCCTTTTCCTACAGTTTGCGACGAACCCTCCCTACGGGGACTTGGGCATCGATTCTGCTCTCCCACGAAAGAGATTACCTGTTCGTAGAGTCAAGACATCCAACAACACGCTCCGACCTTGACGCAAAAAGACCCTATTCACTCCGATCGCATCAGATTGGTACTGGGAATTTCAGATCACGGCTTTCTTCGCGCCAGTCAGATGTTTCTTGAGCAAGCATTCGAGGCCAGTTCGAGTGCAGACACATCACTCCGATCTCGGAAGGTATCTAACATTTGTCATCGAGGGGGAGCCTGACCGTATCGAGTATGGAGGTTTGGCGTCAGAGTTTCACGCCTCGATTTTATCCGGAGGTTGGTGAGGTACACGAACCCGTCGGGAGCGAATCGGGTACGTGTGGGCAGGCCTCGACAGGGAGGCCGAGGAAGCAGCGAACACATCGCCCCGATGATTTCCGGAAGGACGAATGACAGCACCCGGGATAGAGCGCCGCGGAAAGGTACTCGCGCTCAGAAACGAACCGTAGCAGCAGGAACAAACGGGATCTAACAAAATATTCCTCTAGAGCTGAACCCTTGCACCTCGTGGGCAGATGGCGATGTGACGAAAAGATGCGACCGGGGAAACATCCATCTTACGCAAGAATCCATCGACATCAGGCTTCGTCAAGCCTCGACCGGAAAAAGATGGAGACAGCAAACGGAGGGGGACGGCAAGCCAAGAAGCCTTTCCTATCCAAGCTATCGATGGCGCGGCTTGGGTAGGAGATAGCGAGATGAGGGAAGAGGAATTCCAACGGAGAGAAAGGACCTGCAAACGAAGCGGTTTTCCATTCCCCACCGAGAGATCGTCCCCGGCGTTGTTTGACCAATGATACCGCGAACCTTTTCCGGAGAACCTGAATCCTTCCACCGAATCACGTGGGAAGCTTATCTCCCTGCTCCTCTAGTTTATGTGTCCCGATGCTCAGCGGATGGCATGACTTGCTAGTTCGGTAGCTCGTCGTTTCGAATCCTCTCGGAGCGAGGAATGATTGCGGGGGGATCGGAACCGATCCCAGAAAGCGATCTCTCCGAATGAATGAGTGTGAGATTTTGTGGACTCAATCCACAGAATCCACAGAATGTGGTACCCTCGCAAATCGATAAACCGAACCACAAGCTTCTTTTCACGTGAATCCGTTTCTCCCGTCTTTGGTCGACCGAATAAAGCCCAGATCATCTTGGCTGTCTAAACTGCTGAGGCTGGGCATATCTTGAAATTATGATTTTTGCGCTTTGAGTCCTAGTTCCGGAGTATCATGAGCCCGAGCCCATAAACGTATAGCCCATCTGATTCTAGGGTATAGATTTTCCGTGCACCCGATGAGCTTCTGGCCACTGCTCACAAGGAGTCTCGCGTGTCTGATGATGACAATTTTCCTCGTCAAAGCCTCGTTTCTGAGAATTTTCTCGATTGGGTGCGTGGAGTATTCCTCGCGATTCGTACCGCCACCTCCCCTACCAGTGAGGGCGAAAGCGTAGTTCTACGCGAGGATCTGTACCAAAACTCAAGACTTAGGATGAAGGGGTCTGATCGTGGGTGATTCCCGTGATTCCCGCTACTCACTCATCGAGGAAACCAAAACTATTCCGAAAAATCCTCGGGAGGCACCCCAACATCGAACTATTAGATTCCGGTCAAGAGCTCTAATCCTGCGTGGCTTCCCCGGCTCAGACTAGCGGTGTCTATATCCATGCAGATTCTGGGGCTTGATGGGCAAGCAAACGATATGGTCCCGGTCGCTGCGGAGATGAAGATGGATGGATGGAACAACTATTAAATAAGGGTCCACGTGTCCCCTAATGCTCGGCTCTTTGGCTGACGGAGGACGGCCACGCATCAAGGCCGCCCCATCGCCAACAGCCACGCAGAGTACCCGTCTTGCCAGTTTCCCGATAGATGATACTCTGAAGGTTCAAGCATTCATCGAGTTGGGCCTATCTCATGTCTTCCCCGTCGATGCCTCTCGACTCCGCCGAACGGACCGATCCACTCAAGTCGGAAGCGAACTCACTCCAGGTCAAGTACAGCTATGCTTCAGCTTATCTCGCGTCAGTGTCCACCTCCACCGACCCCCCTCACCCTGATCCGAAATTCGTTTCCGAACTCTGCATCGAATCGATCCACTCCTTGGCGAGGCTCCAGAGGAAAATTCATTTAGCCGATGCGCCTTCAAAGACGTTGGGGTCCTTCAAGTCTATCGGAGACTCAGCTTAGACTTGCCGAAAAAATCGCTCGATCTCCACTCGTCAATCCTGCGTCGAGTCTCGAATGGTTTCCTTGCCGTCGGTATCGGGGCTCGAGCTCCTCAGTCGGTCGAGCGATGATAAAGGAGCTGTCTTCTGCCATTTGCCGTAAATATTCGAATAGACGGGCGCTTTCCAATGGACGGGCATCTCCCGGTGTGTACGAGAAATAGACGGGCAGTCTCTAATAGACGGGCAGTCTCTAATGAACGGGCACCTTCAAGTGGATTGAAAAATAAACGGGCATGCCCGTCCATCAGAATATTTACGGTATCCGGAATATCTCCCGAAGATAATCTGCTCTGTAATCTCGTATCTCGGACGTCTTCAAATCAATTTGCCGAGTTGCTGGAGGTTGAACGATTTTCGACGTAAGAAGATCACAAAGGCCTCAACGACAATATTTTCTGTCGGAGGTTGATTCTCAGGCTGTCTATTCCGACCTCACTAGGTATCGCAGGTATCGAGGGAGCCCCCCTTCCCCCAACAGAGAGCGGCGCTTATCATTCCTGGCAGGCAGACGTCTCAAGTTGCGATTTGCGATGCGCTTGCCTCATTCAGCGAAGACCTGGGAAGCGTCCGACATGTCGAGGTGATGGGTCCGAAGGACCGCGGATGACGCTCCGGGCCCTCGGCCGATGTGCCTCAATGGGAGCTTCGGCATTGAGAAGACAGAGTTCCCAACTTTGCCGAGAGATGACGATCGAACCGACTAATCCCGATTCTCTCGTAGCGTCTGGCTCGAGCTCGGCCAGCAGCGTACGGTGATTCGACTTTGGCGATTCGGTCCCACAGAAGTTTATTGTCTTGGACGGCGGACTCCGAAACCTGAGGAACGAATCTCATTTCCTCTTTCGGCTCCCTCGCTATTGATATTGTCACGATTTTTTGGTGAAGCCAAATGACTCCGACAAGAGGTCCTCCTTGGTCACGGGAGGAACCGCGCAGGCGATTGCGGGTCGACGGAGGGGGGAGGTGGAATTGGTTGGCTGACCGCGCGGGGGATCCGGAGAAGTTGTTCCTTAGGCTTACTCCATCATTTTTATGGCCGCCAACAAATCCCATCGGAGCAAGAGTAGCCGAGCATTCGAGGTCTTCGGAATTGACTCTCTTTTCACTCTGCTTTCGCCTGCTTCTCCATTATTCGCCTGACGCCGTGGGACCCCGTTCTTACTGCCACCGTCCACGAACTAAACGTGATATTATTTCCGCTGAATTCCATTCGTGTCACGTTGTCGCTGGAATTTCCTAATGGCCACTGAGTGAACGAACAGCTGCCAGTGCTATCCGACGCCACTCAGCCAATCTGCAGCTGGAGTATTTTCGAGCAACGATCGATTCGAGTCCGTTCGGAGCGCTTTCAAGGAAAAACAGCTCAGGCTCCTTTCTCCTCGTTAGACTCCCCACTGCTCCTTAAACTCGACTGCTTCGGCCAAGACTTCCATCGAAAAGCTCGCAACGGAGTGAGATTACGGACTCGATCAGCACATTGAAGTTGGATAGACAAAGGTTGCGTAATGGTGCAGAAGCAGGAAATCCGCAAACGTGTCCGAACCTCGGGTCAGGGAATCGGCTCCCGTTCGACGATACATAGTAGGTAAAAGCGTGCAATTCATTCTGGAACATAAAGAAAAAGATCCTTCGCGAGAATACTTAAGCTCTCATCGAATTGATGTATATTCCGAGCGTCACCGTCACCGATTGTATCAACAACCATTATTCTAGAGTCAGACGCCTCGCCGGTGTAGAGATATCACACATGTACATGCACGCCTTCTCCGTAAGCAATAATTAGTAACCCAAGAGTGGACAATCAATGTATGACCAATGATTTCCGCACATGAACCTCTGGTCCAATCAGGAGAAGAGCGGCGGGGGGGGAGCTGACCCCCTGTGTTGCGCATCGGTGGAACCCCGCGTGTTATTCATTCCCAGGAAAACGCATGACTTGCGTCAGGCCCGAACGTCTGTCTCGCACGCTGAGTACTTGGGAACATTTTATAGCGCCATCAACGACAGACATTGATGACGCTCCTTCCGGAAACTTGTCGCTCTGGAGCGTTTTGTAACGTTCACTTTCGCCTTGTTGCCATCTCATTGTTGATGCGCCCATTGTTGGCGCTTTTTTCATGGGCCCTCTCTCGGCGCGTTGTCCTGGTGTTCGTCAATAATGTCGTTCTTATTCCTCGACTTCGTTGATGCGTGCCGCAACTTGATCGCTACGACGCATGGCGGACGTTCCTTGTGAGTCTGCATAGCCATCTGCTTGGCCGACCGTGGGCCCCTTCCATCCGAGGTTCCGTCCATGCGCTCACGTTTTGGAGCACCGGAGGCCGTGACAGCTCCGAATAAATTGTTCCTTCGCATCAATATTTCTCCTTCCAAAGGAATAGTGAGTGAATTTACATAACGGACGGAGTTGGGCTCCATGGGTCTGCCCCACGAGAGCTCTTGGAGTATTCCGCTCTTGCGGAGCTCGCGAGGTAGGTACTGTTTTGTCCTCCGCTGTATATAGTTCGAGACGACGCGGAGGAATCTCGGTAAAGGCGCGATGACGATTCAGAAGGAATATTCCTGGCCTAGAGCCCGGCGTTGTTCAGTCCGATCCGGAATGCGGTTTCGATAGATGGGAGTCGATTTTCAGCCCGATTCACGTTTGCTATGTATTCCCAATGAGTTCACTTGTTTGAGTCCTCGGCTGTCAAAAAACCTGCGACACCCAGCCCTCATGGAGGGAACCGCACCTTCCCAAGGTTCGTGGCTTCGTCGCTCCCGTCGCGAAAGTTTGCTTCACACCTCAAGCACGTCCCCGGAAGTCTCATTGGCCGTAGTGAAATTGAGGGGACACGTCGTCCACGCCGTTGGCTACGTACCAAGAAATAGCGTAAGGCTTTTCGGCGGTTAGAGGAGAAAAGATTGACTCGGTTTATTTTTCCACTGAGGTGACTGAGCAGCTGAGCGGGTGGCGATACCAGTGGCCGAGAGGCATGGGACGCGCTGAAGAGAGTGAGGAAACAAAGATTGAGCGACTGCTCAAACCGTTTACTGACGCTCCGGGCGTCTCTGATCGGATGTCGCCAACCGGCGCCAAGGAGCCTCTCCTTCCGCCTACAGGCCCCTGCAGTCTCAGGCCCTTCCTGGTCTTTCACGATGCGATCCTCCCGCCGAAACGGTCGGGATGTCGATCAATCGAGGTGTGTTGGAATACATCATGCTCTCCCCGAGAAACGATAGCCCATCATTGAAAATGGACCTCATACATTGAAAACGAGCTCGAGTTTCGAGCCTCATCGGCGGCGATTGCCTTCGAGAATTTTGTGGTGAATACAAATTGGTCATTGGGGCACATCGTCTGATTCGCTGGCTGGACTCGACCTCGCACCCCAAATCTCACGAGTCAGGAGATCGATTCAATATTAATAATACCTACATATGTGGGGCGGGTCTCTGCGCCCTGCTCCTGAACGGACGGGGAACCTCGCCAATTTTGACTTGAATGGCCGATCCCGATGATGTGATCATGTCCAGCGGAACCCACTGTCGAAGTTTGTCGCGTTGATTTTGCCGCTTGACGATTGTCTATACTCTCAGTCTTGAGTCAGATCGTTTTTCTCTCAAATTTTTCTCACAAGCTTCTCGATACAATCTCTTCTCTAGAAATCTTCGACTGCTCGAACGGGGGAGCATGAATTTCTGTGCAGTTTCTCCGATACACGCACCATGCTACATTAAAACTGCTGCGAGTATTATCCGTCTCGGGTTCCGATTCGCGAGTCTCGTGCCTGTGGTCATTCATCAGGAAGACTCCCTGGGGATGAGGGAGCTCCCATCGTCAATTTTTCCTCTGAAAATATTCGAGAGAAGCGATGCGGAAACCAGAATTCCCTGTGATGAACTCTCGACACACTCCGCACGATGAGCTCGGGACGTCCTCGTCCAGGGAAATCCATTCACAAGGGGCTCCCATCAACTCCCGTCGCTGAGTACTGAATCCGGTGGATTCATGCGGAAGAGTTATACTTCTCGGCAGAGGTTGCGACCAAACTCGTAATTGATACATTGCCGATGTTTTCCTCGTTCGGTTGTCTCATGCTTGTCGGTCGGGTCGTTTCCTTTGCCTTCGTTCCCTTTCCGAAGGTTCCTCTCCCGTTCGTCGAAGCGCCCTCTAGTCCTGTTTCGCGTGTTGCAACTGAGGATTCGAGGAGAATGGCCGGCAAGCCCGCCAGACTAACCGACGTTGAGTACCAGACCTCTTTCTTGTAAGGTCTCTCCACAGCTGCTTTATAGAGTCCGTGAGTGTCTGCTGTGAATCTGGTGAGCCCGGTGTTTTTGTTGTCACCGCTGTGAATATGTGTCGTCGTCGTCGACGGCTCTCCGACCTGGTCGTTCGATAACGAAGGCTCGTCAAGAGGTTCCGGAGAGGACATTGCTTGGAACCGAACGAGCTGTAGAGGGTCCAACACGTGCGTCCTCACCTCTCGGATTCCGTCGTTGTGTCATGTCAGATGTCGGTGTATCGACATCCGTGGCTGTGATCATCCGTGAAACCTCGCGTTTTGAACGAGAATTTTTTTCCCTAATATCCCACCGTGGAAAGTTTCCGTTTTCAGTGGTGCATAAGTGACGTTCCACAGCTGGACTATTCTCCGATCCGAGGAATTACGTCTTGTGCTCCACAAGAAGGATAATCTCCAGGGTGAAAATTATCAGATTCATTGAATCGCCTAATAATCGGTTCGTCGGCAACAGAGTCTCACCGGTCAGCCGGCGCTGGTTTGATTCGGTTCAACTCGCCCCGTCCCCGTCGTTTCCTCGATCGACCTTCCTGGCCGGACCGAATCTGTGGTAAGCCAACGATTTACCCATCGGTCGGTCGCTCGGTCAGTAGAACAGACGAACGACCGCCTGGCGAGCCGCTCAGCCTGCAAGTTCTTGGATCTTGAAACCGGAGGCCCTAGCATTTCATATTCCGCACCGCCCCTCACATTTGTGAAATATTGCAGAAAACGTTGATATACCGTTGCCGACATCGGCTGTTGACAGCAGAAGCCACCAGTCAGTCAGCTGGCAACCGAGCAAGCGGTAGCCAGGGAAGGGTCACACAAGAGTCTGCAAGACAGACCAAACCGGCCAATAAGGCTCCGAAGAGCGACATTCCTGCACGCAAGTGCTGTTCCAAATTGCACATTTGTCGCAAGCTAAGCGGAAAAGAGGCTCCGGGAAGCGTTCGACCTCCATCGATGTCCAGCAGTTCCAATTTTAATCGTCGAATTCCCGTCGCATCCATCGGGGCTGACCGAAACTTTTTCGACTGATCTCTTGATAGAATTAAGAGAGAATTGGGTGGAACCGCGGTCGTCGTCGTCGCCAATCACCCAACAGGACAGCCACCGAACCGCCGTTCAAGTTCGGGTCGACGTTCCTTCCGTCGCCTCAGCGGGTAACCAGAACCGTCTGATAAGAAGAATCTGCTCGTTGTCGTTCGCTGTGTTGTCGTGTCGCGATTGAATTTCTATCGCAGTCGACGGCGTAGATCGATGCTGTCAACATTAACCGCGGCATCACAACATCGACATTGCTCGCATATTCCGAGAGATCGCTGCTGGCATCTGATTCAGACCTCTGTCCCGGCTGATATGCCCACCGCCGGCGCAGCGTTCTGTCAGACAATCTCGCTGTGAGCGCACAGAGCCCACTGTCAGTCGATGTGGGTGCTCGACCGCGGTGCCAGCAGAAACAACAACAACCTAACGTGACGCAAACAATCGAAATTTCAACACCATCGACGTCGAGGATATCGGTTTGGATCCGGAGCATACGCTCGCATTGACAGACGTCGATACTGGCAAGCTCTGTGTAGAACATCGATACAGCGCACTATTTTCGGTTGGGGTGCGTCATCGACGTCAGGTATCGATACCAGCGACCATACTGAAAAGTAATTGACTACCGGATTGTGGTTGGCATTGGATGGGGGAAGGTTTGCGCAAGATAGCCGTAGGATCCGAAGGCCGAGCTCAGAAGTTTGTAAGACGTGGGGCCGCTCCCTAATCCGCTAAGTGGTGAACGGGGCTGCAGATTCGTTCAGGCGTATATCGCTGACAGCGTCTGCCTGCTGACCAACTTACGACCGCCAGCCTCCGTGAGAGTAAAGCCTACCGCCATCGGCAGCTCGCCTCACCCGGTAGCCTGGTCTGGTGCTAGCCGGCCGGTTGGTCTGCAGGCCGATCTCTCGACAGACAGAGTGAGTTGCTGGACGGGCCGATAGACTGCGCAGCTGCGTGAGTAACTCGCCTCACAGACCGTTCCACTTAAAGACTCCGGCCGTCACTCAGTCAGCCAAGCAGCCAGCCAGTCAGTCAGTCGGTCCTTCAGAAGAACGCACGGACGACGGCCACCTGCTTGACGTCTTTCTGGAATTCCTCGGGAACGTCCACGGCGAAGCCGCCGCTACCGCACGCGTGCGGTGCCTTGAAGAGGCGCGCGCTGAGGTGGCCTTCATTCTTCCTGCCGGGCTTCTGTCAGTCAACGCCACCAGCAGCATCGTACACGTGAGAGAACACGTCCGGATTCTTGTTTTCTTATCTCGGTTGTGGGAACAACCTCATCAGGTTCGGTGTCGACTCCACCAGCCGAGCCGCTGCTCGAGCGAAGCTAAAGCCGAGTGAGGGAAGCCTGTCAGACCGTCACTCACTCCCCCTTCGTTCACGCGGTCGGTCGCGCGCGCGAGCGGTCACCCTTTGAAGTGGAGAAAATGACTTGCTAATGATCCATATAGCTCCGAGGCGAAATCAGATAATCAGGACGGGCTGAACGACAGCGGCGATAGAACCAGTCGGCGATAAGCAGTGACTCAACGGACGGAGGGAAAACTTGCGAACATTCACCGCGGAGGGATCAGAATCAATAGAGATTGCCCGACTGAGCTTCTTGGTCTACTTCGGCATTGTAATGAGTAGCCCGGTAGGACCAGAATCAGTGGTCGCCCCCACCACAAGCGCATCCGACAACGGGCTATCCCTTCGTCGCAGCATCGGGAATTCGGTCGGCCTACCGGACATGGACAAAGGGCGCTACGGGTCTCGCACCCCCTTTGTGGCAGTCATTGAGCAGCCGGCGAGGCGGTGTCCGACCAACATCCGATGATTGTCGTCGCAGAGCCAACAATTTTCCAACGCCGCTAAGCGTTCGCCCGCTCGCTCGCAACAATCTCCAGCGGAGCAGACACTCGTCACCAGCGGCGTCGCCGCCGCCGACGACTTCGACGCCGGTCGGAGTCATCAGCTGCTGCATCAGCAGCGAAAGACCTTGCCAAGTCGGAGTATCGATTCAAGTTGCTCGCAACAATTGGCACTATCGTTTCCTGGAACGCAATGGCGCTCGCAACGCGGAAACCCTCAGGTCGTCGATCGAGAGCCCCTTCGCGGCCTCGACGACCGAAGGATCCATCTTTGGCGGGCTGTTGCAAAAGATTCACTGCGTTCATGTTCTCACACATCGGGCTGTGCGCCCTGGTTGTCGCGTATTCGATCTTCGGCGCGTTCGTGTTCCGACATCTCGAAGCACATCACGAGGACCAGAAGGCGCAGGAGGTCCAGGAGCTCCGGGACTCGACCATAGACCATTTGTGGAGCATCACCATCGAACTAAATGTGCTATTCAAGGAAAACTGGACTATGTCGGTGCAGCAAGTTATGCGGAACTTTTCCTCGGAGCTCGTCCGCCACGTGAAAGAAGGATACGACGGCAAGGAGGCAGGAAAAGAAGGAACCCAGTGGTCACTTGGGAGCGCCTTTCTCTACTCACTCACTGTCATCACCACCATCGGTAAGTGAAGTAAATCAGGGGGATGGGAGGTTGCGGCGCGCCGTAGTCGTGCTGGCTGCCAACGACGCCGTCGTCGACGTCGTCGGGAACGATGAGAAGGAGAGAGACGACGATGGCTCTGGCGACAGGGACGACAACGACGACGACGTGGCGCAGAAGGCGAAGTCTTTCAAGTTGGTCTCGTTCAGTCTCTCAAGGGTAGGCCTTTGGTTTCGGTTAACTCGAGGGAAGCTTTTCTTCCAAGTCACCGTGGCCGACTCAAACTGAATTTTAGATCATAGAGAGCCAAAGAAGACGAGTCGGGACGAAGTCGGCGAAGTTTGCGTATGATCAACTTTCGTTCATTCTTTTCATTTATTTTTATCCTGTCCGAAAAAGAGAGAGAGGAACCACGATGAATCCCTCGGGAGACTTTCGTGAGAGTCCGCGGTGAGGTCTATGAAATATTCCCGAGGAGTCTTCGCCTCCTCCGGCCTCCGTCCGGCTCCCGAGGCGAATGATTGATGCTTTTGCTCCTGCTTGCATCGGCCACATCAGCCGTGTTTCCAAGACAGAGCACACAATTAGACTGTTTACTTGCGGCATTGTCTGAGTCCATCACTCTTTCACGCTCCCGACAATGATGCGTTGTTTTTCCGAGTGAGTGATTGAATGAGGAAACACCTCTGTCGCATTTACTGCGATGCGATAGCTCATTCATTCAGGATGGCCTGAACATTATTGTGCTTGATTATCACTACATCGTTGCGCATGCGAGCCGCAACTCGCAGTCAACCACCTGCAGTGCGGGACGCTTGGATTCTTCCTGACTGCGGGGAGTCATGATGTTCTCCTCGGGCTCCTCTAACCGCATGACGGGACAGAATAATTTCTCGTCAAACTTCTGAAATGACATCGCTGTCGAACACTCACTGTCAACTCGGGGAAACTCGGCTGATGTTTGCGACAAGACCGTGAGGTTTCTATGGGGAAGTTTCCCCACCATCCAACGAAACACTTATGGCGGTGGCAAATCACTAAGCGATGTCTGCCTTCCCTTCACTTGGAGGAACTTCCCCATTGCAGAACAACCCGAGGAAGCTAGGATTCTGACCCGGCTGGCCATGAGTCCGGACAACGCCCCAACTATTTCGAGAATGATCTTCCGGACATTTTTGTAGCTCTGGGGCAGCGCGCCGGTCAACAAAGCAGACTGTGGTGTCGTATATTTCATCAATGATGATGGCCATGATCAGGGGAGCGAGTCAGGCCTTTTTGTGCGATCCCTTCTCGGGCATTCTAATGGCTTGACGGTCAAGGCAGCGGACAGGCTAAACGGAACGACACTCTTCTTCCATTGCCCTACCTCATCGCTCCCTACCCCTATTCTCCGTGAGGACTGACGAGGGGGGAGGAGAAAATTATTCCATAAATCATCCATCCATCGATATTAACAAAGTGCGGTCAAGTAAATAAATCAAGCGAGCGAGCGGGCGAGCGGGATAGCGATAGACCAGAGTCTTTTAATAGCTATACATCCCAATAGGGACGCGAAATAATGACTCACAGCCAGTTCGGCCGGACTGGCTGGTCTCAACGAACTGTCCTTCCCAATTGGCCCGCGGAGACCCGGGAACGGAGTGGTTTTTGTAATTCAATTCGCTTTGATACGGCTCGGCAGCAGTCAATCATGGAAAGCCTCCAGCTCGTTGAGAATCCTGAGCGGAGGGATTCGCGTCTCGCCGCTAATCACTGATGTGACCTAAGCCATGACGTCACTCGCTATGGATGTCCGATCGACTCGACGCTCGAAGTCGAAGGCAAACTTCTCATCGCGTTGGTCGCCGATGGGAGGCAGCTCGCGAGCTGCCCTCTGTTCCCGGGACATCCTTGTACAGTCGTTCGGAACAATCGCTCGGGAAGGTGTCGGCCGAGGCCCTCTGGGATCCTGGCCCTGGATATAAAGATAAGGAACGCTTCACAGCTGTACTCTCTACCGCGTTCTACCTGAACCGTTCCCCAAGTGCCCCCGTTCCAACCCGTTTCTTCTCTCTCCCGGATCGTCCTCTGGGTCCCTCTGCGGAAAAGCTCCCACCTAATGAGCGAGACCCTCGACAAAAATCGCACGCTGCAAAAAGCTCTCACAAACCACAAACGTATCTCTCCTCCTCTCTGTTTCTGAAACGTCCGGATATATTTCCATTTTTGCCGTGTTCAGATGTTTTTCTCTGAAAAGCAAAAACCCACACGGGATTCTATCGATGGAAGGACTCGCTCCCGACAAAACGAATCGAGTGCCGTCTCCGCGGACCCCAACAACTACCGTTTGGGCTCACAATATCTCTTTATTTTTTCCGAATGATTTCACTCGGTGCCCTTCCTTCAAGAGGTAAATGGAAGGCGAAGAGAGAAAATGTTCCACAAAATAAGGTTCGATAGTGAGAACGATGGTCATGGTTCTACCCACGTCCGTCAATACGGATGATCGAGAGTTCAATTCTCCGAGGCCTTCGGAGACAATGATCGGTAGATGAGCCGTCGTCTACAAGTCTCTCTAAAATACGACGAATTCGCATTGCCTAATGATTTCCCGTGAGAGGTGTATCCCGAGCAGCTCCTTCTTCCTATTGTTTCCTCCTTCGCGGGTGACGAGGAGAGAGGCACTCACCGCACTCGACAAATGCCATTGAATTCCCTGTATCCTCCATTCTATCCATGAAACGGTCACCGGATGATCGGATTCCGAGCAAAGCTGACCGTACGTGGAACACCAGACAAAGTCGCTTCTTCCGTCCCTTCTCCCGTCTCTTTTCAGCCCCTGATTTGCTTGAATCTCTGAGACGTATGACTGAGTGTGAAGGACGAAACAAGTAGCGAGGCGGGCTTACGCCATCGACGGAATCCAATAATGTCTTTTCGGTCCTGCCTGAACCGGAGCCGCACGAAGGACGAATTCGTCGAGGAGCGCTTACGCACTGTTCTATTAGCTCTTTTGCCCATGGAACAGCTCCCACTCCCTTCCGAGCTCCTGGACGTGGAACCCGAGAATCTCTCTCATTCTCTGCCAACGCGACGCAGCAAATTCCCACACTTGCGCCTTCATCCTCAGTTTTTCCTCCGCCGACCTCTTGTTTCGACAAGCGACTGATGGCGGTCGGTCCGTTTTCACGCTAATGGTCTGAAACGGACGGGTGCCCTTCCGCGGCTTCTTCGGGACACGGGGTAAGGGAAGAAGAATGGCGGAAACAGAAGACACACTAATTCGTATGAACATTCGTACATGCATATGTACGCGCATCGTGAGACCAGGCCCGTATCGCCGCTCTGGCTTACTCTTGCGCTGATAGCGGAGCC
Organism: Galendromus occidentalis; assembly: GCF_000255335.2. Lineage (NCBI taxonomy): Eukaryota > Metazoa > Arthropoda > Arachnida > Mesostigmata > Phytoseiidae > Galendromus > Galendromus occidentalis. The sequence continues at coordinate 176,317 of NW_003805502.1, forward strand.
CTTAGACGCACGGAATTCCTGAGGGAAAAAAACAGCGGATCCGTGGGTGTGAGAAGGGGAGCCGCTTGTGCCTCGTGCGTCTGTTTTTTCTTCCGTATACTGGCTTGTCGAGTCGAGTTTGTCCAACGCGACTGGAGGTCACTCGACGTTCTGTTTACCGTCTCACAGAACGAGCAGATAGACGCCGAATGTATCGCATATACCACAGTTTCATGCGGGCCGGCGAACAGACAGGACGATGACCGGCGCTGCTGTAGATCCTCGAGGCTGGTATTAGGGGGCCGCAATCAACCCTTGTAATTACCAGGGGAAATCGGGGAGTGGCAGCAGTAGAGGCGGCGGCTTCCATTTCGCGCGCTCTCCCGCTCGTTCTGCGTCGTCCCCCATTAATGTTGTCCGGAAGAACGGTTGCCTCCGCTCAAACTGAACTCGATAAAATGTTCTTGCTGTCACGACATAGACACCTAGCCCGGCTCGGAGCTGCTCCGGGAACATTGTCATTATTCGAAAGCGTTCCTGCGAGCTCCACGCGTTTCTCATTTTCGAAGCGGAGGCGATAACAATAATTATTAGAATCAGTTGACGGACCGCGAGGGGCGCTACTTAAAGCGCCCCCACCCCGCGGTCGCCTCCTGCGACCCGCACTCATGAGTCACGGCTCAGTTCCGTACGCGTTTGAATTTCGTCATCGATTCGCCTGAGATTCGGGGATTCGTGATCCGAGGTACATATGTATGAAGCGCTGGGGCACGAGTTCAGAAACAATACCCAGCTACCGGACTTGGAGAACCTGCGGTTGCGACGACAGTGAGGGCGGCAAGATCCACGTGTGAGTCTCCGAGGATTCCGCGCCTCGATCGCTGTGCGGCGCCGGGAATCGCATCAAGGGGAGGGGAACTCAATTTGATTAGGAGCGACGTTTCATCGAGCAAACAAACAAGCGGAAACATGGCCAAGAGCGTCGAGGAACCGACTCGGGCGGGCCTTGGGGTTCTGCGAAGAAATTCAGCGCGACGCGTTTTCCATTCAGCTGAGTGTCCTGATGTAATGAGAACGCAATCGGCCGCGGCTGGTATCTCGCTCATTGGGGAAACGTGCGTTGTTTCGTTGCGCCGTCCTGTGCACGAGCTCGTGCCTTGTTTGCTTTTCCATGCGCTTTGCCGGCCCGCGAGTCTCGCCTGCGACCTCTACCAAGGTGGGACGGCTCGGTCTTTTGGTCTGTCGGGTTGTTGGTTGTTCCGAGGCAGCCGGAACGACACCTGTGAATATATATGACTGTGCGTCAACAAGCGACATCGGCCGTCGGAGCCATTAGTGCCATTATCGGTAGCGGAGAATAGAACGGCTCGAACCTCATTTGCCCTTCGTAGACTTAGAGCGGCGATGGGAACGGAACGGAGCAGAGAAAAACCCACGCTCCGGAGCGGGCCGTGTGCGATTGCTTCGGACCGCTGGATTTCCTCCAAGGGCTCGCAACATGGTTTCGATTTGAACGAGCCCCATCTTATATTGCTTTCGTTCGATGCAACCATTCTAACCTGTTGCACTTCTCCACCGAAGGAAGTCGGATCCTTCCTCCTCTCCCTCCACCAAGCTATCACGAACGATGTACCGATGAATATTTCATCAATGCTAGAATTTACTCGCTGACGATTAGCGACGCAAGGGATCGGAGACTTCATTCGAGCGTCTCTCTCCTCTCAATGCGGAAGGTTGGTGGGATGGAGCGAGGAGCGCCGACGACACTGTGTGAGAGAGAGTTCCAGCCTTCACGGAATGCCGATCGGAGTCGAGCCCTTGCCCCCCCCCCCCGGGCCCCCGTCAACTTTCTCCAGAGCAATGACTACTCATTCTCTGATTTGTTTGGTTCACCGTATTCCATGAAGGCTCGAGTCGATAAAACGAAAGCGGCGACTTCAGGGGTCGAACGGTTGGACTCGCCGTACCTAGGTATGCCGCTGAGAGCCGACCAGACGCTCAGACGTCCAGCCTAGGAAATATGATGAATAGATTGAGTCTTCTCTGGAAATTTTCGTGGTCCCTCTCTACCAGATGCACGGTCATGTAAATTCTCGAGATGTCGCTCCATTCTTCGCGATACACTCGCGAGGATCCATCGGGTGATATCCGCCGCGCTGCGCAACCGCTCTCCCACGTATACGCATGGAAATGCAGATCGGGCTCACCAGCCTCCACCCCAAGGTGTCTATGGCGCGATAGGAAGCAGCTTTGGGATGGCTTTTTAGTTCTCAGTATCTCGCGAACGCCTGACAGAGCGTCGCGCAGTGACGAGCATCAGTCACGCATCAAAAGCTCCATTTTTCGTCGGGGCTTCATCTGAAGCTTCGTTATATCCCCCCGTCACTATGAAAAATGAGCGTAGTGTTCATCGTTCATTGATCCTGGAGCGTAAATCAGTCGAGTTGCGTCTCCATCGACGCAACGGTTGCCCCAGGTCGCATCCATTCGGTGAAGGGAATTCTTCTCTAACTTGGAAACGCATTTATTTCTCCTCAGGTTACGGGAACATATCTCCGAAAACAGCCGAGGGAAGAGTCGCTACCATTCTATACGCGCTGGTGGGAATTCCATTGATGCTGCTCTACCTCACAAATATAGGAGACTTGTTGGCGAAGGCATTCAAGTATTCATACGTGAGGTGAGTGCTTTCGAAGCACAGAAAAGGCGCTACTGGGACTAGTCTCCGACGAGCTCCCGGAGGACGAACAGATTGCAGGATTGCTCAAAAGTTTCGCGAATTTTCGATTTGGATTTTCAAGATTCGGTCCAATCCGAGACCGATTTGCGGGATAACGCATGATTTCATTTCGAAGAATACGAGATTTGTGTGCAGCTGGATCAGACGATTCGATCCTCTTCCAATCCGAACTCGAGGCTTATGAAACGAATTTTCCAGACTATGCTTCTGCCGGGGCTCGAGAAAAGATCAGAAAGCACTCAGAATGCCACGAGGACATTTCAACTACAATCAGTCAGAAAATCTCACACCATTGGGTCCAAACGCATCCAAAGCAATGGTGGGTGTCGAATATTCCGATTCTGAGAAACTCCTCAAGAGCTCTTCTCGTATGATCGTTTTAGCAACGCACTACAGGATTCGACTCCGCAGCTCAAGACTCCTTCGCTCAAACTGGATCTGCACGATCTTCAGCTGACGACCGCGTACAATTATCCGCTAGCGGGCCAGGGATATCCTTCCCAGCACAGCAGCGGTAGCGAATATTACAGGTAGGGGAGAGAGTCGAACGGGGACGCAAAAAGGAAGAAATCCGATATGAGTTCCGGAGCTCAAGCGTCTGACCGGATCATTCTCTCGATCTCAACTGCTCAGTTATAAAACTGCCGGTCGCCTCCGCGATTTCTTCAACGTGCTTCTCCGCTTCCAGGTCAACGGATCGAGTCTCTGTGCCAATCAGCCTCTGCATGGCGATTATAACACTGTACATATGTGCCGGTAAGTCCCGGGAGCGTGCGGAACCGACCGCGATTATCCGAAGAATCACATGGAGGGCGGATCGTATCGCCCGAGATAACCTGGACCGATCGAGCTGCGGAAGGAGGAAAAAGCGAACGACCGACGGACCGAGCGGGCCGCCGGCCGAAGCATACGAGGGGGAACGAACGGAAGAACTTTTGAGAATTCGATCTCCCGAATCCGAAGCGCTTCGGTGGAAGTGCCTGTCGGTGGCTCGCGGTCCATCGGAAGTTTCCGGTAATGAATAAATTTCCGACACGAATTTCGTTACAGGTGCTTTTCTGTTCTCCTTCTGGGAGAAGGAATGGGACTACCTCGAAGGGTCATACTTCTGCTTCGTGACGCTTTCTACTATTGGCTTCGGGGACCTGGTTCCCGGTCAGAGTATCGAGGGTTCGGAACAGAAGTTAGCCATCTGCTCCATTTATCTGCTCACTGGTTCGTAGCTCCTTTTTCTGTTTTTTTAGTTCGATTCGATTGGTGGATGAAGAGGAGGATGATCGGTTCTTCGGTCAGCTCGATAACGGCTGCTCATCCGACTCTGAGCGCTCCGTATCCTTGATAATGAAGGATTTAGCAGAATATCAGCTTCCTGCTGAGAAGCTCATTGTTTCTTTGTCAGAGCCGTGTGTTCGTGGCAAACGGCTTTGATGCGAGCGCACGCTCCCAGATAGAAACATGACCGGTAGAAAAAACGAGGGGTGGGCTCTGGGATGCGCCGGGTAAACGGGTGGCTTGCAAGGAAAGCAACTTTATCCCATTTTTAGCCCCGTCCCGCTAGCTCCCATTGATGATGGATGACTGATCTCCGTGGGGCTCAGGATGAACAAACAGGAAGTGCTACATCTCTGTTAGGCGGCCGTGGCGGCAGCGACGCGGTGTCCGCCCGAGTGCAGCAGAGACTGAGCCGGCCCAGGAGTGGCGCAATACAGGGCCGAAGGAGTGCTATCTAATACGCTCATTTGTTTCCTTTTCCAGGTCTCGCTCTGATAGCCATGTGTTTCAACCTAGTGCAGGAACAGGTTGTTTACAAATTGCGGAAAATGGGGAAGCATCTCGGTGTTGTCTCGGACTCCGAGCTGGACACCAGTGATCTCGAATGACAGTACGAAATGGCCCCCGATAGCCATTCACTCACAAAAATCACATCATCACCTCCGAACTCGACTTCGCACTGCAAAGGGGGCCAAGTTACTACGTATAAGGTGGGCGCGAAACCGATTTTGATGGATTCATTGCGTTTTCACCATTATTATCAATATTGCTGATTATTTATCACACCTGATCGTTTTCGGAGGCGTTTCCAAGGGGGGAGGGGGAATCGGAGGGGTCTGTTGCCCTGTCACCGATTTTCCGTTCGTGATGCCGGAGCTCAGAAGCGGGTCATTAATACGAATTGTCAGCCGCGTCCTGAATGCGTCCGGTTCCGAATCCCTCCACCTGCCCCGCGTGGAATCCTGCGGACGCCACCATCGTGTATCATGTTTATACGAGGGAAAAACGCATCTCGGTCGGGCTCTGTGAGAGCGTGCTCTACGAGCGTGGGGATATAAATTGCGGCAAAATGATAAGTTTTGCTTTGCAGGAAGGGGAGGTGCTACAAGGTTGTACATCGGTTTTATCTTCTCAGGAACCTCTCCACCAGACGGTGGCGTTCCCTGATCAGGTCATGAACTCATCAGTCACCACGGCCGAGGTGGGTCCCTTTCGAGCGCTCCAGTGGCCCGATTTAAGGTCGTGTTAAAAAGACGGGGGACGGAGGAGAAGGCTGAAAAAGTTTTGCCGTCGGAAATTCATATTGATAGATGCTGGCCCCGAGATTGCGCGCTCAAGCTCACCCACGCGAAGTTACGCTTACGCATAAAAAGTTTCCCTGCGTCTGTTTCTGTTCCTTCCACTCGGCCCCAACATTCCGCGCGCAGCGCTCGTTCTCCCCTCGTTCCTTGATCTTTATCTCAATTGGTTCCTGAGAGTCGGAAGCGCCCCCGCCTGTGGCAACTTGGACCGTTTTTCCCCGTCCCATATCCAGATAGATGCAGCGATTTCGAAACCTCATGAGCATCAAATGTACAAACACCCTGGTGCGAAGGGCTCTCGCCATTCCATCTCGCGGATGAGCATGCGAGGCATATCGTGCACAGGAACCACCCTGATCGTCGGAAAACATCGCGTGGGAAGCGATTCTCATAGAAACCGACGAGTTCCCGCCCGCGAAATCGTTTCCCTGACTTATCGAAGCACGGGTGCACGAATGAATTTGGTTTTGTTGCGCTCGAAGAAAAAACCATTTCATTCGGTGAATATCCATCTGTCCATCCTCGGACGCGGAACCTCGCGGAAATTCGGGGGAAAACCTTCCGGAACTTCAATTCAAAGGAAAGACAGGGAATAGGGACCACTACGACTGGGAACTTCTCGCATAGGGTAGAACATCGAATCCGACTCGGTTCTCGAGTTGATGAAGTCGTGTAGGGCATGCACGTTTCGCTCATCTCGAATCGAGCACGCTAACCACGGTGCTACTTTGGGACCCGAATCGTTCTGAAGCTACGGATTGATTGCGGCACGAGAGCGGGTGTGTCCTATCTGATCCATTTTCGGGAAGAGAATATTTATCAGCGGACCGTTCCGAGTTTCACGCGGCCTCGCATCAATCGCGAACAGCCCGCACTCCTCGTGGTTCCGTGAGCTTGCGATTCGGTCCATCGTGCTCCGGATCGGCTCGCGGGCTCGTAGGTCCGTCGTTATGTTTGGTCGGTATATCACAATACGCGTGGCTCCGACCACCGTATCCGACGGCCCTCAGTGGTGCCAGTCGGCTGACCAGTGAGATTTCTATCCCATGATGGATCCAGTTCGATTTTAAGAGTGTTTGGACTCTGGGATATCGAATCTTCGTCCATCCATTCGAATCATCTCTGGTGAGCTTGCCCGGCCACTGCATAAACCCATTAGCCGGCTGACAACGGGGCGCTCTGGAGCTCGCTCTGAATTGGAGTCGCGAGTCTCAGCAAAGTTTCCGCCGGAGGAGAAAACAGGATGAGGTCATTAGGAGATTCGTTCATGGATCAATGCCGCTATAAACAATTCTCGCCAACAGCTGCTGCTCACGAGATAGATGTGCCACGGAATAGGAATGAACGCCTGCCGGTCGGTGCGTTTAAATTCGCGCTCTCCCCACATTGGCTCTAGGGCTTGGGTTCCCTGCTCACGAGTGTAGCTTTCTTGTCAAGCACGGCTGCAATAGTTGCAGCCATAATCTGTCGACAACCAAACAAACCCGGTGACCCAACCGAAAGCGAGCAGATGGGAAGTGAGAGCGGAAGCTCCGTCCTCATGGCTCTAGTGACCAATCCCGTGGCTGCTATTCAAACATAAATGGTCCCCAAGTAGACCGAGTGAGCAAGTTGTCGTTCCGTGTGCGGCGCTGTGAGTGTCCTGCGGCGGCCGGTCGGTCGGTTGGTCGGCTGGTCCACCGCTTGGCCAAAGCTCAGACTTTGATGTAATTTGGCTAAAGTGAGCACTTGATGAGCCTGGAGTATCCGGTAGGACGTGGTTTCAAGTCCTCCTGCGGGTCGAGTTCCGTGTGACAGCGGAGTGTTCTGTGAATAGAAGTTCTAAAACGCGGACGAGAATTCTCCTCGGAACGCAGCGTACTTTCTGGGTACCTCCGGTCGGTCGACGAGCACGGAACCGTACCAAGGATAGGGGGGGAACGGGAGGGGATACGATGGGTCTTGTGAAGCTATCCGGAAATTATAAAATTCAAACACGTACTGATGACCATCTGATCACGGAACATTCGTTTCAGCTGCAGTCATCGTACGGTGGCGGATGTTTGGAGGTTGGAGCCGAGATGGAAGACTTCCGCACCTCTGGTTACGGAGTAATTTCCCTCCCGAGCATTAGCGATAGCTCTACAGGGATCATGGTACAAAATGTGCCCATTCTACCAAACTTCCTCGAGGTGACTGCACACACCCTGGCCCTCACGAGGGCTAAGCAGCAGCAGCAGGGCGGTTCAGTCACCGACAGCAGTCACGGAAATCCCGAAATCTTAGAGACGACCGACCTTGAGATGGAAAGCTCTGGGACGACGTACAATGGAGATTCCGACCTCACTGATCCGCAGAGTGCGACGATGTCCAGAGCCTCAAACGTAAGTGCTCGAACCAAGTGGGGTCGTCGTGGGATTAGCTCCTTCTCGTATATGTACATACATCCATCCCTATACTGGACCCACATAATCACTGTATGCCGCCGTTTCATGGGAGTACATGGGTCTCGCAAGGGACGTTGCGTGATGACGGGATACGATACGCATTCTCTCGGGTCATTTTCAATATCTAATCCGGCTGTCTCGCCGCCGGCCGTAAGGACGTCGAGTTCGATACGGAGGGCCCTTTGACCGCAGGCCAAGTCTCTCGAGATCTACGCCCGAGTCCGAGAGGAATTGAACCCTCTTTCCGGTTCCGGACGGGCCTAGACTCAATAGAAAACATGGATCCTCTGACTGAGAGCTTCCGGATCGATTGCTCGAAGTAATTCGATCGGAACGCTAGAAATGCGGCCGATACATTTTATTTCGGATCATGCAGATGGTTCGTGCCTTCTGGCAACGAAAACTCTGGCTTGACGATTCTCCCAGAGTTTCCAATTTCTCCAAAACATCGAATACCGGAACAACAGAAGTCGCTTGAGTGCGAGAGGCCCGATGTTTGGATCGAACTCCCGAAGGCCGAAATTCCCTTCCGGAATGCGACGCGGCAGCGGCGGCGGCCGGCGGCACCAGACGGCGAGCTGGATGACGACTGTCGACACGGAGGAGGCCAGGAGGGCAGAGTGACATTTTGAATTTTAGTGGCCCGTGGCTGACATGACGTTTGTTTTAGTTGTGCGGACCGAACACAACAGCAGCGGTCGCGGCGGCAGCTGCTGCTGCCGCTGCAGCGATCGCGACATCGGCGTCAACGACGACCACGGCCACAACGACAACATCGAGCGGTCTCCCCATACCCGGAGGCCTTTGCAGTCGTCACCAGGCCATGTTCGAGCAGGGATTTGACGTTTTGCCGGCGCTCGTTGCACACCCGCCGCCGCCAATGAGCATTCAATCTGCGAGTCACCTCGAAGTTGTTACCGCCGCAACCAAGCCTGCTGCCGGTGTCATCGACAGCGGCGGGAGCAGCAACAGTAGCAGCAGCGGCGGCGGGGGTTCCGCGCTCGTAAACCCTTCCGGACAATCGACGGCCTGTGTCGGGTCTAAAATGGGGAACGAGACGACTTTGTCGACCGGATTCGTGGTGCCGCAGATCCAACAGTCACCTCTGCCTCAATCGCTGCAACTTCCCAATGGTGAGTACTCACTACTCAACGAAGATACCGCGCCGCTTCCTCGCTGTTTTTTTTTTCGTGGACTCTGCGACGACAACTCGGACAAGTTGCTCTTCTCGAGGCGAGCGCAAGCTCGAGAACTGAATCTCGGACAGGCTGTCAGGAACGTCCTGACGAGCCTTCCGGTCCGCCGTCGAGCTACTATTCCGGCGTTGTTGGTTTGTCGGTCAGTCGGACGTCCAGACGTCCATTCCTCTTTTTTCCTCGTAAGGGTGTCCGCTCGTGCGTCCCCGGCTCAGAGTGGGCGTAGCGTTTAAACAACATCAAGAAGTCGACGGGGAAGACAAGCGAGGTCGTTCTCCTTCGCCTCGGAGCATTTGCATTCAAATGGAAAAGGGGAAAACGAGCTCAGGATTCTCCCGAGTCGGCTACCCTCGCTTCCCGTCGCTGAGCTCGTCCATTTCTGTTGTGTACACCGTGGCGAAGTTCTTCCGCGTAGACCGCTGCTCCTTCTGCATAATTGGCTCGTCTTCATTGCAGGAGGCTCACACGTCATGGGCACCATCCGGTCGATCGACTGCGGGACCTCGACCCTGTCTCGACTGACGCCCTCGTCGATCCTGAGCGCGCCCACCATTGTCACAACGTCTGCGGGAGCGAATATCCAACAACAACAACAACAACAGCAGTACCAACAACATCAGCTCTCCCAAGTCCACGTCACCCAGAATACGTGATGAATGGCTAATCTGTTTCAGGCGGGACCCGAACCGGTTCAAAGCTCCTGATTCAGATCGTGAACTGTTCAGTGTACAAAGAGAGGCTCACATGCTCGATGATTTCTCACGGAATACGGATATGTACTGAGGCGGAGATCCGGGACAAAAAGGGGCAGCCGCAACAGCGCGAAGGAAGCGCAATATCTAGGCGAGACGATGACGTTCGCGGGGCGAAGACACGCTCTCCGTGACCAGTGTTAGACGAGGATCGGGAGTCGAGTCCGAATAGCATCACTATGGATCATATTTTATCGAAGAATCAAGTCGGATAACTTCATTGATGACGCCTCATCACAGCTGTAAAAACGAACAATCGAAATCGGCCCGATTGTAGGCTCATTTCGACAAACGAGTTTGCTGTTAGAAAGACGGAGCCATTGAATGTTGAAAGGAGCTTTTATTCTTTGTCTGTCTCTATTGAAATGATGCTGAAGATCAAAGCGACGGACGGTAACGGATGTCCGACACCATTATGTACAGATATGAAGAAAAAAAAACGTCAGCGAGGAGATTCCGATAAATACACATATATTATATGTTTTTTAAACTGCAACGAGTCCGGACTCATGATTTTCGCTCTTTCCTCTCATCGACGAGTTGTCGATTTAGGCCGCGACAAGTTTCCCGGAAGATCGGGATGTGACTTTATTCTCGCTCTTCTTTTTTTTGACAGGGAAACTTCCAGGATTCTCCTCACGACGGTTCTGCAGGAGAACCTCCTGGCGGAAATCCAGCTCGAGGAACCGCCTTGGAAGGTTAGGAACACTCGGGTAGGAGGCCGAGGGCGACTGACACGATGCTTCCACCGTACGTTCGTCCCGCTCATTCGAATGTACGCTGTACGTCACTCCCGTAGCATCCCAATAGAGTTGTGGTCACCATACCAGCGCAGACAAGCGGCCGTCGGGTATCAACCTAGTGACTCGGTTAGAGCCCCCGTGAAATGACAGTGCCTAGGTTAAGTGCCGGTCTCAGCAGACACTTCCGATCGTCCCAGCGGCCACCGCAATGCCGAACAGGGCCGTTTCTCCAGACGTAAGTTCGTGGGCTGATAATGCAGGGCCGTTAGAACCGACGTCGTGCTCAGTGCCCCCCGTCCGTCAGAATATCCATGAAACACGGCCATCAGTGAACAACAAAGTCCCAGGAATCGAGGAATCTGTAGACTTGCTCTGGCTCAATGATTCGGTTCTCGTCAGACCCGAAGGACCTATTCGTGTCGATGAGGAGCTTTCCTCCGAGGGAGAGGCGAATCGCTCCAGCGAGAATTATCTCGGCCTTGGGAAGCTCTCTCGATTGCTACTTCTGTTCCGCAGAGCGTTGAGAGCCAAGAGCGATCAGGATCTATTCTCGACTGCCAGCTTTCAGATAGCGAATCGCCCTGTCTGGTTCACACAGGCTCGGAGTCATAGTATGTATCCGACGCCAACACCCATGCTACGGAAACGACGGGACACTTGTTCGCATAAACTCTGCTTCGAGCGTAATCATAGCTAATTGATCTCAAGTCGGGCTCAGGCGTTGAGACAGCCGAAGTCGTGCCTCACGACACTCGATATGTACAGCGAGAGCTCGGTGATTCCACTCTATGAGTCTGTTCGCAATGCCACGGGAACCCTCACTTCTGGCTCAATCTCTCTTACGTCCTGTCTGTTCTCTTTGTCGCTCCTTGACTCGTTCCAACTTGCAATGCACGTCGTTTACGGTATGCCAACAATGCCAGTCTGGTGGCCAGACGACCAAGCGAGCAGGCAGGCAACACAGAGAATAATCTGCGTCTCATCACACGGGGGCTGTAGTAGCGTTGTATCGTCTTTCAGAGTGCAAGTCAGTGTCTGTGCATCGTATAAGTGAGAGAGAATGCGGCATCCACCCTCACATAAGATAGGAATGAGAAAAAGACTGCAGGCTATGTCCTCCTCGTGTCGTCCCCGACCCTCCCGCAGTACTCCCGCCCGCTAACTGCGAGACGCCAGGTGCGGCCAAGGTCTCGTTGTCGCTGCCGTCAAAATGAATGACTCGTTGGTCATGGTCCGTCTCGCAGCCAGGAATTCGTGTGACGCCTCGTAACCGTGTTAGCGTACGGCACGGAAGAACTCGTGACTCCGTTCGGACTTCCCTCCAGCTGTGAGAACTAATTGTGACAAATGTCAACGTCGACATTAAGGATAATTGTCGCATCATCCGTTCTCAAGCAACTGCTCGATGAAGGAGCTCGCCGAGTTCTTCTGCAGGAACTTACCCGATCCTTCGGGATCTCATTTCCCTCATCCAACGGGATAAAGTCGACCGGGCTCTGGACATGTCTTGATTAGATGAGTCTTGCGCAAAGCGTTTTCGGCACCCGTGTCCGAAATACGTGACGAGCTAGTCCGGATAGAATATTCCCACCTCCCAGAGGATGATTCCAGGTATTATGGGCAGTCGGTGTTTTCTCAAAGCTGCCAAGCTGGTTCTTGTCATGCACCGATGGCAAACCATGTCAGCGCGAGCCGGGGACCTTGCCGTCCATGGACTTGACCTCTACATCGATCCCGCGTCTGGCAAGCCTCGCCGAGACCACTGACAACGTTCATCGGCTTGCCTCTGCGCTTCCTGCGTCTTTCTGGGTCACGGATCATGGGACGGATTCCCTGAGAAATGACCGTCTCCTGGCGGGTCCAGTCAGGCGATGTAACCCGCATCTTTCGCGTCATACTAGGTGCATTGTGAGCAGATTTCCCCCTTCAGTGTCTTCCTGTTTTGAGGGACGGCGCCGCCGTCGTCCGCGTGACATGACATCGCTGTCGGATCCTCTGACTCTCAATGGCGGCCTTTTGTTTAGTTGTCAGGTGAGCCGGGTTTCGGTTCATCGTGTGAAGTTTTTCTTGGTCGTCGGATGGCGATAAAAAAAACAGATCAGCGAAAACGAGCGTGTAAATCAATCAATCGCTCAATCGATTGGTGCCGTGGAACTCACTGAGGCTAGAACGACGGCGTAGAACGCGGAGCGTGCCATGCGATTTAACTCGAGAGCTTTGCCGCCCCGAAAAGCTTCGGCCCCCGGACCGTCTGAGAGCGAGTTCTGAAACTTCGCGGGGACACTGCAACGCGTTTATTTATATTGGATGCCATGACAGACGGTGCTGAAACGACTAGCGGATACCGGGGCGAGGACGGAGGAGTGGTGCAAAAAAGATATCTCCCGAAAATGCGGCGGCCGTTGCAGCGAAGAAAACACGACGTACATCACGCTGGTAGGAGCAGCGGAACTGGCAGAAGCAGCAGAAAGTAACATTCGCTGAGCCTTCTTCACAGTCTAACACAACGCTGCGGGGGCAAACGATGAGGGAAGCAGCCGAGGAACAGTGGAGCCTGTGGAGAAAGCGGGCTCTAGCCTAAATAAAGGATCTTCAAGATTTTGGCATAGACGGGAGGACAAAGAAAAAAAGAGGGAGAGAGAGCCGTACCGTTTTATGAGGCGGGATTTTCCGGATTTATCTTCAATTCTTCGGCCTACGTTTTCCGACTGCCCCGCTAACTCTTGGGCCGCATCACACAAGCGCAAGGAGGATTCCTGGGAATGAAACTTTTGCCGACTTCATCAAGTCCCACCAAGTTCTCCGACTCTGGATGCGCGCATCTCTCATCCCATCAAAGTCTTGCCCTCGCTCAGAAAACAGCAATCGCAATATTCTCCAAAGATGCCGAATCCGTAAGGAGTTTGAGCTCGGGAGTTGCCGAAGCTTTGCCTGGGACGCACGTAGTGCGAACACTCGGTTTTTGATTCTGAGAGTAGGAACATGGAAGGCAACGTCATCAGCACGGAGGGGACCGATTTATTGCATCTCCACGTACCCGTAGACTGTACGGTAGTCGCATTTTCGCATGCGCACCTTTCATCCGCACACGATGGTGCCTTCACCCAATCTAAATCGTTGTGTTCTTTCCGTTCCAGAAACTGAAGAAGTCATAAACGCACAGAGTCGAAAACGCAATTGAGTTCTCAATGCACTCTGCTTGCAGTGCGACCTTATTCCTGGCGGGTTACTTATTCTGGGAGTGACATTCCTTTCCCGAGCCTTTCTGAATATGAAATCAAAATATCCCGTCGTCCACGAGCTCAACTCGGATAGACTGAAAATTCACCGGGCTCGGATGCTGGTCAGCGAGCAGGTGCTCTCTCGGGTGACCGCGACAACTAACAAGGGAATCCCATTCTGGTCGGGCCGACCGTCAGCGTCTTCAAGCGTCAGCGGCCGACGTGGGGACAGCTAGCCTCGCGTTCGTTCGACTTAGCGTTAAGTCGTCGCGCTGAATAAACGGCTTCGTGGCGGGAGAGGAGCAAACTTGGTCCCTCGGAAGGGAGACTAACTCGACGTACACGAAAAACTGAGCGAGCTGCTCCAAAACGATGCGAGCGCACACACGGACACGTTCCATTCTTCTCCACGTGCAACATTGCGTGATGTGCCTCGCTGTTCAGGTCCGCTTTCCGGCTCGCAGGCTGACTCGCGGAGCCGTGCTGCTGCTATTTCGGCCATGGCCGAAACAGCAAAGCAGTCGAGTCACTCCCGTCGACGGGCACGACTCGTGGGCGCTGATCCCCGCAAGCTCCCCGAGATATTTCTCAAACCCCTTCAAGAGTGGGTGGAGATCCACAGCCGGAAGCCGAACACCGACTTGCAGAATGCGTGGCGTCGCCGTACAACTAACTTTTCGGTCTCCGCGTCACGGGACCGCGTGGAAAGTGACCGAGTTTCCGAACAAGAGAAGTCCGAGCTCCGAACGAAACTATGGGTTGATGTCAGAGCTGCAGGAAAAAGCCTGGTTCGCTCGAATGGATCGTTTCCCGCACATTTCGGTCCGAATCGTATCGGGGTCGAGGCTGAATACCGTGAGCGTTTACTTCCGCGCAATCAGACTCGCGTAATTCATAAATGTGTAATCCATACGTATATCGGGCGTCGCGTCGGTGGGATCTGAACTCGAGGCTAAAAGCGCGAATTTAGTTTCTAAGAGCCCCCCTATTAGACCTCCTTTGTCAGATGCTTGATGGCCTCTCTGTTCTTGCGTTTAGCTCGCTCGCGAGAGACCGTGCTCTGCCTGTCTTGGCATAAAACCACATCTGAAGATAATGGCGGCGATCTCAGTGTTGGCTCGAGGCGGTCTGTTTGCCTGTTGGCACATCTGTGCCACGCACATTAGTGGCTTCTCAGTAGCTAGCCCATGGCCGCGTATCGTGTCGCCCAGGGACTCGAACACGTAAGTCATACATAGTAACTGGTAGAGATGTCAAGGCAAGCGACTCCGTACCAACCTACCTACCTACCTACTCCCGCTAAGCAGGCATGACGCTATCTCGGCCGCGGCGCCGGCGGCCGCCCCCGCGATGGCAGCAGACCTCACCGCCGCCACGTTGGGAGACATGCACTGGCTCTGCTGGTTGGTATTAGCGTTCATTTCGTATCACTTGCAGTCGTCGGCGGTCGCATTCCTCTGGGAGTCCGTGTGGTTTCAATGCCATCACCAGCTAATGTATTCTAATGGAGACCAGGGGCCGCGTCGGCGGGTTTGCGGCTAAGCGGCGTGGTCGCGGACAAGCGAACGGACGTGTGGGCGCGCGGCCAGACTCTTAGACAACCAGTGGACCTCTTCGATGAGATCATCGACTGGCGGGACTCTCATACATGGATTCAGCCGGATCGGGTACGTCTCGAGAGCTCAGTATGCGGACGTGACGCTTCCCTCTACGGTTCGTTCCCCGCTGAGAGTTCCCCAAACTCCGAATCTCGCGCGGAATGTTTGACAGCTCTGTCCCAGCAGAGATGCGGACACCGCTCACGGAGCTTCTCAAAATGATTTTGCCGACGACACCTCAAGGACGATTGGGATAGAGTTCGTTGAAGACGGCAACCAATCCCACGGTCCCTGTTTCAAGTGGCCATCGAGAGAGTTCTGCCATCAGTTTTCCTTGGACGATGCGACACAATTCAATCAGAAGTTCCGATTGACGAAAACAAGTTGGCAACAACACCGATGAACGCTCAATGACGATTTCGGCGGGAGTTGATATTTTCTACCGATGGAAGTTGGCCAAATTCGACAGCAGCGGGGCGCTCTTTGTCGAACGAATGTCATTCTGAAGACAACATGACATTTATTGGCGACGTTCCCTTGGGGAAGCCACGACTTCCCGGAACGTTCCCACGGGGAATTACGCCAAGCTCGCAAGCGTCGGCCGCGCTTGTCGCACTCTAAGCTCAACCGGAGTCTGAGCCCGGTCAGACTGAATTCCGTGCTGTCTGCTGGTCGCTTTATCATGCGTCCTTCTCACTCGTTGTCATCTGAATACGAGTTTTTCCCGGAAGTTGTCATTCGCAGGCCCGAAAGACTCCCAGGGCGGGCTTGACAATTTTCCAGGAAGGCTTGCGGTCTGAGGCATGCCCAACCGGATACCTCCACCATGTGGACATTGACCGAGGAGAAGAAGTCGTCGAGCGAAGTGGTTCGCTCTGCGGTGCTTCCGAGCTGATGTCTTACAGGCGGTCTATTGGTCGGTCGGTCTGTCAATCACTCAGTCACATCACACTGAGCACGTCATAACCGAGGAACGAGGATCAGAAGCGCAGCAAAAGATTCTCTCAGACTCTTTGATGAGATTCCGCCATCGGAGGTCGCATTCACCGGTTTCGGTTCTCTTCATAGCTGAGGACTGTGTGGAATCGGGAGCGCTGTCATTGTTGCAAACAACGCAGCCTTGTCGTCGTTGTTGTTGCTGTTGTCGCTGCTGTTATTTTTTCTGTTTCTTTTGAGCCTATCTCCTTCGAATGTTCTCTGATCAGAGGAAGATGCCGGCCGCAGTCATCAGGTCCGTCTCCCATTCATCGTATTTCCGGGTCGTACCGAGGCATGTAATATGCTCTCTACGACAAAGGCTTGCTCCTGACAAGACAGCTGGACTTGCATTCCTCCGAGCACGGTCCGCGCGACGCAAGCGAAGCGATGTGGACGGACAAGCCCCACGGAAGTACAGTACGGAAGTATGGCTCACCGACGTCGTCTGCTTCTGCTAATTATTGCAATCATTACTCACCCAATTAATCGTGGCGCAAACCGCCTATCTGGGAAATTCTCCCCTTATCCTATCGTCGCGTCTCTCGTCGCTCCGCGATTGAATCATTACGCCGAACTAATAGCATTCGATTCTGTCGTCGGCGCAACTGCGGGATTCATTCCGTTTTTTTCCACTCCTCCATCACTAAGAGCGCAAGGGGTTTGCCCGGTAAATGATGGCCCAACTCATTGAGAACGGAGGGTTTTCAGCTTCTACATGAGACGGAACTTTCAACGTCATCTCACCTGACAATCAGAGATTGGTTCACAGTATTCCTGCTACGTAAACCTTCTTTATTCTGCAAAGTACGTATATTATAAGCGGAGTGTTCCTCCTTGTCCGTTGGGCGCGAAGGAGCAGGGCGCAATCTCTCTCCATATTATCCCTGGTCCTGTGTAGGTAGTCCGACGAGCTCAGCTGACTGAGACGAATCGTCAAAGAGGATGCCTCGGGAGGAGAAAACCGGCTAGGGAGAGGTTGGCCTCGGGAGATCGCGAAGCCTTGGTCAAGGACAGGAATCCCAGCTATCCGAGCCCTAGGGGACGAATCGTCCGGAGGAATTCAAAGCGAGCTCTTGCACGCGTGCCATGTTCTTTCCGAACAGTTTATCTTACGCTAAGTTCGTGATGTATTTTTGGGAGCTCGGTGATTCTTGGATCGGGACCTTTCTCTCGGATCCTCCGATGTACATGAGGCCACGTCCTCCAGGCTTTCCCCGTATCGATATTTGTCTCCATTAGTTTTCCATATCTCTTTCCTTCCGCACCGGTGTCTTCACGGAAACCTGACACGGAAGCTCCGCCCGGAAATGCATCGAGGTCAACCTTCCGGAGGAGCAGGATAGCGCTCATATCGAAACAGTCTCCGATCCCCGAGCTCCCATAAGACAGCGCGAACGAAGAAATCTGCAGTTAGAATGGTACCCTTCAATAAAATGGAGTCCCGAGCCAAAAGCTCTCGTCAGAGCGAAAAGGATACAATTTCTCTCGCGACTCGATGATGCCGTTCGCGAGGCGATTTGGTACAAGCAAGATGAAGGCCCGCGATGGGCGGAATAATTTGACCTGTCTCCGTCGAACGAGATGGCTGAATCAGAAGTGCGGGGAGCGTGGCTTAGAAATCGTCGGTCAAACATAGAAAACAAACACAAAAAGGTAATTCGGGTCAGACAAAGAGTTGACCTCACCAACCGGCGGTACCCGGGAGTGGATTCCTCAGAAGCGGAGAATTTCCGGATGGTGACCGCTCGAGAGTAAGAAGCAAGGACGACAGTTCTCTGATCGGTTCACGGGATCGCACACCCTCACACCTCTTGCAGAGCTTTTGAATTGCTTGATCCACGGGCGAAAATCGCCTCATCGCTCACTGGAAAAAATGGTAAGCCGGTGAAACGGATATGCGGCGCGTTTCACATGGAAGGTCTGACGTGCCAATCAACCGATCGGCCAACCCCCGGTTCCCCGTGAATCGATACCGCGTGTTTTCTCGAAGTTCGAAGCCTACCCCCACAGACCTCAGAATGGAGAAAGTCGACGAGAAGGCATTCCAATATCCTCTCTTCGGAGAGCAAGTGAAATGTGACCCTCGAAGAAGGTCGAGCCATTTCATCAAGGGAGACTCGAATCATTCTCCAGTTTCCATTCTTCGCATCATTCCTCTCACTACCCACTTCGGATGCCTACTCTCACTAATGACTGATCTCACGGAGTAGGAGACCGAGCATCGACATCCTGTAGAGTCCATTTCAATCGAGGACGACCACTTCCTTGGAAAATCCTCTGGCTCAATAATTTCATTCTTCCGAGAGGATCGCTAGCAGAGAGGCTAAAGAGGGCACACCCTGCTTTCGCTGAATTCCGCGTCACGGACTTCTCAGCGAGTTGCGCAAGGAATACGGTCTCGCGTCAAGGCTTGGAGCAGGGAGGGGGGGGGACCCCGTATATGGCTGAATCTCAGTCTCGTGTCAACGGTCGTGGAGAGGAAGAAAGAGGGCACATCTTGGAATACGGAGCACGTTCGAGAACTTCGCATGCGGAAAACTTTCTCCGTCATTTTCCTACGCTCCGGGCGTAACAAGTGTGGCCGCTCCGTGAAATTTCTGGAATCCCTCTGCAAGCCCTCTCTTGATCGGCATCTCGCTATTCATTCTACGAGTCCCCGTTCTTCCGTGAAGGCTTCCCTCTGAGTTCTTTCAGGTCAACAAAGCGACCAGAGCTGATTCCATGCTCGAGAAACGGCGTTTCGTTGGCGTCTCGAATCTTTCTCTCACGAGATGTGAGAGCGCCATAAGCAAAAACCGTTCCGATGTGAGTTTGAATGCGACCCGATCAAGACCGGCGCCGACGGGAGCTCTTGTGAAGTCTCGACGTAGGCTCTGACTAAAACTCTCGTCGGCCGACTTTCCGGGTCAAGTATTCATTTTCTCGGAAGACACTCCATCAGCAGCCGCGCAGTCAACCGGCTCGCGTAGGATCCGACGTCCCGTTTCCTTGTTGCAGCGCTTCGAGGATCCGAGTTTTCCGAGAAATAATTCATTCAAAATGAAGTCAGAATCTATCTTCTCAAAAACGGGTGGGCATACGGAAATGAAATACTGACGCAAACGATCGAGTCGGACCGAAAACTGTGGAATCGAGCGATGCGCCGAGCTCTTTCGCGAGGCAAATCTCATGAAATTCCTCCTGCTCGTTCGATGCAGTCGGACCGGCGAGTCGTTCGTCGAGACTGGTGTGATCATGAATTTTCTGACGATGACCTCTTTTCCAATAAGTTTCCCTCTCTGAGTCTCGGTCCTCCTCTCCATCTGCTGCTAGATGGCGGAATAGGGCACGGGGACGACAGTGACCTCGAGATCTTCCCGAAAGTAGCGAGCGGCTGACCCGAAGACCGAAATATGACGCTGCTAAGCAAGCCGTCGGAATTCGAGGGCCGGTAGAGACTTATGCTCCGGCCGGCATGGAGGGATCGTTCTCCGACACCCCAAAATCTTCATTTTGCGTTTGACTGGATATGATACCTCGCTTCACGCCCTTGGCCGCCGCAGTATCGGATTCCCAGGAGGGAAAAATTTCACTTAGGTGGCCACACTTCCATTTGGAATGAACCTGGAGAAATATTGACGACCACAGACGCGGAAGACTGCGGCTCCGACGAGATTTATATGGGAGCCGGCTGCTTTTGCAAATTTGACCACCCTGGACAGCTATGCGGACGACGGGCTGCTCTCGGCTCCCCCGATGGGGCTTGCGAGCGGCCGCTGGATCGTCTGCTCGGTCAGACGCTCGGTCATGCAAGCGACCGCTGCACTCGGCACTGATAATAATAGAAAGGTTTCCGATTCTATCGGAATTCCTCGTTCAATGCAGTTGGAGTCAGACATACTGGATGTATTCGTCCGATATTCTCAACGAGACCGCCGCGCCACGGCGTCATCCTGGAAAGTTTCGATTTCGGAAGAAATTATCATCTTGCCCGAAGTTCTTCCGAGTCCTCATGGGCTATGCTTCACTACCGTGGTCGTCATAGACTGATTTCGAGCATCGATCGCAGAAACGCGAAGCCGAGCTCGGACCCGCTCCGCCTCCGCCGAAATAATCCAATCTCGGAATCGATGATTTCGGAAACGGTACACCGTGAAGAGGAAGACAACGCAGAAGTTTCCTCCCTCATTAAGAAGGTCAAGAATGAGGCTAACGGCATTCGCTCAATTCTTGACATGAATCCCGAGGAACGGCAGAGGGTTCCAAAGCAAAGCATTATTATACTGGACTTCTCAACCGTTTACCGATCCCAGGATCTCGACACTGCCGAGTCCATTGCTGTGCCCAGCCGGCAGCCCCGTAGAGGGAGCGGGCCTTACGGCTAATCTTTCCTCGGTTGGTAAGCCAGAGCCGAATGAATCTATTTTCAGAATCAACTGATCTTCCTAATATAACCGAGGTAAGTGCTGTTCAGCCAGGATCAGGAACAGTAGTCTGACTCGAACACGCCGACGCTGCTACTGCCATATGAGCAGCAGCCCGTGGAACTCCCGTGATGGTGGCAGCGGTATCGAGAGAGCAATCGCCACAGCAGAGTTCCCCGAAGTTTCGGGAAGTTTGCCCGGGCTCGACGAGCCACATGCGTGCTGGTCAACAAGCCTGCGAAACCGATGTAGCGAATCAGCCATTTCCGCGGGCGACCACCATAAAGTTCGAATATTCGGAGCTTTCGGAAACCGATGGTAGGTGTCTCCGATCGGTTATGAAGCCATCGTCCAGGTTCATACTTCAGCTAGAAGTTTCGACGCTTGGATTCCCACGCCGATGCTGTGGCGGAGTGTCGCGAAACAGAGTAGGTATCCAAAAATTCCGAACTCTGGGAAAATCTACGATTCATTTCAGTTCGTTCTTGCCCTCCCGTGTGCAGTTAGTTCTCACCCGGAATAAAGCATGCCTGGGACAGGGGGGGCAAGGCGGACCGGGCCCGCTGTCAACGAGTATGTCCTATTCAGTCCCTGGCCTTGTCCAGTACGAGCTTTCATTGAGCGCGCGAGAATTCGGATAGGAATGGCAGGACGTTTAGGCAATCATTACCCGCCGAGACAGCCCATCCTTTTTGAGAAGCGGCCAAAATTCACGCCATGTGCAAACGAAGTCATTCGGTCATTTGCGCAAAGAGCGCGCCCCTCCCATTTGTGGGTAGAATGCTAAGCGGTTTATGGGGTTAGCGCATCAGAAAACGGACGGAAAAGAGAACATGAGGAAAGAAGAGTCGGTATTTGTCTGGAATAGGAGTTGCAAGATAGATGGGAGCGAGACAGCGCTCGAAGATTCTACATGGAGCTGGAAAAAGTGTCTGCCGATGACAGTTCCCCTGGTGCATGATGGCTGTCATAAATAACTGCTCCAACCTTCAAAAACTCCGAATAGCTGGCGTCGTCTGTTCCATATCTTTTCACGAAAAAAATGCTCGGAATGGCATCGCCGTTGTTCGTCGTTGGTCGCGAGGGTCGTTGTACTTTGCCGATCCAAGAGATGACATAGTGCGCACCTCTTTTTCTCCTCTCCGGAACTGCGACCGCGATCGCTCTTGCTGTAGATAACCAAACCATGCTCGTGACAGAAAGCTGAAGTCCGGTCAACGAAGCCCGTACCGCGGCCAGAAGCGAAGATTCGAGTGATGTATGTAAGTCTCCGAGCCGAAACTGGTGGGGAATCCACACTCCGCGGGTTTTGGGTTCCAAAAAGAGCGGAAAAGTAGTGGGGCTTCGCGTATCGCAGCTCCCCCGCCCCGATCGATTCTACCGCGCTTCGAAACGCAACAAACTAATGGAATTTTCGGAGTCACGAATACCCCAGATAATATACTGGTCCCGAACCTGCTCTGCCTTTGATCACTTTCTCCCGTCCGACTGTATATGTTTGTTCAGGCATCAAAATAAGCTGACGCAAATGTTTGCTGTGAAACTCAGCAGATGGCTTCTCGATGCTCTGGGAAGGTTTCTGTGGACCCTTCCCGCCTGGGCTTTGATGTTTTCACCGCAGCTCTCGAGAATTTATCCCCAAATCTTTTGTCCAGGAAACGATCGTCTCTGCCCTTCGCACACTCTCACCCCCTTCTCCGCTCCAGAAGGAAAACTCGGAATGCTCCGTTCCACAAGTATCCACTATGGATCCCAGCGTGGTCGACCGGCTAGAGCTGATTCCTCGCCGCGAAAACATCATTTGGCGAGTGACTTTGATCAGTCTCAGAGGGAGAACGCTCAGCCTCCGCTAGGACGTTCCGCCTGGAGCAAGGAAATCACAGTCTCTCATCCTCGTCTTATTTTCTTGACGTCTGCTTCACCCCTCGTCTGCTTCAAAACTCGACTCATCTCCTTCCCCGGCTCCTTATTTGTGCTCCATTCGGAACACGTTCTTCGTTGGCGAATCAAATTAGAGATTCGTGATGACAGAGCGTTTCCCCGTTTTTAGTCGACCGTGTTTCCTTTGACGAATTGACGCTCCTTGCGCCGTCGACCGGCAATCAAAGTTTTGACGACAATGGAATCTGCGATTACGTGGAAGCATCCCTCGAAACACCTCTTGATCCTTCCGACCGCGTCGTCGAATTACGTCATGACGGACCTCGACGCAAATCACCAATCCAATTTTTGCACAACTCGCATCTCGGGAGGGACATGTCGCCTTGTTCAAGCTCTAAGCTCGCTCGAGGCGTTGCTGAGCTCGAAGCAGAAGTGCGGAATATCGTTTCCGTCTCCTCGCGACACCGTGGAAGTTTGGCCAGAGACTCGAGGGCTCTAGTTGTCTAAATTCTGGATGACGTTCTCGTGAACTTTGGAGGAGTTTCACGAACTCACTCAGATGTTTGAGAATAAGTATTCGCGTTGGCGCAAACGAGGGAACTTTCAGTTTTTCCCTCGAGTTCTCCCCTTTGCTTTTGTTACTGTTGATCTATCTTCTTTCCAGTGAAATCCGAAAATTCCCAGAGCAAGGCGGGGTTGTGGGATCAGGAGCTCTCTGAGGAGAAACTTTGTATCCGGCTCAGCAGAATGTACAACTTGTGAGCTGGATTCATCTTTCTAGAAGACAAATAACGCCTCGGCCTCTGCGAACCTCATAGCATCAACCGACTCATTCCGACTGAGATTGCAGTGAGTTGAAATTAGTATTCACATGCATGCAAACATGAGCTTTGGGTATTATTGCCGCAGGCTCGGAATAAGAGATGATCAGTCTGAGACTCGAACGAAACTTCCTGTTCTGGGATGAATTCGTTGAGAAAGGAAAGCGTCGCAACAACTTTGAAGAATTTCCGACTTAGCTTCCCCGTAGAATCTTTTGATACGATTGTGAGATCCGGTGTGGAATTAGCCCGAAGGCGACTCACTTCGCAGCGTCTCGGGGACGGGATGGATAGAGCGCTGTAGTTGAAAATTGTGCTATTCCGCAGAGAGAGCTCCCGACAGCATACTTCTGAAGTAAACAGGGTACACATGCATGCATGCATGCATACAGCGTGAGCACGCGACATCTCGAGCTTCTCCAGTGCTCGTTAAAACCATGTTTGCGGAAAATAGCGTCGTTTAGACAATGAGACCCTCTAATAAGAGGGAAAAACTCGAGTATTCAGGAGCATTGAAGTGTTCACAAGCGCGAGTCTCTGTTTTAGTCGCAGTCATGATTGCTTCTCACACAAGACACCAGTCGTCGTGCTCTGTCGGAGACTTACGAGGACGTACCACCTCTTTTCCCTCTTTCAAGTCGGGGATCCTTCCTGAACACTGGGGAAAATCTCGTTCTTGGGTCGATGTTAGCGCGATTATTTGCTCAGCGAGAAATCTCGGCGATTCTCGATGGTCGCAGCGCCGAAGCCACTATTCCGTGCTGATTCGCCATTCTCCGTCAGTCGACAACTCAAATGACATCATTGGCCTAATTACGAAATACTTGAGCGCAGGGACCGCAATCTTCGAGTGACCAAGAACTCATCGACCGAGCGAGTAGCCAATGCTCGGCATTCGGAGCTGTCTCGCGGAACAGCTCTGAGATCCTCTTGATTAATCTCACAATGAATCAGTTGGAAGTAAGAGTCGAAAATGTCGGAAAAAGTTGCGAAGCACTGAACGACAACGCCGACTCGACGGAGAAAGATCTTTGAAACTGAAACAAAAATCGCCTGTTCCGGAAAACCTCCAGGAGCGAGGACGTCGAATATTTCGTGAAAGAATGATTGTTCGCTCTCGTCACGGCCGTTTCTGACATTTCTCTTTCGCCTGTACTGAAAGTACACTCAAAACGAGGGAACAAGTCGGCAGCTTGCGTTCTCGCTCAGGTCTCACAAGTACGCGCAGATCGAACAAGTCCCTCATCCTTCTCAATATCCGTCCCGTGACCCTCCGTCGTGTCGAACTCTATCGCGAAACTCCCAAGACGCGAAGAGTCGACGTCTCGCTTTGCGACCCGTATGCCTAGTCTGCTGCATCAACTGGTCATTCGTCCACTCGACAATCAGCTGGCTGGAGAGATCTTTTCCGGAGAAGGGAGCCCATTGTGGAGAGACGCTGGAGTCTTCCTTTTCAAACAGCTTCATTATCGCTCATCCATCGACAAGTTGTGAGAAGCGACAGCAGTCCACGAGACTGGAAAACCTCTCGAACCCCAACACTTCCAGCTCCTCATTGTTTCCTCCTCAAAGTTTCATTTACGCGATCCTTTCTTTCATTGACTCCATTACTCTTGTTCCATTGTCATACCCTCCTCTTCACCGCTCTCAGGCTTCCTTTCCCCCGGGGAATGCCGTCACAATTATTATTCTCCGGGCGAGCTCAATGATACTCATTGCTCATTGCTCGATTGTTCATCAAGTTCCCCTCGCTCATAGACATTTCCGTTTTACAATGTATACGTAACGTGACCTTATCGCTACAGTCATACTACTCGGCCCTTGTACTGTGCCAGCTTCCTTGTATTCCATACTTCTATTCCTTCGACGCTTTGCTCCACCGTGATGATCATCTCAGGCTGCTTGTCGGAACTTTCGGCTAGAAGCTGAGCTCCATTGTTCCTTTGGTTCCTTCAAACTGGGTAAGTATTTCCCCCATCCGAGTTGCCCGCTCCCGTCTCTCTCGCTATTGCCGAACAATCTGCCTTTTTCCCTTCTTCCTCTATCGCCATCCCCGGACTCATTTTATTTTTTCTCCAATTCCAGTGTGACTGCGATCCTTCTTACTCTGCTCGTGTCATTAGAATTCCCGCCCCGATCTCTCTCTCCTTTCTCCTATCGCCCCATCTCTCCCTACTCCGCTTCCCGCGTCGTTTTCCGTTTCTCTTTCTTCTGAATCGAGGACTCTCTTGTTGCATTCCTTCTCTCTCTCCTCTTCGGTCTCGCTTTCTCGCGATGTTAGCTCAGCAATTCAGCGTAGATTGGCATTATTCCAAAGCCCGCGAGCGTCCGGCTGAAATCGAACTGTTTCTGACTCTTCGGTTCCGCCTGGGAGCTCACTGGCAGTGAACGACCAGGTTACGATCGCAGCGAAATGAGAACCAGCAACAAAAATCGATTATTACCAGTGATAAATAATATGGACGGTGGGCTTCCCTTGTAAACAATCGGTTGATGTCCCTATGTTTCTCCGATGGCTCGTGGCCCGTGTCAATGCCCAACTCGCGCTATCGATTCTGAACAAGAGACGAAGGTCGAATTCAATAGAAGGGATCCCAGGCAGGTAGCTCAGCACATGGACAGCACTCGAATTATCCGCCCCCTTCAATGGACCGATGGACAGAGGAATCCACGCAGATCTCAGAATTTCGGGGGGCAAAGCCGCTATCAGCGGAAACAGGCCGAGGCATTCCCTTCACCGAAATCTCTCTTGAGAGCTCTCTGTCGGATAGGACCTATTTTCTTCGGCGTTATTGAGTTAGCGGGACTGGAAAAAAGCTCATTGCCGAATATAATGATTCCAGAATCAGCGTCCCCGGATGTCCGTGGACGAGGGCGATCGAAAATCAATGATACCAGCCTGTGACGACACGGGATTAATGATCGCCCTCGAGGCTGGTCCGTGGTATGTTGGCGAGACGGAACGGAGTTGGAAACTTAGGAAATGCGGAATCATGAATTCATTAGCCGCCTCCTCCAAGACAGAAATTACGCGCGGATGAGTCCATTAGGCCAGCGCGATTGACTGTTTTCGGGTGCACGGCGACGAGATAAACGGCCGCCAAATCCGTTCCATCTCGACGCATGCGGAACCAGAGGATCTTGCCTGGATCATTAGCCGAGGCACAAGAACTGTATACATGTATTCGTTCGTCGACGGAAGCGTCTATTCCGGCAAGACCTTTCGACGGTGGAACTCAATCTTGGCAAGCGTAGTTGACATTCCAATATCCGCTTTTCTACGCCTATACTCCGCTCGAATAAGTGATGTATCGACGACATCCCAGTGCTTGCTCGCGCGGGTATACGAGACGTCTATGTAAAGGTGGTTTCCCCCTCGATCGTCGGTGGCTTAGTCGGTGGCTCGGTCGGTCGTGCAGGCTCGTTGCTCGCGGCTCCTCTCAGGCCATAGTTGGTCGTCTCGATGGCGGGCTGACGCACGCAGAGAAGGGTAAAGCCGGAGCTGATCGCGACGGCGGAAGCTGCTACCACGTCGTCGACGCGAGACGGGGCGCATATCATTGCTCGAACCACCTGTTCCGAATCGACCGAAATGTGTTTCTTCGCTTTTGTTGATTCAGACGTCCGATGGACTGGGCTCAGTAGATATCGGATGCTCGCACGAGCAACCGACCGATCAAATCAAAAGCCATTCAGCGTACTAACAAGGGCGGATCTGACCAGGGCGGGGCTGCCGGGAGCAACGGTTCCGGAGGAATCAGATGGGAATAAGGGAAAACAGGATTGGAGGAGCGGAACGGAGAGTAGAGTAGGAAATCGGGAGAACAGCGAGAGATGAGCGTCGAGGAGATGGATGAGGGCTCGGTGAGTAGAGTATAGCTCTGACCGAGTTCCACCACAACAAAAAGTTAGAAAAAAAACACGAGAAGAAACCTAGTGGTGAAGAGAGACAAGTGCAGCGCGCGTTAGATTGAAGAGTACGACCGGAGACGAAGAAAAGAAAAGCCATTGAACGATGCAGGAGAATAACGGAGGAAACTTCGAGTCGAAAGGAAACGGAAAATCTGGGGGTCGAGCGTAAAGTAAATGGAAAGGGAGAGAGGATCAAGGGAGTGCAGAGAGAAAAGTTTCCAAAGTGACGCGTAGCTTTCCGCGGAATCACAGTGGAACTACTCGAGGGATTGTCGCCTTCTTCTTCTCAATCTAATAGATCCTCGGAAAATCCCCATTCATTTTGCGTACCTCCCGTCGATCGTCTCGAGTTGCGTCGGCGTTGCGACTTTCCATCGACCACTTTGGGGCGAAACCCGGATCCCACCAGTCCTGTCGGAGGATTCCCACCGATACTGGGGCTCGACGATCTATGCCGGAGACAGCGGGAAATGACGACCGGCATCTGGTGGTCAGAGTGGACTCCAGACAGGTGCTTCACCTATTCGCGTGACGAAGTTTGATCAGTAAGCTTGAAACAACATAAGCTGCTTCCGTGACTCCGGATGCACATGCGAAGTCTTCGCAAAGTTCTCGAGCGAGGTCCTACAAGGCCAGAGGGGAACGCTCTGGCAGGGCGAGACTTATTATTTGGTGAGAGTTATAAATGAACGAAGGACTGAGAAAAGCGTCGAGCATACTCCGCTGTCAAGTTGCAGCTCATTAGCGGTGACAGCAGTCGCAGCACTACAGAGAGCGTCGGACCCATGAGGATGTGGAAGATGAGTTTGTTTTCTTCGGGAGACTTTCCGAACATACGAGACAATGAAGTATGAAAGTTCATGAGTCTTATGTTTTGTATATCTAGAGCACCACGGAGCCTTCGGGCATCACGGACAGGTCAATACTTGAGCAATGACGGCCGCAGGTCAAACGTTCTCTTGTCACGTCAGATTTGCCTACATCCCGCATTTACATATATGTACACGAGTGAGCTTCAGGCCCGTCGGTTCCCACGGCTGGAGGGCGGCTCCGGTGGAGCAGTCCGTCGCTCACTCACTTCAGTAAGTCCGTACGTCCATCGATCCGGAGTGAAAATCAGAGCGACTTGATATTCCTGGAACGACAACGAGGGACAGGCCGCGATCGTAAACCGCCTGTTACGCTGAGATTCGGAGCTGAGAGCGAATCGAGCCTGCCCCGAGTCTCGGCGGATGTCGTGCCATGAGAGTATTCACGGTTCGCTGCTCGACAGAGCCATTGTTTGCGAAGGTTTTTATTTTCATTTCGACCTTCATATAACGGTCGTCACGGTGACAGCTGTCTTTCGGACGAGATCTTCTCGGAGTCAGAACGTACGTTGCTTATCATTCACGACCTTTATCGGAGAGTTTGTCTTTCGGGTAGAGCGAAGCGGCAAAACTACACGGCAGATGATGTTTGACTCGGTGAGAAATCGCAGATACTTGGTGCGTCGCGCCCCCGTTGGTGCCACTAGTTGAAGTGACAGAGTCGGGTTGTGGCACAGAACATCCCCATCTTCATCTACATGAAACATGATGCCTGGGAGTAGATACAGGAACCACTCGTCGACGCCAGTAGGTATCAAGCACTCGGATAAAATTCCACAATGGAGATCCGACGAGCCCTCGAGTACTGGAAGGAATCTCAAAACAGCTAAACATACTTACGAAGGACTGGAACTACTGATGAATAATGAAATACCTGAACTTGGCAAATACTAAAACCACGTGTGGAATACTGAAATTACTGATGAAATACTGAAACTACTCATGAAATACTGAAATTACCGGTAGAATACTGAAATTACTGATGATATACTCGAATCGCTCAATAAATATCTGAACAACTCATGAAACACAGAAACTGTTCATGAAAGACTGTAAGCATTCATGGAATACTGAAGTGGTTATTGGAGTTTTCAAACGGGAGCGCACTTCTGGCGCCTTCCCTTCAACCATGGGCCGAACTCCTCGGGAGCTGCACCCAACTGGGACTAGTCAAAATAGAACTGTCATTGGGGGGATGGCTCCTCTACAGGCAGACTTGACAGACATTGCAGTTTTCGTCGTGGAATCTGGATAGGAATCATTCTAGTGCTCAATTCAGGTTTCCAAGTCTCCGTGAGGTGTCGATGCGATGGGCAGAAGATCGTATTGTGAATCTAGACTTCAAATAGCCTTAAATCCTCAGAACCTCGAGATCCGGCTGGCGTCGCGTCGGTTTATGGCCGATGTTCTCCATTTTTTTTTCACGACGATGGAAAGGAATCGTTGTTGGAGCACTATCTCCACACATCTTGGCAGACTATAACAAGTCGGGCATCGGCGGTTTTTGGCATTGGCACCGGAGAAAGGAGCTCGTTTATTTATTTGCGAACGTCCCTCATGAGATGCGCTCGCGACCTCGAAACTTCCCGGAAGAACTAGGTCCGCAAGACGTCCAGCGCACTCAGAGCTCTGGCCCGACATCAGAAGAGCTACCACCAACCCTAAAGGTTGAGGACGGATTCCGAAGCCCCCAACACTTTTTCACTGTGAAGAGGAAGTAAATCCCGTGAATCCTCTATAATCCCGCTTCTGCCGCTATCGAAAATCATCGACGAGGAGCGTTGAGCCTCACTATCTTCGTGCTGGGTCAGATGGAACCTTGACAATCCGGAAGGGCAGCGCGCAAAAACTTGCATGCTCTCACATTCCAATCCACGGATTCCCTGGATATCGATCGTTCCCAAGGCAGGTATGTGGGCGATTTTGAGGCGCATTCCAGATATCGCGACGGCTGAATAATGCCGATCGCAAATTGAAGTTCTTCGGTCCGCCCCGCCTCTGGTCTTCATTCACGGCACACCCGCTCCGTCTTTTCTACGGTCTCAAGTCAAACGCTCTGAGAATCATTTTTCCAAGCTTAGACATCTAGGCTGTCGCAGATCTACCCACGAACCGGCGCGAGCATGATTCTAGATGAGGTGGGTGCTGCAAGGGCCTTGTATTCACCGCAGCAGGTCCCGAGAGTGTCTCGTCTCGTGAGGGTCGACGGTGATTCCAACGTCTCTTCTAGTGATCGGAACTTGGGAGCGTTCAGGAGAATATCTATCACCTCCGAATAGATCTCATTTGATATTGCATCGTAGCAAAGCAACGGGAGTGTAGGATCCGGTTTACTCCGGGAGCACTTTCGGTCGATTGTTTTATGGAGGACAAAGATTCCGCGAATTCCGGGAAGCCAACCCGGAATGTCAGCACTTTTCGTTCGAATCAAGTTCGTTGAAAGGCTCCGCGCAGAAGTTTCACGACTCAGATGAATGTATGGCGCAATCGCGGGACCGATCCGATGCAATTTGCCGGAATGAGAAAACGATTAATGACTGTCCCCGGAGATTCTTAGCGGATAGCTCCACATTCCCAGATCCCAGGTCCCGATCCTCATCAGGGATCAATCCCATATCCCCTCCTGGATTCTTTCGAAACTCTCTCGCCAATCTAGCGTTCTGGAGGACGTGAAAGTCACTTCCCATGGGTGCGAGTGTTCAGATCATTCCTGCTTCGAGATCCGTTCTTCTCGTTGTTGATCAGGGCACCGGTATGCAGAGCGCATGGAGGCGGTCGAGGGAACGGTCACAGGTCACTGATATAAAACCCTAGACCCCTGAAGAGCACCTGCTGCTGCTCCATGTTAGAGCGAATCCAACGAAGAGAGCACCTCCAGCCTCGCCCCGCCTCTCGGTGTGGCTAGGAGCTAGTGTCCACGGGTCGATGACGGTCCGACCAGAAGCTGCGGCATGGTTCAGGATAGGCGATAAGGAACCAGACATCCGAATGATGAGCGACTTGTTTTCGATTCCGAAAACGACTCCTCGGTTTCCCACCGAAACCCCTGCTCCATGCGGGTTCTGATACCCGACGAGGACAATGCCTACGCCCAGAGCTCTTACCTGCTAGCCGCCATATGAGCGATGTTCCTCTCCGAGCGATTGCAGCCGAATATGCGTGCAGCGATATATTTTCGGTGTATCGTTCCCCGAGAAGAAAACAGACACCAGGCAACCGACGCTGTTCATTTGGTCGTTTCTCAGTGCAAGCCTGTATATTGCGATAAGGTATGCCTGACGTTAACACATCTAGCCAGTGAGCCAATAAGTGTACGTGGTCTAATCCATGAGCTGCAGCTATCCATAGGCTTTTTTGGCTTGTCGGACGAGCTCCGCGTGTTAGCAGAGGTGTGTAAGTACGTGCGGGTGTGAAAACGGAAGTGTGATGGAGAACGACCACGCAAGCCTCATGCAAGAATGCTCGCTGACTTCCGCGATCGTAGTGCCTGGCGATATTGGTCGTCTACGAGCGTGGATTAACTGCACAAGAACAAGACTGCGGCTGTAATACTTCGGCGGACCGTTCATCTCTTCCTACCGAGACCGACCGGGAGCGGCGGCCGTGTTGCTGGCTGACCGATCGCAAC
This sequence comes from Galendromus occidentalis, assembly GCF_000255335.2. Lineage (NCBI taxonomy): Eukaryota > Metazoa > Arthropoda > Arachnida > Mesostigmata > Phytoseiidae > Galendromus > Galendromus occidentalis. The sequence continues at coordinate 208,037 of NW_003805502.1, forward strand.
AAGTAATATATCGTTTTTGCTGGTCATTTTTCCACGTTCGGGCCATACGCTACACGACATAATCCCGCGAAACCACCCGCGGCCTCTCGGTGGAGAAGTCTTTACTCATCCTTGCTTTAGGCGCCTTGCGATTCGGATTTTTCGGCAGAAAATTCGCCCCGGCTATGTCTGAGCAAACGGAAACAGCTCGACGAGGAACAACCTGACCGCGCTCTACCAGGAAGGCCGCAACGTTTCTCGATTCCGATGATCATCAGATCCAAGGAAATTAAAGGGGAGGCGGGTGGAGCAGGTTCCGGGAGAACGAACCCCTCCAGCGGTGAAAATGGGAAATTTCGAGAGAATCCGGAGTAACTTGCAACACCTGCGCAGCTCATGAAGACCGCTTCGATTCTGAACTAATGATTCGAGGAACGGGATGGGGTTTCGCTGGAGAGTATATTTCTCTCTGGGAGGCGATCTGTTCCGGCCACGGTGCGTGGGATGTTAGATGGTTGATTCGTTCGACTTCGTTGAGGGACTCACGGCAGCGAAGTTCGCGTGCTCGTCTGCCGGCTGGCTTGTTCGGAGAGTGACGGACTGTGCAAGACTTATTAGGTGACTGAATGAATGTTCGTTGTTCTGCTCCATTAATTCGATGTTCTCCGGTGCGTTTTTGTTGTTGTCCTGACAGCACTCAGACGGGCTGATGTCCGCAGGCGGTCTGTAGAACATGGAGGACGGGGAACGAGAACATTTCGTCCCGTCATCTCCGTTACGACGTTCCCGATATGAATACGCTCACACCTAGCGTGCCCATGGCGAGCTATCGTCTCATACGGTAAGGTGAATTATCACTCCATCGATATTTCCGAAAAGAGTACTCATCGGGCCATGTAAGCAAAGCCTCCCAGTCCCTGAACTTTTTCAATAAGTTCCTCCATAAAGTGGACGCCATTTCTACGGCTCAAATAGGTTTGGTCGGGGCTCTCGGCCTTTCCACGAGGCGAGGGGGGCCCGAGTCCATTGCAGCTCGATAGCGGAGAAACTTTTTACTCTTTGTACTCAATTTCTCTCGATCACTTGGAAGGGCTCACATGCCCTATTGCTTGGGGAAACGACGGAAAAAACGACTCCCCGAGGATTCTCAGTTCTGGCCTGCTCTCTTCGTGACTTGCGTACCCAAGTGTACTCGCTGCTATTGAGTTTTTACATGGCGAACACGAATTCGGGGAATAGATCGCACGTCTTACCTAGGATCAATCATCACTGAGGCTACGAATATTTCACGGCCTTCTTCCGAAAATTCACGGTATTTTTCGTCCGCATGAACATGCCATTGAGGATCTTCGGGCCTGCGTATACCGTGAAGATATCATCGACTGCGGGATCTTCGGGTGGATGGAGGAGGGTATCCGAACCCCCCCCCCCCAACAGGGGATAGATTTGAATGGTGGGTTACTGAAGGAATCAGTGTTCCAGCTCATTTTCGGAGGGGGTTCCGCCTACGTGCTGCTGAGCACATGTAAATAGAGCGGAGAACGAGACGCGAGAGGAAAAGAAGTTCGCCGGCTTCGGGTTCGTAAACATAGCTTACTCCATCCGACTACTACCTCGACGATAGCTTGCTTGCTTCAGCTCGTTACAGCGAGCACGGATTAGAAAGCAAGTCGGATGGCATCGAAGTCAAACGAGATGCCGACGGCGCACATTGGATGCGACGTCGACGTCTTGGTCGCCATCAATGCATCAACATTCCAGAAGTTTCACGTTCTCCGAACTCAATCCAACGCTGATGGCGAGGTTCGGATCGAGAATATGATAATCAGTCGACGCGAACTCGGATGCTCTTCCTTCGGATGCAAGACTCGAGCAGGCAGAGGGAGAGTCACATGCAGAATCGCTATTCTCATCCCCATCCCTACCAGGGGAAAAGACAAGGGGAAGAGGAAATCAAGCCGCAGCCTTTCAATTACGGAGTCATATCTGGAGCGGAACTCAACATCCATCTGTTGGCCACGACCGCTTCGAAGTGAATGCGGAAATCATATTCGAAAGCCCCTGGGGGATAACTCAGTGTCGGACCCTTGCGCCGGGGATCCTCCACCTCCACAAAAGCGCAGAACTGTCAACTCATGCATCGCTCGCACGCGCGTGAAGGATCTAGTCAAGCTCCTCATGAAGATCTTACTGGTCTCCAATCCGCTCGGAGTCGGCGGTGAGAGCTCCCTGTGGTTCGGATCAAAACCGGGAGCAGTTCCGTCGGGAACGAGGGAACCGGAGCCTCCTCTGGAGGAATCCGCACAGTTTCTGGTGTTCTAACTGAAGCTGTGCACCTGAAATTCCTCAAATGAACGATGAGCGAACAAGCAATGAAACTTTTATTCTCATTCGAACAGGAGAAGATTCTGGGCGGAGCACAGACCAGCGCACAAGGGAAGACGCGGCGAGGCACGTTTCGAGAAATTCAATGAAACCGACGACTGTGTTCGAGAAGCGGGGCCTCCCCTTCCCGGGGAGCGCAGGCCGCCTGAATGGATGTAAACTCAGAAGCCTTCTGCTCGCGATGGGGGACGGATCTGTCGTCGCGCGAGAGCATTCGCGAACTCGATTAGGATGCATGAGTCGGTGGGACGACAAAACCAGCACAATGTTGAGCGGGAGGAACATGCAGATATTTTGTGCATCTTTACACTTGCAGAACTCCTCCACTCGATCAAACAAAGCTGACGCCCTCGTACAGGCCCACACCGGAGCAAACACTCGATTGCAATGAATGAAATGAGCGTCGGCTGTCCCACCGAAACTTCGACGTGGCAGCGACGCGACATCTTGGCTGAGATTCACTGAGGTCGACCAAGAGGTGAAGTAAGTTTCGCTTTCCGAAATTGGTGCTTGACACAACCGACCAACTGGCAGAATGAAACGACCAAGCAGGCCACGCGATTGGACGCTAACAATGAACGAGTTTAACGCAAAATGAGCTCCGGGAAGAGCCAATACGAGATTCTGGCGGGTTGCGCTGAGGTAGTCTCATCATTCACCAGGTATTCGGACTCACACGGAGTCCTAACTGCCACGAGAGTACTGCACGAACTCCGGAAGGATTACCATTGTGGAAATTCCCGGAATCTATGCCAAGCTCTCGACCGGACGGATGACATATTGGAAGATAGTTTGCTAGGTCGAGACGAGGGCAAACTACAAAACTACAAACTTTGTATGGCCGCTCACTGCATAGCGAGATTGTGTGCACTGCGAACCCTTATTCCCGTGAAATAAACACTCCGGGGGAGCACGTTCACGCAAGGGGTCACAGGTGCCAATCACTCGACGATCTGCCGACTGAGCTTCGGCCCTGAAGTCGGGCCGTCGTGAGCGTGTCTGAGAGGGGTTCTGTCAGGCCGTTAGAGGTTCGGTTAGGGTTCCGTTAGCAAGGCTCTATCCCGTCTGCCAGAGGTGTATGAGGGTCCCGACATCCTTCGGGGACATACACCCTGTCGATCCGAAGACGAGAGCTCTACGCAGAGACCCGGATCGATAGATTGCGATTGCGTGGTTAAGCTCTAGGGAAATATTCAGCTCATAAACTCGATTGCGAAGTCTGACATAGCCGCCGATAAAAAGCTCATCCAGTCGATTCTGCATACCTCTGAATCCGCTGTAGGATAGCGGGGGATAATGCTCGTCGATCAGATGAATGCCGAACGTTGATCACGAGCTCCCTGTCCAAGAACTCTACGGAAATAAAGTTCCTAAGCGACTGGATGTCGCGTCATGCTGTCGGCAATGTGACTGAAAGACGATAAAGAGAGTTTTCGATTTGGGTATCTCGATCTACTTCTTCGATCTCGCCGCCGACTATTTTTACTTACGTGCTTCTTGATCCGTCTCAGCGTCGACTAGCTCCCCTGGAGCTGCTGCAACGCCGACTCAGCCGTCTTGAACGTGCTCGGATCTAGGAACTCTTAAATTCGAAATGGAGTTCTCTATCGTCCGCCGTCGGAACCCATGAGAGGTGTTCCCGGGGGTATATCCAGGAGATTCTCGCAGATTCCCATCATTTTCTATCAAACACTTAGAAACTTTGATTATCGATAGAGCATCGCTCGTGTCGCATAACGAAGTGGCGACTCGGTATACAATGCGAAAGGACATGTGGGCGCGGTAGCTCCTCGTGTCCTTCTATACGAAAAATCCACTCCCACTAATTGGAGCGCCGCGCCGATGGAACGAAATGAAAATCGAGCGAGGTCTCACGCTACTCCTCTTCATCGCTCACTTGTCCCCGGAGTCCCGCCGCTCCTCTCTCTTACCCGTTGTATCATTCGTTAGATGGCGGCAACCAGAATTCTGGACGAGTCGTACTCTTCCCGGCAGAAATATCTCTCCCAGAGATTCGGAGCTTCTGGAGAAGCAGGTGCTGCAGAAACAAAGAGGACGAAAAATGGCACTCTCAATCATGTCGCTCGGGCTCACTTTCGGGTCCCCGAGAGATCCGTGTACTCCTGCTCGACCGAGTACAGCAACGGCAACTTCGTCGAAGTCCCGACAGAGTGTGCGTGTTCAAACACGTAGTTACATACGTACCTGCGTATTCCGACGTAATGTCGCGATACGAGCGACAGGTACTCGAGAAGCGCGAATCATTTTCGGCTCGGGCTGCTAAAATTAGAAACGAATGTTGTTGGAGTAATTCCGCATGCCGGAATCTCGTGTTGCAGACGTAGACGGCGGAGCAATCTATTCCAAACGATTCGTACGTCTCCTCTGCGCCTAATCAAATGCGCGATGCCTTCTTCGAAAATCTCTCGGAACGTTTGCTTAGTACGCACTCCCACATCAGCTCGCCTGCCAGCGCGCTGTTCCCTCGCAGCGGCGAAAATGCCCCGTTGCCGATCCAAAGTACCCTAGACTTGTTGCTAATTTCTTATTCCCTGCATCCCAGGAGATTCTCAAAAATCGCTCATCCCTGCGTTGACTGGCGCCGTGAGAATTCATTCCCCGAAGAGTTTCTCCTTGGGTCCCGATAGAAGGATGGAACCGGGCGAAGACCTGCGAGCGGACGAAATTCGTTCATAAGTGAATGCAGTGCGTGATGAACCGTGGTCGTAATGAACAAGGCGCCCCGTCGAATAAGCTTCCAGGCAACTGCTCCGCAGCGAGACAATGAAATGATCATCAGGAAGACAGCTCGGGTTCTCAAGCAGAGCTCAACGGGTCCTCCGCTTGTTTGCTGGAAATTCACACTGCTTCCAATCCATACCAGAATGTTGAGGAGCTGGCAGGAGCAATCGAAGGAAGGATGCTGCTCCGAATCGCTGACCCCGATTAGATTAGCGATTTCATAGGACCCTAATCCTCGGAAAATTTGCTCCTCAAGCCAGTTCGGGATGGAAGCTCGGGACTCCGGTCCGGATGAGGATGATATCTCGAGATTTCGCAGATGATGTTGCGGAACCCCATAGGTTTCGGGGGGTGTCGAAGGGAGTTGAGGCTCTCCATGGAAGCCGAATGGGCGGAATGCCAGAACATCACGAGTTTCCGAATCCCGTCCATGGGGCATTTCACTAACAATGAGATGAATGCTCACCGCTTCCGTGCTCGTCCCATTGGCAAGTCGAACACCCGCTGTGAGGTGGGATTTCGCCATCGTAAATTGCGTCGGCGACCACCGGCTGAGGTACTTGAACGGGTTGAAACAAGCGGTAATAGTTGCCTTCGCATGGAGCATACTTGTTCGAAATCGGCGCCAAGTGATCGGGGGAGGGTGGAATTATCGGCTAATTGGTGCTTCTACGCGAGCTAGCGGACGAAACCGAGGGGCTATCATCGAGTCGTCGTCGAAGCCGACGCGGGTCGCACTTAGCACGGGAATTCGAATTCTGTAACGATCGCGGATGCGTATGTTAGTGTTTCGCGAGCGAGCAGGCGGATGTCATAAATTTATTGACATCTGCTTCATACACGGCATTGTTCGCACTCGGAAACAACGCTGCGAGCTGGCGATGGCAGCTGCATCCGTTCACTCCGCAGGTCTTCGTACAGCGCAGAACTCATGAAGAAACTTATGGAGTCACACCAGTTTATGCCCCAGGGCCTGCTCCACATCCATCACATCGATTCTCCAAATAGCTGGGAAAGGGGGAGTTGCAGGAATTGCACATACGCCAGAACCGAGAAGTCCGAAATATTCAGGAAAACTCCGAGAAATTCCCTCCCATAGCTATCGTATCGGCTATCCCTGTCGCGGAAACGAATCCTCGATTCGGCCGATGGAGCTGAAAACTCCGCTCCTAACAGACTTTCAATCTCATAGTAGGAGTGTCCCTGAGCTGGGCACGACATTGACGTCGTTCGCGACACCTGCTGCGGCAACCTGTCCGCCCGTCGCCGGTTCGAGTCGTTATCGAATTTAAAAGTTTGACGAGGCTCGAGTCCGGCAGCCATCTGAACGTTTGATCCATTCTTGCATGGACTGATACGTCGCGCCGGCCGCATCGGAGGGGACCGGCGGAGCAAACCGAGGAGCACTAAACGAGGCGGTGACAGATGCTCGGAGATTTGATTTTTTTCGGCTGCGTACCGGTTCTCGTCCATACGGAGAGCCGAACAGGACTTCATTGTAATATTCTCTCCTCTCGGAGACCAGAACAAAAACATTACATCGTACCTCAGGAACGCATCTCCGCCGACAGCATGCTATGAAGTTCCGGGCTTCTCTAGAAAGGAGATGATTGCGTTCTAGTTTGCCTTCGTCGACTGACGGAGCAACGCGGGAGGACCCTCCAAGCATTTGTTGGTGTTCCGCAGTTGCGATCTAAGGCCCAATGGAGTCACTAGGATACATTTATTCGGGGGACTGAGCTCTTGGCAGGAGGATACGTTCGAGAACATATCCGTGAGTAACATCAAGTACGCTGCGACATGACATTCGCAAGTGATCTCGGACATCGATGGCATTGCGAGGCTATTGATGATTCGAATTGCTCTCTCCTCAAAACGGTAAGGTACATAAATTAGATCGACGCATAAATTAGACCGAGCCGGTGGGAATCTTCCACGTTGTTCAGGAATGTCTCTGCTTCAGTCAAGGATCGCTAATGAGCTTTTTGTACTCCGATTGGACCGGGAGATCAAACATTGTACGGTCGAGATACTTCGGGACCTGTGTTTGTTCAGATTCCCGGAGCATCAAAGTCCGAGCTTTGAAAGGTGCTCCCGACGATTCATCAAACCGACTTCATACACGACCTGATATATCCCCAGAACCTCCTCACCCAAGGGCTGAGGTGACCGAAGCCGGCCGATCCTCGGGACGCTACCTAATTCCTCACATCGCGGTAAGGTTTATGGGGATGAAAGATCCATTCCGTATGATCCGTAGCAGAAGGGACCGTGCTACATCATATCTCGTAAGGCTCCTGGACTACAGACCAGTGAATTCTCGGTCGTGGAGCGAATACATCGCAGAATCAAGTCGTCATGAACGAATGAATAGCGACCGCAACTTCCATGGGAGAAGGGTTCTCGTGTCGAAACTCCCGGCATCTGGCGATGAGCTCAGTCAGTCAACTTTCCTCACTCGATTCCGAACTCCCTCTCATCGCTAAGATCTTCACTTCGTGAATTCGTGTCGGCGAGTCTTCGCAGCTCCCGCGATCGGAAGCCTCGTTTCTTAGTCCCGGGGAATCAACCTTCAGCCCAGAGAGTCCTCGAGAGTCTCTCCAATCCGAGAATTCTCTCGATTCACCAAAATGGCCCAACGCCTTCTATGATCTCCTATTGCGGTGATGATTGAATGATCCAGCGATTATTATGATTTGGACGGGGCAACTGCGTAGAGCTGCCAGACTGGGAGATCTCTGGAATGTCTCGGAATTTCTCCGAGAAACCACCTACTGACTCCAGACGTTTACGTGGAATCGAATCTCGCTGAAATCGCTATCACATTCCTGTGATGGCTGAAGTCCGTCCCCCAGCAGTACGCGACTTCTCAACGAATCGACTCCCTTGAGTTTCCCGATCCGGGTGCATCGGTCCCTCGCACTCTGCCGATGATGTGCGAATGAGAGAGCTTCGATGAGTCAGCGCATGGGTGAAGTCACGCGTGCTTCATCGACACCTCCGGCTTTCTCGTGGAAATGTCCATCGACATCCGAAGCGCTGTCAGGTAGATACGGATCTCTTTATTATAGAACCGTACGAATGTCAATTGCGTGTGTAGTCCGAAAGGGATATGTACAGTCGTTCGAGCGTCTACCTAGGCGATGTCTAGTGGGTGCCGAGACTGTCGGATCTTTCATTCATTTCAACGCGCCGCGAATATGTCGCAGCCATCGAGCCACTTCATTCGCATTCTAGATGAACGCACGGAGTACTCGCGATCCATTCTGTACCGATCTGCTAATGGACCTCTTATCCGCGTTTTTTCTGGGAGGGAACGCGCTCATTATCGTTCGAGGGTTCATCTCCCACATGAGAGATGAAGGCGGTGAGTCTTTGCATTCTGCTTTCAACGACCCTCGGGCGAGGCAACTCCAGCGGAGAACCGCCGCGTATAATATCGACGAGCTGCTCGACGAGGACCGCCGGAAACGTTCCTGGAAATTCGAACTCGTTTCGCTTCCCGCGTCCAATTACACGTTTCCGAGCAGTTTCCTGCATCTAGATCCCTCTAGCTCGCGCGGTTGAATTTTGAAGTTTTTCGAAGCACGGGAACCTTCCAGAATAATACTACGCTCGACCGCTAAGCCGCTCACAAAATGTTTATAGCCCAAACATCATTGAGAGCGCCGCCGACCGACATCCGGGGGTGATCCGACTTGATCTGCGTGTCTGCCGGCCTTACATGGAGCGTTCATATGTTTTTCTCTTCTCACGATCGTACAATGGAATTCGAAATGATGTCTTACATACGCGAGGGCTGCCGTCTGTGAAACGCTTCGGAGAGCACTTCAAAGAATGTGCGAGGTATCTACTCGAAGCTCAAGTGATGTAAGCCGCAGTCGCTGTCGAAAACTTGAACGGGCCACGGGTAGACAGCCTGATTTGATCCAAGAGCATTGTGAAGTACGTGGTTTATTATTAACCAGCGGTACCTTTGCTCTAGGAGAGCGTTCCCATGTGCATATATTTCACAGAGAAACTCTATCTTCCCTGCGGCCGGTACCGCCGTCGGTCGTCGTTCCGACGTCGTCGTTCCACTAACGTCGAAATTCTTCAAGAATGTCTGCCTGAGCTGAATCAGGTCGTCTCAAATTGAGTTTGATTAATCTCGGCATGTTCAAACTCGCACTTTCGCGGACTACGTTCTCCTTCGGTAGTTGTCAAATTCAGAGGTAATCATCGTGCCCGGACCCGTTAGACGCTCGAGAGACAACCCGATAAGTGACTAATGAGATTCTCAGAAATCGCGGGAGCCCGAGGTTTCTGCACACACACACAGAATCGTTCTCCATCCGTTGCGCATCGCGTTAGTAGGTCGTCTGTTCGGGGTTTCACGGTTTCCCTCGGCTCCTAGGTTCCTCCTCGTTTTGGAGAAGCTCCCGTTGTTGTTCTAGGATGTTGATGAGACTTCCCGGAAGCCTGCCCGGTCGGGAAGAACGAGAATCTGAGAAACCATCATTGTCAGCAGCAGGGCAGGGCTGCGCGTGCTCCACGCAATTCAGGAGAAGCTTCTTGTAGCAGAGAGCAAATGTTCTCGAAGAGAATTTCGTGAGATGGAGTGCCGGTCAGCAGAATGTTCGATGGAACGCGGGACCTCGTTCCAAGCAGCTGTGAGCCAAATAGACAAAGAGGTGGGCTCCAGCTGGAAACTCGAATAGATACCGCTACCCGCCAAAGCAGAGAAGCGCGAACAACGTTGAGGGCTCAAATGCCTGCCCGCACGCCCGACCTGACTGAAGAGAGTTCAGTCGGGCGGGGTTTGTCTGGCCGCTGGCCCGTTCGGTTCGTTCATGGAGAGACGACGTGCAGCGAACAGTATTACTCTGGGGCGATCAGCAATTTATCAAGTATGGCTTGCTTGCTTACTCAGCTCATTGTTCGTATTCGACGGGTGCTATTCGTCGTCGTCGCGTCTTTCACGCGAGTGCTCTCCGGCTCTGAAGCTATCTCGTTTGTTCCGAAGCCGCTCATTTCGGCTCTCCCACCTCGAGGAGTCTGGGCTAAATGAATTATGAAGTCGATCGGAGCGACCACGGAGTCTCTCGAAGCAAGAGATAGCGAGTCTCTGATGGCTCGACGGTCGGACGGACCTTGTCCATCCGTTGTCATCTCACGCACTTGATGTATTCATTGATGTCGCTTCTCGGGCAGCTAATCTGCTTGACCTCATCGCGAGTGGCACATGCCGTCGTGCTCCCGCCGCTCTTTCGCAGTATGTTTTCTTGAGCACAGGAGCTGCGGAATATGGCGCGGAAGCATTAGAAACGATAATATCAAGAGAGGGAATGCGACCGACGGAAAAAATGGAAAACTTGATGTCGGTGGGAGGCGTAGGATATCGGCTGGATGTTGAGCCTCTCCTCGGTGGAAGACCAGAGCAGCAGCGGCAGAAAGCCCTCGGGCGGGCAAAAGCTGGGCCTTTTCGACCGTTCCCTCGGAGGGTGAAGGCTTTTACAGCCAAGTGTGCCGAAAAGGCTATGGAGTTCTCTCATTGTCCACGAGTTAGTTCGCTTTGAACGCTAGTTTGATAGCTTTTGTTTGGCGTACACGCTCCTCTCTGCTAACTTGATGACCGAGACCTCCGAATCCTAAACCATCTGTTGTGAGAAAACCTCTTTCCTGTCTGCTCTGCACGTTTCATTGTTCCTCCTCGTACACCAGACCTCTGAATAGCTAGGTGATGCGTTACGTATCCGCGAATCGGCGACGGCTCTGAGAGTTGCGCGTTAATTGTTCCGGATTAGTCTCTGGACGGCAAGACCCTCGGCGCGACCGCACAAGAAACGTTCTTCTCGTGATCGACAGCATGGAAATTCCGTCCGTTTTTCCGACATAGGCGGCTCGGTTCTCGCTCTGGAAGCTTCCCAGAGTGGGGTTTCTGATGAAATTTTCTCCCTGATAGTCGGAGCTCATTTTTCAAGTCACGGTGAGATCATGGAGTCAATGAACAGGAAAGTAGCTCGCTCTCGAGACATCGATAAATTAGCTGAAACCTCCATTCAATGAATTATTATGTATGAAGAGGAATTCGAATTGGACGTCGAAAGGCCTTTACCCGCCAGCAGGAAATTCTCCCTCGTCTCGTTCTCCACGACTTGACGTCACTACGTCCCGTATTGCGTCGAAGCCGATTCCGTTTCCAAGAATCTCTCGACGTATAGAGCTTTCGCTTTCGCACAGCTCGTTTCCTGTTGAATAATAATCGAATGTTCTGTATTGAGCACTGCGATTCGTGACCGAAAAATCATCGGGGGGATATCGGAGTCACCTGCAAAAATCTCACCGCTGGATGTTGAAGATATGAAGCTCATTCGGGCAGTAGCGATCGGAATTCGCGACGGATTCGCCATCATCTTGTAGCGACGAACGGCGCGGCGGAGGGAAAACAGATACCCGCCTCAAAGACGGTCCGTAGCGCGATTCACCGGCTAATTATTAATAGTCCAGATCGGTCTCACGATCACGGCTCCCGCTTTCGAGCCCGCGAGGATCCGTAGGGAAATTCCTCATCCTGATCTGCCCCCAAGAGGTTTCTCACCATCGATATCAGACGCTTTTGCGGCAGCAGTCGCTGTCACCGTCCCTCTCCAGGGCCGCCGGAGAAACGTCGTAATCCCCGTATAAATGTAAGAAGCGTACATCAATGCCGGAGCTCTTGCTCTTCGAGAATTTTCCCAGGGACTCCCCCTGATCCTTCCCGGAGACTAAGGCGTTCCTACTGACGTTTCCGATCCGCTTCGACAGACAGTCAGTCCCGGACGTTCCTGTTCTAAATTTTGCTCTGAGCGGTTCGGAACAGCTCCGGCTGGGTGTTCTCGGCTTGACTATCAAGATGTCTATTGTGGACGCTGACGGCCGTGCAGGTTTTCTCGGGTCAGAGGGTCGAGACCTTCCCCCTGAACGCGTCTCAGAGCCCGACAGCTTAGTCCCGATGGATACGTCTGAGTAGGAGACGGGTGGCGAGACCAAGCAAGTTGCGCAGCCTGTAAACATTACAATAAGTGGACTGTAAGGAGTCCTGAAACTCTCGCGGTTCCCTCACCGGCAGAGATTGTTCTCTAGAGTTGAGTGGCACCGGATTGTCCGGTATCGCAGTCAACTCGAGGAGGTTTCAGGGACGCCCGCCGAGGTGTGACCTCGAAAGACGATTCCAAGCTCTAAGAGGGTGGAACTCGTCGAAGATCCAAGAAGTTGATGGGATTCACTCACGTTCAGAGGGAAGCAACTTCCGACAATATTTCCGGGAGTTTTTTTCCAGGATCAGGCATCGGAGAGAACATGCTCAAACCTGCCTGGTCGACGGTCGGATGTGTCCAGACTTCGGAGGAAACGAAACTTCAACAGAGCCTGCCGGAATAACCGGGCTTGACGATCGAGAATGCTGCTGAACACCGTCGAGGGGTAGGAATCTTAATCCGCTTCCGGTATCTGTTCCGAAATCGGACTGACTGGGTTAGACGGGAATAGGCTCTACCCCCCTCGTTCCGGTTGTAGCCTGAGGAATCCTGAAAGAAGGACGACAAGCCGAAAAATATATGATCGGGGAAGAGTCCCAATCGGGTGTATGGGTTCAAAGCCTTCCGGTTCGAGACGAAGATGATCCTCGTTCCGTCTTCGGAACTCTTGCGCTCGCTGTCTTGTTTCTCGGATCCTCTGCTTCGCCTATGATACTGTTGGGTCTGCGTGCAGGAGCGCATGTTGATACGCGCGGGAGCTCAGCGAACTGAGAAAACGCTCGTCAAAAAGTTGCGAGATCTTCTTTCTCCTTCGCTTCCTCTTCATATATCCGCGTGGGTGCGTGAGTGTTTGTGTGCATGTATACAACGACGCGTGCGAGCGTGCGCATGCCCCGAATTCCCAAAAAGCATCGGGGAGTGAAAGGGAAGCGAAAACTTAAGGAAATCGTCCATTGTCGACGATCATTCACCGAACGTCAACGGCCGCGAAGATAGAGCCGGCTCAGCAAAGTCGAGCAACAAAGGCGTCTGGTTCGTCGCCTCGATATCACCACGGCGACAGCAACGGGTGCGGAATGAGCGACAACGCGACGGCATGCTGGATTCTCGGAACGGCCTGATATTCCTTCAACGTCCGCGACCTCTCTAGTCATGTTGATGATCAGCATCTGCGTCGTCATTATTCGTCTCCGCGACAAAAATCTCTTTATAATGAGCACGTTCGGGTTTTTGAAGGAGCCCTAGCGGCGGGTATTATGGGCCGGAAGCATATGGAGTCCACCGGGTCACAACTCGCTCGGATGATCGTTGAGGGGAAAAATAAGAAGGTGCAGACGCAATTTATTAATCACGGCTTGTCTCCAAGCCTAGGCCGGCTCGTCGCGTCAACAACGTCTAGAATGTCTACAGATAGAAGTCGGAGCGAGTCTACCTCGGCTTCCCACTCTATCATTCATTCATGCATGCATCTGTATGTGTTGACGTCATGTGATTGCAAGCCGATTGTACGCTTTCGCAGAGCACAGGGACACAAAGACCCCAGCGGAAAAAAATACGGCCCGCATCTACCCACTTCCGAGGGATGAACGGGTCCATTCGATTCCTCGTATGTGCCTTCTCGCGAGAAGCTCGAACCATGAATTACTTCATCGCAGCTTGATTTATCAAGAAGTCTGTGTTCTGCCGAGCTTTATCAGCTCCCTAGTGATGTTGGGATCCTTTAGTGAGAAACAACTTGTCTTTTCCTTCCTCTCTCTTTCCGGATCATTGAGTAGATTCCATCAGTATTCCCGGAAAGCCTGAGAAGCTCCGACCGTCACGCTGCGGGGAACCAGCGTGAAGAGAGGGCAAAAATTTGTCAGTGACGGCCAGTCGGAGTTCTCGTGCTCCATCGAAGATTTCAGATTACACGCCGTTCTAGGGCTGTTGAGCATCTCAGACTAGCTTATAGGCTCTCGGAGTCGAGAGACTTCCCTACTCGATATAAAAAAAAGAAACAAAAGTGATTTCTCTACCGATCATCGATGGGAAAATTTTCAGGCGAGGTGCATCTGCTCGGGAATTCTCGAGAAAGATGAGATTTCATGTTAGAATTGAGTCGGCGAGTCCGATTCAAGTCAGCCGATACGATTCGCTGCAACGTGTCGCTCATCCTCTCTGGCTCCCGCAGATTAGCTGCTGGCGGAAAAATTTATTCGCAAGTGAAATGCGATCGAAAGTCATCCTCTTCCCTCGTGGACTGCGTGACGCCCGTGGTAATGAGTATCATGGGGTCCCAGTAGCAGGACCCGAGATCTGAAATGTCTTGAAGTGATAATATGTTCTCATCTTTCTGAAACGCATGGATAGGGGAGCCGATACGATCTCTGAAATCGGATGGCTGGCCGAACGGAAACTACCACATCTCGATTACTGGAAATCAGCACCTGGGATGTCACACGGCGACTGCGACATTCGGAAATGCCCCCGTAAGTTGCCCCGGAATCGAGAATCCCTCAACCGAAGATATGAATCTCGAGGAGACGGAGGGCCAGGCATGCCCGGACTCGAGATCTTGAGATGTTCGTTGTTCGACAACAGTTCCCGTCCATCTCGAAGGATGGGAAATGTCTCCTGCATATGAGAAAAGAGGATTCGAGTGAAAGCGATTCGAGGGCTCGAAGAGGGCTCCCAAGAACGATCCGCCGCTCCTCTCAGCTTGCTCTACATATCGGGTCGGATCAGCCGCAAAGTTTCCCCTCGCTTTACACGAGCCACCCTTTGTCGTCTGCCACTCGAGTGTGTGCGGCTTGAGAGGCATTCCGTCAACGAGACACACTGTCAGTCAGTCACTCACTCACTTACTTGCTCGTTCGCCCACTCTGTGCGTCGGTCAGACCGCCAGCGCGACTTGAATTCGTTCCCGTTTCTTTTTTCCTTACCCTCTTCTCGCTCCTTCGAGATTTATTCTCGTCGGAAAATCGACTGGGACTTCTGGTCCTGCTCCGCTCTGCGGCAGCAGCGGGAAAATTGCTTTCCCGTTTTTCCGTCAGCGTCATCAGGAATAAGAGTTCCTCGCTCGCTCTATTGCCCGTCCCTCTGGCCGATCAACGGCCGGACCGACCGTCGGTCCGATGCTCTGTAAGCCCGCTCCTACGGTCGGCTTTCTCTTCTCGTAAAACTACTGTCGTCTCTGAATATCGGGAATCGCACTCACCCCACGTATGGTTAACATTTTCCGGACGATTTGCCTCTCTTAAAAACGGAAACATATCCGCGAACACAGAGAGATTTTTCCTCGGTCAGATTCCACCCGGAATCAGACCCCGAGCCTTGACGATCATTCCCTTTCCATAGCCAAGGGAAGAGTTCCACGAGGCCAGAACAGCGATCGATGGATGACAAAAAGCTTGTCAACTGCTTGCCCTCGAATTAGACCCGTCCGCGGCGGAGCCCGCGCCGAGTCCTGGCTCAATCGTGGGGAAGCCCTCGGGAACATTTGCTTTCAACGCATGACGGAGCCGCGTGGAAACGACCGCGTGGTTGGTCTGGTCATTTTTCGGGCTCCCCCGTTCAGGGAAACGGTCGCGGTCATGCACGGTCCGTGGACGCGCATAAATTTCGCCACAAGCGGAATGTCGCGGTGCACTGTTGCCCAGCGGAGGCTTACCGGCAGGAAAACACAACCTGTGTCGGAGTCTTCTCTGTAAGAAGAATAAGCGAAAAGTTTTTGATTCAACGAGCCGAATCTCCCGAGTGGCTGGGAACGATCGAAGGCAAAAGGGGACGGGAATGCCGGGGGCAAGACCACGGAAACGGGGCTCGGCGACGCAAGCGAGGACGTCGAGGCGGACGAGAACGGCCCTGAGCGATTCCGGTCATGCCGACGCTTGTCTTCGAACTTCTCGTAGGAAGCCCCTTCATTTATCAAGACCAATAGATATGGTAACATTATTATCTTCGCCATGCCACGGTGTCCTCAGATCTTTCGATTTCCTGCCGAAAACGGTCGTGGAGCGCAGGGAAACTTTTGTTGGTTCACGTCGACGATGGCTTTCTATCCGCATCCTCGATTGGGCGAAGGAGGCTTGACGCAAGAATTCAGGGTTCGCGGGGAGGAGACAGATTCGGTTAGAAAGGCACCTCCATGCTTGGCCTTGGCTAACAGCAGTCATTGCCTCAATGATACTGTCATCACGGAATTTTCCCCATCATCCGTGCACTCCGTGCGATTTGTGCGTGGATGACTAATTGGAGGAAGATTCGCAGAGACCTTTCCGACGAGGGAGCTCTTCCGTTCTGGCATGGAATGTAAACCACGTTGACTTTCCTCTCAAGTCATCATTCCCACCGTGATTACACCTTCCGGCGTTGCCAGAGGCTGGTTATGCGTCAAGAATTTCCTTAACCTCGTGCTCCCCGAGCCGAGCGGAGGCGGAAGTAATGCGCGAACCCTTTCTTCTCCCTTCCAGCTGCTGTAGAGGGACATTCCGTCATGGAACTGGTTGGAGACCTATCTCGTTAGAATTAAATCCGAATAGAGGGAACTCCTCGCACGGGGGCACTCAGCAGCTCCTTTTCCACCATCGATGGAGCCGGACTTCCTGTCTGTGGCTCAAGGCGAAAATGTACGTCCGAGAAGGTATCCCATCTGTCCGCTGCCCCAATGTAAGTATTCGCTGACACTTGGAACTGCGGAGGCTCGACCGATCGCCGCGGAGCTCTCCCCGACTTATTTCATTTTCTAAAGTCGAACGGTGCAATCACTCTTAAACACCTTGTTCGCTTCAACCCCGGGGATGAGTCATGCCGTGCGCAGCTATCAGGCTTCACTCCGACGTCTTTGGAGTGATTGCAGGTTGAAACGATCTTGATCCTGATCAAATTTGAGTCTGAGAGGCCGGTGTCCCGGTACCGGGGAAGCTCAGATGAATTGAGATCGATGCACTATCAGGGCGCCTTCTTTATAGGGACCTCTGGAGTTCGATGAAATTTCCCCTCGCGACGAGAGCTCCGGATGCTCCCGGTACTCCCCAGAGTTCTAGGGTCGCATGTCAGAGGGCTTCGAAACTCGCATCGAGGAGCGACGTGCGACGGATTGGACTCGTTCATCCACCGAACCAATTGACCGACCCTTATCGACCCCGTCTTCATCTTGTTGGTCCTCGCGGATGAGCGATCGTGGCATAGCTTACATTCCACTGAATATATAGCTCATAGATTCTCTGTTCGCTCGTGTATTCGACTCGGCGGTAATGGACAGATATCGGGGGAGACTCGAGCTCTGACGACGAGCCAAAACCGTCCCGATTCGAGTCGAGGACGGAGATCTACAGGGATCGCTGAGTATTTTTGTGGCTGGCTTTCACCGGTCGTCTCGCTTCTCCCCCCTTTGTTTGCCTCCGAGGAGAAAGATTAGGATATAAGGGAATAAAGAGAGAACGAACAACGGCTACATGACAATTTATTAGACCTTTTCGGGCCACCCACATCTCGCGACGGCGGCAGGAGTCCGCCTTGTGAAGGATGGCCTTCCACCCGAGTCTGGGTGTCTGTGTTCACTCAGACTCCTGTCTCTCGGAGCTCTCGAAAGTCTTTCCCCTTCATGTCCTGGGATACGACCGGTGTTCCAAACCGTAGCCGAGTGCCACTCGCTCTATACTTTACTTGTTCCTTTCGATCTAATAAGACTGTGTGGAACTTCTATTACGGACAGCGCCAAGTTTCTCTCAACAATGTCAGCTCCGTTTCAGTCGAAGGTGTGAAAAATCAATTCTGGATGATTTCACGTTGTCCGTTGTGAAATAATCTCTGGTCTAGGACAAGGGGGCGAAATGGATGGACAGCAGCCCGAGAAGCCAGAATAGAAGAGGAAGGAACGAAGCTTTAGGAGTCCCAGAGGAGCTTTTATCCCGAGGAGTGCTAGAAAAACGCAGAACAGCTGTTCCTCCACCGGAGTTTTTGCGAGAGGCACATCCGCTGACTCGATCACCGTCGACGACAACTCGTGTGTTATGTTGGTATCACACCGCGACTTCCAATCGAATCTCGATGATATCCCGACGCGACGATTTGTTCCGATTGATGAAGCAGCTCCACAAGGAGAGAGCGGATCAGAACACAGCTCAGCTGATGGCGCCCCCTTGTAGGACCAGTCAGATTGAATTCGCTAAGCGGAACGGGAACCGAGAACAATTAACCGAGGAATAATATGCGAACATGAATCGGAGTTTTTACACGGATAGTGGTAAGTGTTGCCGGGAGATTCCACAGCGAAGATCCGTCCTTCTCACACTGCCTACATATGGCCCGAGGACGATAAGGATTCGGCATGGACTCCATGGGATGCCAGGCGGAGAATGGGAAGCGTCCGATGTGCGGAAAATTTCCGAGATACATACAATGAGGTCCCTCACAGATAAAATCTGGTCAGGCCCAAAAGACAAGTCACTTGCCGACGCTGGAAATGTTGATTAACACGGCTCCTATCGCGCCTCCGTCGGCTCCACGATCTGATCGATTCCTCGTGGATTTGTCGCTTATGGATGGAGCGTCAGCCTGGTTTGTAGACGAATCAATTTCGTTGGGACGGCATCAGAAGGCGTGAAAGCTTCAGGCTCATTCGGCGCTACTACCCGAGCCGACGGGCTCGTGTCTGAAAACATTCCCATCGTGTATCCCAAGGATCCGAGTCTGATCTTGGCATGGAAGCCTTCGGTCGAGGTTGCCAGCTCGGAGCCGGTTAGTGAATGCTCCCTTTTGCCTCGAGCCCCATTTCGCCCTCGAGTATCTCATGGTTCCCATTCTCTGCGTGAAAAAATATCGAAGTCGATCCCAGGATAGCGGGCCGGAATCGAGGATCTTCCTCCGCACCCCAGGCCGAGGGAGCCCCCCGCCCAGTTTAGCGTGCCCGCGGTAGGGACGAAAACAGCATGAGTCCAAAGCTAGTGGGCTCTTGCTCCTGAGCTGAGAAAAAGTGAAAGAAATCGAACTCCGAGCTTGGCGGTGGATCTGGACTGAGAGCTGTCCCCGTCTAGGATTGCGCTTTGTCCTTTGTCAGGGACAATGCTCCCCGAGCCGAGAATCATCTCGTGGGGTTAGAGAAGTTGCCGGATTCGCAAATATTGTGCACTTCTCCATAACTGTATGTATGAACCCTCGAGGGACGGAGGTCGAGGAGCGGGACTTCATCCCGTCCATTTTTCCCGACTCTTCGCGCCGACAAGCTGTGTAAATCGAATCCGGACCTTATACTCGGATCATAGAGGTGCTCCGTGTGTGGACACCAGGCCTCTGACAGACGTCTCCAGTTTGTCTCGTTCTGCTTCTCGTCGAGAACATCGTCGAAATTCGGAGGCTCAACTGCGGTTTCGCTGAGCGAAGTGCGATGCTCGTGCGCTTGCTGAGTGCTCACGGACGCTCCTCTCTCGGTTCCTTTGCGAAGTGAAGCGCCCTCGTTGCGGCTCGGAAAAAACGGGTCTGAGACGTGGCCCCGTAGGTTGAGTGCAACACAGAGAAAACGAATCGCACGACGAACGCGCCATGTGGGTAGCAGGATGAGCCGACGACTGCGATGACTCCCTGACGAAGACGCTGGAGCTGAATGTCACGAAGAAGAAAATAATAGTCGGCCGTGAAACAAAGCCTCGAGACAGCCTTTACGGGGCTTCACCTGGAGACGAGCTTTGCTTTCCGGCCTGCCAGCTGACATGGTCCGCGGTCACATTCTTGCGAGCCAGCGCGACCGATCGCGGTCACCTCCGACAAGACGGATTCCCTTGAAACGGACTTGCGGCAGCTGCAACAAGAGAAACAACCTTCTTATAACTACTAATTGGACGCAAGACGGATGAATGTTTCGTTTGACCAAGAATCCTGATGAAAGAATTCTCCGAGTCTTATGCCAAGAATCTATTGTTCAGACATGATGTTCGGATAACAGTGCTCGGAGAGATTCGTGGAGGATTCGTTCTGTATTCGCTGAGATGAGACGGAGCTCCGTTTAGGAGCTTGCCAGCGCGGTGGAAGCCGGGCGAAAATCCCTCTTTCTCCTGGTTCCGTCTCGAAAACGTGTCATCAGTCTTTCGATACCCATTCGGGTTATCCCGTCATCTATTGATCGGAGATTTGTTCGCCTCAGGGACCTCTATTTCCAGCCGTTTCGCTCCGGATTCGGATGCCGTCTTCGCCGATAGGCGGACAATCGACGGCGAATCCCCTATTCGATAAATGTGATGATCGACGGCCTTCCGGTCGAAGTTCGCCAATACCTCGAACACCTTTCGGAATCCAGTCAATCGCCGAACAATGAGTGATCTTCCGCAACGATCACCTTGGCAGGTTTGTGGATGTTCGTGCGTGGAAAGCCCTTGTATTCCGTGCTACTGAAAAATGCTCAAAAGTAAGCCCTCGCGAATTCCAACCATCATTATCAGGTCAATGAAATCAGGTGTTCTCGTTGATGCATGAACAGTCTTTTATTGACGGCACTACCGGATAGACGGGCACGTTCTGGGAGGATTTCGGATCTGAAGGCCTCTCTTCTCATTGATACGGACACCCTTCAACATAAGGGCAATGTCCAGCATGAACAGCGAAATAAGAAGACACTCTCCGATTACGCTGTGAGTGAGATAGCCATTGAGATAAACTTGGAATCTCGTTCTGGTACGCCGAAATCGATATTCGAGAATTTTCGAGGAGTTATAATTTGAACGGTCAGGAAAATTCGAAATCGTTCCGGAAATTCGGCAACACCAACATTGGAAATTGGGTGATGTTCTCGAAGAATCCACGAGACCATCCTCGGCCTACGGCTTCTTTCACGGTCTCACCGCCTGTCACAGTCGAGTTCAAGGGTGAAACCTGAAAGGCTGATACAGTGGAACGAAGGAGCAAGTGACAGAGGGTGTCGTAAGCCCTAGGAGCGACGATAGCTGGGTCGAGTACTCTCTCTCTAACTCTGATCACAGAGAATGGGAGGAGACAACTTCGGATCCCGGTGTGCACAAATCGATACGGGCTCTTCTCTCACGTCTCCCTCTCGGCGAGTCGCCGCTCGGTACGACAGTAAGAAGCACGCCCAGCGACTTCCGAACGGAGTCGGGTACCCATCCAAAGTTTCTTCGGAACTTGAGAAGCAGAAAACTGGTAGAGGTTTGGGTTTGTTCTCACCCGAGAAAATTCAGTCCAGGTTTAGCTTGATGCCAAACCTGTGGGTTGCGTAGAACTACGTCAAAGTTCTCGGGGGACCTATTGCAAGCGCGCCATGAAGTCCATGGAGCAAATCGATGATAAATTCATCGTTTCAATTTATGATTATTATCTATGATATATTCGAAATAGGAATCTCATAACTCCATCTATGAATATGGGATCGAGTTTTTGATAGCTGAAAAGTGGAATGGGAATATCGTTTCGCGATGAATTCTAATTCTGGATTCCGACTTGGGGTCTTCGAAGATGAGTTTTAACTCATCTTAGGTCCCGATCCCGGATGCAAAATCCTTGATCCTCGATGATATGTTCCTATCATCACAAGTCTCACAAGGTATCATCACAAGGAGCCGATGAAGTTTGGCCCCCCATGAGAATCCTGGGTCTTCAACGATGTGTTTCTATTCTCATGAAGTCCCGATCCAAACGATCAAATCCGGCCGCTTCCGAGTGAAGCCGTGAATTATTCGATGAAATCGTATCGCATTAAGGTTCAGACCCGGATGTGAGTCTCGAGCCCTCGTTCAGCGAATCAGGAATGTAGTACTACCTTGCTCGAAACCTTAAGAGTTCCTTGCCTCACTGATGAGGCAATGAGGGGTCTGAGAAAGTCTCAGCCGACAGTAAAAAGGGAAGTCGAAATTGCGAGCCGCTGGCTGTATCGAATCCTCTTCGGCGTACAAATCCTGCATGGCTGAGATTCAGCTCTCCGGCTTTGAATCGGATCCGAAGCCGGATCCTGTCCATGTGGTTTTTATGATCAGGATTATACATTTCGGTCGTGAGGTGGCCAAGCGGCGGCGCGTATGCGAATGTACGCGCGATGTGTCGGGCGCGCCGACAATTCGACTCGTCTTCAGCGATACATGGTAGACGATGTGCTGATACCGATACCGCGATACCCCGATATGTGCTTGTCGCTCTCGTAAAACGATCGTCAGCTCAGTGGCACGATCCTTTGCTCCGGCACCTTTGAGTACCACAATCCATTCTGCACCACGTTTGGTTTCAATGTTCAATGATCCTCAATAAGTGAGGTGATTCAAAGGTTCCAGAGGTAGTTTTCTGGAGACGTAGTCGCGGGAAGCTCAATAGCCTCTCTGACAGTTTTCCCTTGCCAGATGTCGCCTGAAGAACCTTCCGCAATTTAGAAATTTTCAATCCGGAACTATTCGTGCACTCGTCACAAGATCCCTTACATTTTCCTGGACAGCGTCCATGAAGACGTAGTTCTACGCCAAAAAAGCGGTCCCCCTGCGAAAAACAATGTGCCACGTCGAGGGACCACGATCTGCGATAGCTTCGAAATATTCATCTCTCCGCATGCAGCATTCCAGCGGGAATCGATCGAGCTCGGCCGAGTTCGATCCCCGAGGAGGATATCGCCAGCGACTCTCCCCCGATGGAGTGGGACATCCGCCGGTCAGATCGATAGGGATCTAAGCCAATCTGGGAGGATATCATGCTCGAAGCACTATCTCGGATTCTTCGCTCTCTTGACACCGTAATACTTCCCGCTCGATTACCTCTGATTAAATCACCGCGAATGCGGATATCCATCCATACGATGATATTACATCTGAATCAGATCGTCAACAGGGAAAGTTTTGACGCTTGAGTAGCCAAAGCCCGTTCCTAGAAACCTCCATAGGACCGGCTTATTCAACAATCTCTCGCACTTCTCTGCATTGTAGGACTCTTCATCTAGAGAGGTCTAAGTAAATAAAACTCGGCATCTAACTTGTCTAAATCTAGGAAGGTTATCGATTTCCCGAACGCACCATTCGAGCGTCTTGGTCCATTCATTCGAAATCGAATCAATCTCCCCGCGATCATCGTCACAAGACTCTGGTCAGCCGAAAACCTGGAATGATCCTAGTGGCCGCATGCGACGGCGAGGCCGTCGTTTTATGCGTGAGGGACGATCAGTCTCTCTCCTCGAGAGCCAGCGAAAAATATCCTTGAATTTCGTTCCTTGCGATCCGAGTCCTCGTCCTGCTCCGATTGAAGTCGCCAGGAGAATCCTATTTCTTCAAGACGACCCAAGAAGTGGTATTTCATTTCTGGAGGAACATCGTGGGATGTCGTCTCCTCTGCGCATCATCCACCGGCTGGGAATCAGTTGAGTAGGAGAAGCGAATTCGCGATCCCAGGTAGGTCCCACTTGTCCCCTGAGTCGGTCGGTTTCCTGACCAATCGGTCAGCGAGCCGTCCTCTCAACGAGCGGATGGAGCGGTCGGTCGAATCTCCATGTTGCCCTTGCTTTCCGGAGGAGCTTACTCCCATTCAGCGACGACGACGGCTCGCTGATGTTTGCACATTGAGTCGTCTCTGCTACCAATGGATGACATTGTTGCCTGTGTATCTCAACACATCCAGGCGTTCTCGAGGTGTCGGCGAGGATGCTAACCTTCCCTGCAGCGAGATAAAACCGGGAAGCCAGCGGGCCGGGGGAGTGGCTTCGGCGGGAATGCCTCGAACGAGAGGAGAGGAAAAAAATAGTCACTCGCAGGGCGACACCAGAGCTGTTATCCGCATAAGAACGAACGAGCGGAGGTTCGTGACAAGCTCACTCAGATAGTGCGTATGGCACAGAGGGAAACGTGCACATGTCGTTCGCCGCAGAGGTGTGTGGCTCCGAAGTTTTTCATCAGTTGCGCCCTCGCTCTTACTTTCGCTGCTGATACTTCTGTACGTGCATTACGTGCGTTGTCCGATTCCTCTCTGAAAATGTCGTTCCTGTTCTTGTTGATGTCCATGCCGCAGCCATCATTGTTGCTGATCCCTAGCTGGCATTGTTGATGCGAGTTCCACCGTTTTTTCCCTTGTTTTGAAAACGCTGGAGAGGCTTGCGTCTATTTGTATTCGGGAGGAGCTGTACACTCGAGATAGACGGGGATTTCGCTGATAATGGCGGACAGAGCTACCGCCGTGCCGGTACAGCTGCGGCTTCCGCCGCCGTAAGGCAACGCTAAAAAGACCAGAGCGTCTTTTCCATCGCCCGGTACGTGTCTGTGTCCCGGAGCACTCCGGTTCAAATCCCACGGGCTTCTGCAAATCCTCTTCGGCGTTCGGAAACAGCTAACTGGAATAACAGCCTGCTCGTTAGAGTTCGATGAGTGTCTAAGTCCTAAAAATATGCGACCGGCTGGACGGCACAAAAATTCCTTTCACTGGGTGCTCCAACCCGCCTGAGACGATCCGGTTTTCCCTAGGCTCTGAGAATTTCAAATGCAAATAGCAGTAACTTCATTCCGGAGCGATCGATCATAGTCATCTCCATGCTATTCCTTGGGAAATCTCAGAGAGTTCCCTCGCTAGCTCTCTCGCTAGAGCACCGGTGTGGTCGCGGACATGCGGTTGTGTTCGGTAGAGAAGCCGTCCACGAAGCCGACAGAAGCTCATCACGTCAACCGTGGGCTAGGTACGTGATTGACGGGTGATGCAGAGATCCCTATTGTACCGAGGTATTGCCCGTACGTCCCGTGCATGGAACAAATAGTAAGCGACTCTTCCGTACACTCGAGCTTGCTTCTATTCAAGCGGGGTCGGACTTCTGTCCCGAAACCAGAAGTGACGTATCTGTCGTAAGGAGCAAAATATGCCTCGGACCGCCTTGAGCCAACTTCTGTTTTCTGTTCACGGATGGGAAAGAGGTTTCTTTCTTCACTGTACGGGGAAAGCGCTTCATTTCCCCTTTCCCCCGTTTGCATATACGAAAAAAATCAAAGTATTTCTCATGCACCATAACATGAATGACGCGTGTCCCGATTCTCTCGATCACCTTCAAATGGAGGGAATTTTTCCATAAGAGCATATCCATTTGCGCCGCAAGAACAGTTACGCATACGTATGTCGTCTTTGTGGGTTTTATTCGAAGCGTTATTGTTCCACGGAGCGAGCCCAAAAACATATACGGAGTATACCCACGCTCTGGAGCCGCAAATGTCGCCTGGGCTTCCGTCGCGCCACGCGGCAAGTAGTAACGGAAGCAAATGGCGGTACGGCACGAGAATGCCCCTCTTTTTTTCCTGCAGTCACAAATCGTCCATGTCACGCAGTCCGTCCGATTGCAACCTCTTACGCACGACAGCCAGACATTTAATATTCAACGAAAGTCGCTCTACAAATAGAGGCGACCGACGTTGGTGTAACCTGCTCAAGCACCAAAAAAGAATGATGAACGGACCCACCACCCCACGAACGAACGAACGAACCGTCCGCTCGACCAACGAACTGCAAACTCTGCAATGCAAACTCCGGAACACGGCGCGCAAGATGGATGACATTGCGGTTAGTTGGCGTTCCAGGCTAAAACATCCACAAGAACAGAAGAAATTGAGCTCTCCTGCTCGGAGTTCCGTGCTTCTCTTCTGACACCGTACCTCTCCGGAGCGAACGCCGTGCTGTCGACGAGCACCGCAGCGACGACTGCGTTTCGTTTTTCCGGAGTTTTATTCAGCAAACCATCGGTCGAGAAAATTGGATCAAAGCTCAGTCGGCCGTCGGACTATTCACTGCGCCCAGGTCGAGAATTCCGGCTCTCCGCTGATCCACGCAATAGACCGCGGATCTATTCGACGATCGACCGAACAAACGGAACCATTTGCTGATCCACTTCAGAACGTCAACCCCTCGGTGGCTCAAACGGCTCTAGCAGGTGATCAAGCGTATGCACGCACCGAGCGCCATAGCTGAGGTAAATCCTCTGAAACGGCCCCGGATCCAGAGTAAACTGACGCGACGAAGTTTCTCGGGCGGGGTTTCCCGCAAGACATCCGGGATCTCCAACACCTTCAGCCTCGTCTAGGTCTTGCTCCCTTCATCCTGGATCATCCTCGCTGTCGTTTGCGTTTGCACCGTGTTGTTTGTTCCTAAGTCGCGGCTCACACGAATAATTCACATGCGGTTGCCCCTCCTGTCATTCGCCACAAGAGCTCCACCGCATATGCGTCTGGATTCAACTCGCGCGACTCGGATACGTACGTTATGTCTCGGGTTTCCGAGCAACGGATCCTCTTGACTCGAGTCAGCTAAGCCTTCGTCCGGACCACAGAGAGGAAATCATGAGATGCACCGTATGGAGAGCCCGTCCGCAGCGGAACGCCCGTGAGTGCGGGGAAATATTCCCATGAAAACTGTCGATCATCAGGAACGCCGAGTATCTATGAAAAATGCTCCGAGTCCCGGGAAATATGTACACCGAGCTCTCAAAGTTAAAAAAAACAATGAGTTCACGGTAATCTTCCAGAACGCTCATCACTCGGAGCAAGTGTCGATGGGAGAAGAGGAAATAGACCCTGAGGCCTCATTGATGTCAAGGTCGTGTCTGAGCGCAAAAGTCGTTCGTTCCGACGTCATTCGGCCGGACAGGATCAGCTCTGTGTTCTCTCGAAATGGAGAAATCGTCTCTGCGCTCTCCAGCGCTCGTTTTTCTTCCACTGCCGAACGAAGACAGACCCGATTCGAGCAGAACGTTGACACATTTTGAGCCGCCGCCATTCGGGATCCAGCGCCCAGTGCCTCAGTGCTAAGGTTCGTAATTTGAAAGATTGGGCATTAGCTAGCGAAAGGTCATCCTCAGAGCGGGTCTATCGGCGACCCCGCTTAGGGAGGAATATCAAAAATGAGGTTCGAAATTGAATGGAAATTCCCGGGCAAGGGCTCCCTGGATGGAAATTCCTTTCCGGAAGAGGTGCGATGGTTCCGCAGAGCGGCACACGCTCGCCGACGGCGACCCGAACCATGTGCTATTGGGATAGTTTGATTTTCAGGAAATTGATCCGCCGAGCGCCGCTTGGTCAGCGACGAGACTTCCCGCAGAGATAATAATTCTGGCAGCAGGCAGCTCGGCGGCATGTTGAATCAAAGCCCTCCATCGCCCACAGACGGCAGACTCTTCGGGGATGATTTCATGTACGTACGTGGCAAGTGTATGAACTAATGAAGACGGATAGGCGTTGCAGAACGGAATTCATCACAAAATCTCCACGGACCAAGTGATAGTCGACGTGCCTGAATAGCATACCCTCTACGTCCCGGTATATTCTGATCCGAGCAGCCTCCTGTCGCCATCGACACCAACGTTGGCCCAGCCCGCCTGCCCGCTCCGCTCGTTCGCCTTCTGATATAGTGAAGATAACGTGGCAGCGCTCATGACATGGCTCCCTGATCTCATGGCAACAAGTCAGAGCGAATCAGCAAGTCTATCTTTGGACGCTTCGAGCATGTCCTCTGAATGAGCCGAGGCAAAGGTAGAGTGACAGCGAAAGCCGTTTTATTGCCAGGCTCTAGCGCACGACTCTATGATACGTAGCTTTATTGGCGGTCTCCGTCTGGAGGTTCTTCGCTCATTAAACCGCTGTAAGCAACGGCCGTGCTTGTTCGTTCCTCTGCGTCTTCCCCGCTCCCAGGGGCCCTCCCGGCAAGAGGGCGACGGGTCCGGGGCCAGGGACCTTGACTCCGGACGCTCTACCAGGATGCAACGGGGAGGGATCAGGCGAGCTTGCATGGAAAGTTTCCGGGAAACTTTCAACAAGTTTTAATTGTGTAGTCTCCTCTTGACACGCCGACATGGGAATTCTCGCTCACTCAGAGCATGAGGATTTCATTATGTGATCCGATCTGGCGCCGTCAGCGACGATCCGGGTCGATGTGTGCTGGGCGAGTCGGCCGATGTCTCACGTCAACGTCGCCGGTGTAGACCACGTCGCCCGCCGAACGGGGAACTCGAAATATTGAGTGCGGCTCCAAGCTCGACGCTTTTCTGCTCTTTCTCGAAACAACGGGCAAGACGAGCAGCAGCAGCAGCAGCGGCGGCTCTGAGAGCAGCAGTCGCCCGAGCGACTCAATGAGCTCGTGAGTCCTCTCAGTTGACGGAAAGCAAAATGCAGGCTGCCTCGCTGATGACGACGCAGGAGGTGTGGCTGTGACTGGTGCGTGGACAGCGCGCATGTTGCAAGCGAATGCGTAATCTTGTTAGCTGACACGCCGCCCAATTTTGCGCAGTAGCAACCTTGCGCGGCCTTGCGGCGCTCCTCTTGGGCAACGCGGGCAGACCCGAGCAAGCCGCTCGAGGAATCGTGGCGTAACTCTAGCTGAGTGAGCTTTTGCAAAGGGTTCCAAGACGATAGCCCGCTCGCATTGTGCTCTGCGGGTTTCGGGATCAGGGAACTCGCCTTTGGGACTCTGAGAAAATCCGTGTCTTATTCCTCTCCGCCCCAGTGGCTCGACTGTGACGCTTCTCCTTCCCGGCTGGCTTTCACTGGGGAAGCACTGGTGGTGCCCGCCGCCCCCTCCACCGCTCTGCCTATCAATGTTCCTCCTCGTTGCTTCAGATAAACGAATGCTAATTACTATTTGATACGCTCAAGAAGTCTTAGGACGTGCGTACATACGGATTTCGAAGCTGCGGCCGGACTCGCCAGAGGCAACAACTTCGACAACAAATAGCCTCAGCCGGCGCAGAATCGTGTCTCGGAAAGTCAACGGCCAGCCGAAGGTCGATTCGCTCCACCGGAGAGTCTGATAACTTTAACGAGCCTCATCAAGCAATCGTTTGTTCCCTCTTCTTCTGCCCGGATAGTGCCTGACCTTGGCATGTTGTCTAGGTGATAAATGAGCGAGTTTATGAAAAAGTCCACCGAGCTCATCCTGTTCCGAATATTCTGCTGCTTCGTTCCCTGGCGGCAAGATATCTGTCTGAGGCATAATCATCAATGTATGCCTCTCCACTAATGAGCGGATGCATGCTAATTTTCATTAGGAATATAAGGTCTTATAGCAGAGTCTCGGAGGCTGTATTGGATTTTCAGAGTCGTTCGCGGTGTCGCGTACCTCTCCAAGACATGTGTTTTCCCCGGTCGAGCTCGTGTGATTGAGGATACCATCTCAGGAGTAAATCCGCGTTACTGAGAGCAGACATCGCCTAGTACCTATTGTCCTAGTCTGTATTTCCCGTCTTACGTGCCGTGACTCGCAGGGAGGGTTGGGAGGATATATGAATATATTCGAGCGACGAGGATATGCACGAACCGATCCCTGCTGATTACTCTTTCTGAAACAGCGATATCCGTCGGGTCGTTTGCGAGTTCCCTGGCGCCTCGGGTCTCCGATCGATTCCATATCGGATCCGATCGATGCGGGAAAGTCTCAACTCGGACCCGCGGACGCGGCTCCTCCTCAGCTGCACGTACCTCAGCAGATCGCCGAGGAAAAAGTTCTCTTTTTTTCTTATGAAGGAACCTGACATCGAACTCTCCCTGTGGAAGTTTCTCCGGACGGTCTTCCGACTCCGATTCGGAACTCAATCCTTCGCCCTACGAATGACGATATCTTCTCTACCTGTTGTCTAGGTCTCGAGCGAGCGCAACTCTTCAAGGGGAAAAGTGCTCTCGACCACCGTGATTTGAGAGCGGTCGGATTCAGGAAATTAGAAGACCCTCCGCATCGAATTTCGCGGAGTTCGAGGTCACAAAACCTTCGTTGTTCGGTTTTCGGAGTTCTCTCATTCGATTCGCTCGCACCCGTGAGGAAGGCGGTCGACGATCGGCTTCCCTCTGTTCCCAGTTCGAATGAGTTCCGATCGAGGGCTCGCGGAGCTGTTCCGATCGTTCCGAACCCACTCTCATTTTCGCTTGTTCAAGCTCATCCCTCGAACAGTCAGCTCTCGTTAACGTCTATTGTATTTTCTGGCCGCTCAACCTGTTTACGGACGCACTCCCCTTCGGAAGAGTTCGTTCGTCCGACGATTCCGTTACCTGTGTACCAGACTCGCTTGGTATGCGCCTTCGGTGTTGTTCTTGCGGATTCCATCCATTGTGCTCGGCGGCGCCGCTCGCAGCAACGTTTCAACAAGCTGTGAAGGAGGAGCTGTGTGTAAAGGGAACTAATCGGCTCTCGAGCTCTTTGTTGGAGTGCGTCCCTAAACATTTTCGCTCAGTCAGCTCATTAGGGCGGGCGATGCGGCGCTCCACGAGAAGCCAACAGGATCCGTTCACGAAGCGCTTTCTTCCTTTGTGCGACATCGATTGTCTGCTCGACAGCTCAATTTCCGAAATGGCCCCGAACTCGCTCCTCTACGCTGTTCCGAGTGGAATTCACATCGTCTCTAGTTGTCGTGACGGTGCGGTCGTTCGATGCGTGGGGACCGATCGTTGTGAACGCGCGCAGCCGTTCCGATTCGGCTGCGGAGTCCCTCCGGTATTTTTAGACGTCCTGATCTAGTCCGGAGTCTGGAGCAAGCAGGGAGGGATATAACAACAATACCAGTCGTCATGACATATGACGACGATGATGATGACAACGACATTACAACAGAGTAGATTGTACGTACTGGGAACGCGAAAGACAATAGAAAAAGCAATCAGCCATGGCACGCTCGGACACTGTAAAGAGAGAAAGGACTAAACCTCTCATCGGGCGACCGAACGAAGTCGGCGGAACGGAGGAGACGACACCAACGAACGAGGATTCGAGTATTCCCTCGCTGTCACAGCTTCGAACGTTCTCTGCGCGGAATCCGCATCTCCTCCGCGGTTCCGCGCGATCGGGCCTCGGCGGCACGACGACACGCAACTTCAGAAAATATGATATACCAATACTCGGACTGGTTGGAAAGTTCCGGCTCGAACAACTAGTGTTCGCATCGCCCGCCGCCCAGGACTCGGAATCTCGGACGCTTATCGAACTCTGGCAGTGATCTATGACGACGCCTCGTGATACGGATGAGCTGTCGATGACGAGCGGGTGGGCACTCGGTCGACCAGATTGAGTGATAGCCTGACGAGGATTTCGCTTCCGGTGACGTCCCGACGAGTCGACGATGCGTCGCCGACGTCGGCCGCGATGCTGGAGTTCGGAATTTTCCGGAGAAAGAATCGTGTCTTTTGAGCGAATCGACACGACAACATCGGACGACTCGGAGGCAATAGAGAAAAGTCATCGCTGTCTTCCTGAAAGAGCCGCTCGTCTCCACTCGAAAAGGATCGTCGCTCCTGTCTGGCGTATCTGCCGGCGTGTTCTCGCGTTGCCCGGATGCCGCAACGGCGGTGACTGAGATTTGTTCACCTTCGCTCCTCCCGAGCGTGCTTGTTTTTTTTTCTTCTCCGTTCCAGCTTTCTTTGAACAGGGGCAAATCGATTGACTTGTTGCTATGCTGCCAAGCTCCGCGTTGGTCCTAAGTGCTGAGTTGCAGGTTTCCTCTTTTATGGCGTACGTGACCCTCCGCGCACAGAATCATCTACTCTTGACCACCGCTGCGGCCGGCGACCGGAGCGATCGGAGCTTCGATTCCGCTTGGAAACACGGTGGCATTAGCGGCGCCACAACGATTCCTCTACGACAGGAGTGGCTTCTGGAAGTCTGGCATACGGAGCAAGAGCGTTTTCTTGCGCTTGTCGAGTCATTCCTCCGCTAGCGTCCGCCTTGTTTCATTCTTCAATTTTCTCCTCCCTCGCGATTCTAGAACGGTCATCCATAATTCACCGATCTCCGATTCCGCTGCCTCCTTGCAGGGATCCTGTTTGGAGCTGATTGCGAGCCCGCCGATATCGAGTGGGCGCGCGGCGAATCGATGAGAAAATCGAATGGAGGATTTGATCGATCAGTCGATCAGGAATGTTGAATGACTGAATATAATATTTCAGGGCCGTATTCCCCACCCCCCGGAAGTTTCGTGGGATCCCGAAGTATCCGGACGGCTCGGATCTCTTTGCTGGGGAAAGCAAGAAAATCGATTTGATGGACCCTCAAGATTCCAATCTGAGTATCCGACTGATTAAGAAACAGGAGAGTCTTCCGATGTCCATGCTCCAGCCTCCAAAACCGGGTGTACCTTTCTGCATGGAAGCCAAAAGCACAAGTCTCCACTGCGGGATCGGCGACGCGAAGTTAAATGGGGTGAGGTCGGATCAGGCCAGATGATGGTTTGCTTCCTCTCAAACGCTCTGTTCCTCCATGATTTCGGAACACGGGCTCAAATTCTTTGGAAAACTGCCAATTTGCTGAGGAGTGCTTCTCTTCATCCGCTTCTTCGGATAGATTTGAATCGATCGGGGATATCCGAAAACTCGAATTATCCGGAGCGGTGACTTTCGTATTTGCAACGATTTTGTTGCTCGCGCCACCGTGTACCTTCGCGCCGAGCCGCCGCAACAGAGAAGTCCGCGGGGGCTGGATGCGCTCTCGGGGGAGCTGTGTCGATGGAAGAGAATCTATTTTAATTTCCCGTGATGTGTGTTTTTCATGGATAGACAAAACTCTGACAAATGGTGGATCCCGCATCTTCCGACAGCGCTCGCTGCTTTCTCCGGCTTCCGTGGAATTTTGAGATCCCCGGCAAAGAAACTCGACTTCGCCTGCACCTCCGCGTCGCTCTCAGCATCGAGAGCGCACCGCCACGGTAGGGAATAGGACAGGGGCAGACAAATGCTGGGGTGGGCGGGCGGGCGAGCGAGTGAGTGTGTGAGCGAACGTACAAGGCTTCGACGGCGCGGCGTGATCCCGGCAATACATAGTTCCAGACAAAAGCAGGGTATACACGAACTCCCCAGAGTGTAATATGTCCTCATTTGGTTTCAAACTTTCACCCCGCGCGCCCTGACCTGCACTGTGTTGCTCAGTTTGTGATGCGTCCCGGAGAGCTTCTCGGGAACATGATATTCAAAGTTATCGAAGTCTGGCGCGCTGCCGTGCCTGATGGTTCTCGCTCGAGCTCCCTCCGGGTTCCTTCAATTCACATTTCTCGCACGACGTTGGTGCGTATCAGGTCTATTTTTCGTGATTCTTTCGCTTGGACGTTTCTCGCACGCACCTTCCGTATCCGCATCGTTGCGGAGCTCGAGGCCATCGGTGAGCGCGGAGTAGCACCTTCAGCGACTCGTTCCGAAACTAGCAGCAAGGTGTGCAAGTCTTTTCAAACTTCTGATTCCCAAGTAGGTATTCGAAGTGAAGATGAATTGTGGAATCAACCGAGGGCGGATCTTTGGATTCGAGTCGATGCATAGTCCTCGATGAGCAGTGCTCCAGGAACGGGGGAATCTGACGAGCTTCCCTTGTTTCCCCGACCACGTCATACACGAATCGATTTTTCCCTCAGGCTCTCTCGATGTCTTTCCCCTGGCTGAGCCGGCCTGAGATTCACATCGATGTTCGAAGCAGCCTCACAGCGATTTTGAAAGAAAAAAACGAAAAAAAAAGTTAGAGGGGAAAAAAATGGAATAAAAAAAAGGAAAAATATAAGTCTGTCTCTTTCCTGCTCAGAGGCTCCGTGAGAGGAGCTCTCAAGGACGTATGAGCTCGTAGATGTACGCACGGCGCGGCGCCCACGTAACGGAAGGTGTGCGAGATGAGTGATCGATGGGACGTGAAAACCCTACTGTGGAACCCCGACGGAACTTGCGACGGTCGGCTGTGTATGTTACCGGATGCAACGAATGCCTGACGTGGGCGAGCTAGCTCCGCAGCGGCTCTTCGACACGGTACACAGCGATGAGGGACGTCCCGCCCTCGAAACTATCGGAGGTTCCGTTTACATCGGGGAAATGAGCAACATTCCGAAGTAAATACTGCTGCGACTATCTGTTCGTTCTGCCCAAGAGTTCGACCACGGCTTCGCCCTGTCCGGAACGAGCTTGGAAAGCTCCGACGACGTTCCCCCAGACAGCCTGAGAATCGCGTACAGAGTCGACCGGGAAAAAGGTGCCCCGCTCCACCTCTGCAATTTCGGAGACGCCCTCGGAAGTTCAGTCATTGCGCAGCTGCCGAGCCCGGGTGCGCTTGATCAGGGTGATCGGAGCCAGATGAAAAGAGGGAATTCCGAATCGAGTTCCCGGAGCAAGTTTGTCCAGCAGCGCAATCAATATCGGGAAGCTAAGCGCCAGGAGAGCGAGGCAAAACACGTACCGGTAGTGATTTTTCTCAAATATGTAGTAAGAGATCCATGCCTCCAGCTGCCTCGAGTGCTCGGCCTCTCTCGGCGAGTTCCGTGTTTTCGACGGAGGTCACAGCGTCGACGTCGCTCCCTCCTTCATACGCCTGATTGTTCCGCTTTCGGTTCCCGTGGGGATACAATGCCGCTCTCGCATGATTGGAGTTCCAGAAGGCCATCCTTCGTCGTATTGCCGAACTGGCATGTGCACGTGCTCCGCAGCAAAATAATGCTCCCGCCTCTCGTGAGTCCAGCTGTCTTCCCACCGCTTTCGCGAATAAATTCCTCTTTTGATCTCGCAGGGGACATTCCTGAGCCGTTCTAAGACGACTCAAACTGGATTTGGTCAAGTATCCGAGTCGCTTTCCGAGTCGAGCGTTCAGTGTTCTATTCTCCAATGGCTCCGATCGTCCCTTTCAGGCGATACTCGTCGGATATCATCTCAAG
Organism: Galendromus occidentalis; assembly: GCF_000255335.2. Lineage (NCBI taxonomy): Eukaryota > Metazoa > Arthropoda > Arachnida > Mesostigmata > Phytoseiidae > Galendromus > Galendromus occidentalis. The sequence continues at coordinate 242,711 of NW_003805502.1, forward strand.
GGTTGAGAATAGAAGGGAAAGTATATCTGCTGGCGCCGCGCTGGTTGACGCTCATCCCGAGAAGCGACGTATTCGAAGCTATAAGGAGTTTCCTCGGCACATATTCCTGTCTACACGGCTCGAGTCTGTTTATGCTGAGAGCATACGGTGGTAGCGCTGAGTTTTGACGGGGAATTCCGTGCGACTCCCGTTTTTCCTGGTGCCCTGATGGGAGCGCTCCCCGGAGGACCAGACTTCGTTTTGCGGGCGGCGACGCTCTCCCAGCTCTCTCGACGTATTCTACGGACAAATCTTCGCAAACGCACCGGAAACATCACGATCGCAGCTTATGCTTATAAATTGCAAACGAAACACCCTAGGTGGAGGAAGGGTTCCGAGATACCTCGGAGCGCCAAGCGAGCTCCCGATTTCGGCCTACAGCGGTCAGCGTTTTTATCCCGTTCACAGTCGGGCTCCGGACTGAGAGGGAAGAGTTTCTTTCAGGAGCAAGACGGAAGGAACGAAACACAGAGAAGAGAATTCAACATGGTGATTCTTCTTCCTTTCCCTCAGCCCAAATGGAATCGTTCCCCTACACTCCGTCTGCCCGTCCGTCAAGCAGAAGGGCAGCGTTACACCGCCGCGTTGAAGGCTCGAGCCACTTCGGGTCGCTGGCTGCGAGGGCTCTGAACGGATCAACAATCTCGATCCGCAGCACTTATTCGATGTTCGATTAGCGTAGTGTGAAAGCGGACAAAAATTGCTGCTGCGCCGTCGTCTTCCGCCCTCGATCAATCCGACCGGCGGAGGAGACCGCCAGCCGGCCACTTAAGTGACCGAATAACTCCCGCCAAGGGATGGTCAACTGAAGTTTTATAGTGGGAGCAGCCGGCGGGCGGGCGGTCGGACGGGCCGGCGAACGAGGGCCCGCTGACTGAGTTCAGACGAAATTCACAGGGGGACACTTCAGTCAGTGAACTCGGGCCAAAAGACGAGGCTGACTTTTACGAAAAACTTCTTCCTAGTCAGCAGGCGGATGGGAACAGAGCTTGTCCGCTGGGAGGAGGCCAATGAAGTCACAGACTTTACTGGTGACATACTTGCTTCGGCTCGACGGGGGGTTTAGGACCGAGGGGGGGGGCGTGGAGGGGGAGAGAAGAGACTTCCACACCGATACAGCCAACGAGAAGCTGTTATCCTACGAGCTGCGTCTGCAGGTCCCTTCAAACGTTACATACGTATCCCAGAGCGTCTTGACAACGCGAATGAGGAGGCTGCTAAATAAGCTTGTCGTGCTGCTGACACTATAACGTGCCCGAAACACGATCTGCCGGACTTAGCGGGATAGCCTTCAGCCAATTAGGCGAGCAGGTACCCTTCCGACCCAGGGCCGAGGGTGTCCAGGCTGACTCTTCAGCTGCGCACGAAAACGGAACGTTGATAGCTTTTCGGGCCGGTGGAGCGGATCCTTTTTCCCGCGATGTCGAACGCGATCGTAATACCGACCATGATACCTGAGTTTCACGCGACGTCCGGCGCTCCGTTACATGAAATTCGCCTGTCATTGGACGTCGTTTTTCTCGTTTTTGTGACCTCGGGCGCCGCGGGATGGCGGACGGAGATTTTCGCGCCAAAACGCAGGCGCGAGGATGGATGGATGACAGCGACCCCCACAGACACTAAAACCCCATTATGTAGATCCTCATTGTGATGTGGTGGGATTACGTCAAATTTGATTAGTGGACTTCCGCCAAGGAACTTCTGACTGCTCGGTCGTCTTGCTCATAGCGATGCGTGTATGTATGTGACGGTCCGACGTACGGCGGATCAGCTCGTTGTTGAGATGTCCTGGTCGTGCGCCGCTTTCCGGGAGAATTATGGCCACCCGGGAGCAGCTCGGTGTGGCCGGAGAGGTGCGGTTCGGATGGGGGGTTTTAATATTTGCGTTGATATGAAATCTCCCTCGCGATTTGTATACGGAGGAATCTCAATAGCGACTCGGATGATTATTCGAATTCGTTAAATATATGTTGAACGCAAACAATTCGCTTACACGCTCGTGAAGCTTTGAGGTCGTCTTGGAACGCTCGGAATTTTCTCTCAGCTCATTTCTCCTCCGCTTCAGCATCGATGCACCTCTTCGTCATCGAGGTTTGCGCGTTCAACTCGTTGTTGCCCGTACTTTTCCACATCTCCTAGGAGCCTGGCCTCGTCTATGACCACGTTCGGCCTCCTCCCGTTTGGATACGTCCGTCTGTCTGGCACGGGAACACCTGGTGCGGGACATGCACAGCTCTCTAAGGTTCTACTAGTTTCGATTGATAACACGACATACGAGCTCGTCCCCAATTCGACCAGCCGCTGTGATGAAGGCCTTGAGAGATGCGAGAGTACGGGGTGCAGCCTGCCGACGGAAAGTGAGGTTCGAGCGGGCCCGTTCCGGCCTATCGACGATCCAATTCTCCATTCCTGTATTTCTTCATTCCTACATCACATCATTGTTCTGACCGAGGACTACGGTGAGCTCGTGCGCGGAAAATTGCTCAATTGGCCGACGGTCGCGATAAAAACGATAAATTATTAGAGGTGCCGCGCGGCTGTCCTCGAACGAGCGATAGGCTTCTAGTCCAACGCAGTGTGTCTTTCTCGATCCAAGTCGGAAAACTCGCACATTCGCCTGTCGGCTGTCAGGCCATCACTCTCCAGTGCAGAGCTCTTCTCTACATTGTTCGGAAGTAGCTGGATTGTCGTCAGTTGCGAGGAACACATTAGAATTTGCTAGTGTACCTATCCCACATGAGGAAGGAGGGATTCTCAAGAGCCCAAACGCCATCACGGTGTAACCCGGCTCTAAATGCATGAGAGACTTCTCAGACTTGGATAATGGAGCCTTCAGATCCAACAAAGAGTTCCTCGAGGGAACATCGGCGTGGGAGGCACTGGGAGGCGAGGTGGCGACTGCACGAATTACCAACTCCGACAGTCGTAAAGAGCGACTCGAGGAGCACGCGTCAAATATCTCCGGAATTTCATCTTTGTCACCCGGCAAATCGGATGAAGACGGAGCACGAATCGGAGACTTCTATTCCAAGATGAGAATTCCTGGCGGGCTCAGTTGAACTCGAATCCTTCGACATGCGTCAGAGCCCCTGTGTCTTTGGACCGGGCATCAAAGGGCGCGAGTCAGTCGAACCCGTGAATGGCTAACAAGGAGATTCCGATCCGAAACGAGGTTGAGTTTGATTCGATACGGTGTGAAATATGAACCGTCAAAAAGCTCTTCGAGAGATCCGATTGACGCGTGACCTGGCACGCTCAGCCCGAGGATGTGGGAGGGACAAGGCGAGGTCATGGGTTTGAGGAAAGTCGGGAAAATTCCTCTCGGAATGAAAAACGGTTACGCCGATTCTCACGCCCTCGTGAATCCATGACGCGCCGTACCTTCGACCGAGAGGACTTTGCAAGCCATTTCTCATTCGCTGCCAAAGGTCTTTCGCCTATGTATGAGACTGAGGTTTAGGTTTCCGATATGTATATATTGAGGACGAGGAGCCACCAGCGGAAAATACGCAAGGTGTTCGGTGAGCTTCCCCTATTTCTCCTCTCCGGACCGACGTTCGGAACCACACGTCGCGTCGTCGGAGCCCGGGGAAAGTTTCGAAACTATTGGAAGGACTATTATGAAGATCCTCTTGGGCGATCCTTGCAAAACACCGTAATTTTTCCGTCTCAAGTTTCAGATAGAGGGAGAAGCCGAGTGAAAGCTACGAGGATTCCGCGGGGGATTCTCCCTCTGCCAACGGGCGGCTCTCATGCGAAAACCTGCACCGGTTCTCCGGTGCGAAACCAAAAATCCCACCAGGTCCCGACGGAGGTTCCATTTCGCGGGAATCCGCAACCGGAGAACGTCCTCAGCTCTCGATATAGAGGTTCCGGATACCTCGGTGGAAGTCGGAATTCCTTTGCCCGAGCTGCGACGGCCCGAGAACGCCGCATTTATTTTGAAAAGTCGAAAACATAAACTCTTGTCGACAATGCTTGTCGCTCCAGGGTTCCCCCGGACGCGCGTCGCCATCGCAGGCGGGAAGGCCGCGTTTACAATACTGTCATGAAAAGAGGAACGGCAATATCAACAGTGATAACAAGACATGAGAAGAACACAAAGGAGAACGAAGGGGAGAAAAACCGGATTCGTTTCCGAGAGATTGCTTCTCTATATTGACCGGAGCCACCGACCACGGGTAGGAGCAATCCGCGCACGACCGGAATCCCATGGAAGCCTAACTTGATTGAGTGGCGATTAGCATAACCCGTGCCGTCGAATAAGCGATACTCTCGCGAGTTGGGGACGTAAGACGTCCCAATACCGCAACGGCTGCGCCTGATCAGAGTCAAGGCGGGAGACCCTGGTGCCATCCAGAGAATTCGCCATGAAGCATCTGATTGTGGGAATTTCCGCTTTTCTTTGAGACATGACTGAGTGATTGCCTTCACAGCGGGCTCCTGGTACACATAATCTTCCGAAACAGGCCCGAAAAATCGGGAAATGTTTGTGGGCCGGATTCGGTAATATTTTGCTTATGTGCAGGACAACGACCTCCCCTCGTCTAGTGCATAGAACGCCGGCGCTCGGCGCGAACTGCCTTTCTCTCCTCCGCCCGTCCGTCGCGCCGAGATCGAATTCCGAACTCAAGCCGGAGAATCAATAGAACACTCGTACTGCCGACAGCGCTACTGTCGTTGTCGTCTTCGATACAACCATTAGTACCGCACAGGCGATATTGCAAATGGATATTCATTACGACGACGCTGCTCGAGATAATGTGTCTGAAAAGTCCGCGAGACGACTCCGAGGCACAAATAAGTATTCGAATGCGACCCGGAAGAGAGTTTTCTGTCCTGATCGATTCTATTATATATGTTCGGCTCCCGTAAAATCCCCACTGCTCACCGATCCTCCATCCTACGCATGTTGCGGCAGGCTGTGTTCGGCGGATCGGAGCTATCCTACACGTTGGGGAACTCCTTCTGCAGAATCTCTCCGATCAATAAAAGGCTTATCTACGACCTGCAGGAACTTGGGACGTCGTCGAGGAGTGGACTAGTAGGCGCAACGAGTTCATGACAACTCCATCTGAAATTCCGCTCGTAGAGCCTTACTCGCGAGACCTTACTCCAAGTAACTGACAATAAATAACTTTAAACGGCGGAGCAGCGATGGTCAACTTTTCTGCAGCATCAAATGTCTCCCGAGTCTCTCGGTAGATCACTCCGTGCCCTCTCCTGCGTAATAGCCTGCATTTTCATATTCGGTATCCCAGGGCAGGAACGCCTGACTCGAGCTATTACGGGGCCCTATACGAATCGCAGGTCAATCGTCGAGATTTTACTGGGAAGGTGAACCTTGCCTCAAGACCTCCCAGAAATCAAATAATCCCGGGAGGGATCGTATCCTTGTTTCGGCGGCTTTGATAGAGCCGTGCGAAGACCTAGGTGCGTTGATCATTCGATCGTTTAGGGGGTCCCCGCACGCAGCTGCGAGATTCCAGTGCGTCCCCGCAGAAAGTCAAGTCAGAAAGCCAGCCCGAGCATAGGATAGAAAAGGCGGAAGGAGAAGAACAAAGGAACAATCAGTCGAAACTATCAGCGATTGGGGGAATATCGCGGAAGCTTCAGCTTGTCCCAAGGAGCACATCCTATCGCTTTGGGCTTACCAGCCCTTCTCCAGTTTTCTCTCCGCCAATGAAGTCGGAGCCACCGTTACTCGTAATGGTGCTTTACTTCCGACGATTCTTGCCTCGGAGGGATAAACTCTATACAGGGAAAAAAGACCGACCTCTCTTTCTGCATCTCGGAAGGAGCCTTGAGGGAGGCCGCTTGAAGACCTAGGCTCGAAGGGAAGTTTTGGAGTCTTGGACAAAGTCAAGCGCGGGACCAGTCGAAGAAAACTTGCCTTTGACTGAGAAAAGCGACAGCGAAACGCAAATTCAGAGGATCTGGGCCAGGATAAGATCTTCCGCAGGAGAATGGTCGAGTTTTCCGTCGATGTGGGATGCGAAGCGTTTGCCGAGGCCCAGAAATCAAGAGTTGGACGAACCTACCGCGGGATGCATCCGGTCCGCCACAGAGAAGCGCATCCTTGTGACAGGGAACAGGATCTGAGACGAAGTTGGACTGCTGGCGGCTGAGTCCGCCATCGAAGGTTCCTCCGGCAACAATCGGTGCTTGGGAAGTTTCCGACGTCGAGACAACATCGTATGCAGACGCTTTCTAGGGGGAACAAAACGGAAACGTTGTAGACAGCTGGATTAGAAGGACTTCCCGACTTGATTGGAGCCTTCAGCCCGCAAGATCTTTTCAATATGGATAGAACAGGTTTGTTCTCCCGCTCTCTACCCGATGAATCGCTGGCGGAGAATGGCGTGGCCTACCGCGGCGGCGAAACAGCCGGAGAGAGGTTCGTATGCTGTACTCTCGCCGGAGAGAGATTCCGACCAAAGCGCGTATGGGAATCTCTCAATCCGCGCGGCTCCTAACGTCAGGACGGAGCGGATTGGCGGGCTTCGGAAAGCTAACAAGAGAGCCTGGGTTGCCACAAAATTACCAAGACGGTGGCTCTGGAAACCAATCTCAACGCGAGGACAGAAACGTTTCTCTCATTCTCGACTAATCATGCAGTCAACCTTCGACGCGAGCGGGGATTGACACGAGCTACGCGGAGCTCCCGCTCCTGCCGCCAAACGTAGTCGGTGAGCGACAACCCCTTTGATCGAGAAGTCATTCAATCGTTCGAATTCCGCGCCGCCGCAATGCTCCGACTTCTCGCGTCTCATCGTCGATCGCTCCCATGACAAGGTAGCGCTTCTTAAACGCGAGATAATTCGAGACTTCTCAATATCGAACGGGCAGGAGAGCATGCGACGAAGCCTTCTCGATTTCCCTCTTTCCTCGTGGAGCGTAGTTGAGAAGAAATACCTTGTTCCGGAATGTTATCATCCTTTCTGTGGGATACATCAGTTATGCATTAATGATGAATCAATTTTCGACCGTAATGCAGGATGTAGGCTCTAGCGAAAAGCATTCTATCCCAGGAATATTCAGTTTCGATTTTTCCAGAAAGAAATATGCACAACCTCCATCCTGGAGAAAACTGAACTATCGGAACAATTATATTCAGTGGGACTGACCACCAAACTCGGTCTGCGAGATTTAGGTCTGATCAGGCAGAATATTCCCAGGATGTTTGCTAGGGATTAGAGCAGAGGAAGCGCGGATACGAAGATTTTCGTGACTGAGAGAGACTACTTCATTGCCCGTGCAATGCTCCCTGAGAATGTTCTTCTTTTGTTCATGGCTTCCGAAGAGTTGGAATATCCCGCTGGCGTCTTTCCGACTCGACGCGTTTCCCACGCCTCTGCAGACAAGTTCAAGCAAAGATGAAACCGCTCCATGCGGTCTCCGTTCTCGGGTGAGCTCGCACTTCCGGGACTCGTGCGCAACCCCGTCTCTTCCCGGAACGCACCCGGTTCCATTCCCACGCGAAGATTGGGCTCATACCATACATGAGTCGGAATGGCATGATAGCGCTCTGCGGCGCTCCCTGAAGTCCGGATGACTTGCTCTAATCGAAGCTTGTTGCCTCCGCTTTATTGAGTCTCCTTCATTAAGACGTACGGGAACTCAAATGAATAAATTGCCACACATTCGTCTGAAGGCGTTCCCTCAGCGGATCGTTCGGGCAAGCTCTCCCTATCTTTGTAGGCATGCTCCCAAATAATGATATCGAATTAACGGAAAAGCGCCCCTCTCCATTGTTCGGGAAGTCTGTCGTCGGAAATAAAGGCTCGCCTTAAATAGATACATCATGAAGTTTATGTGATGTGCCGGAAACTCGGGACCGGTGAGCTGCGACCAGTTCCTCGATAGCCATAAAAGCTGGAGGGGAACAGAGGCGACTGGAAGATGTATCCTCGGATTCCGCCGGGAACCATTCATCACACTTTTTTCTCGTAAAACTGACCGTTTCCGGAGAAAAGTTGAAGAGCCGATTCCGCGGGCGCTGTAGTGTTCGGGAAGTCCTCGATATTCCGCAACGCTCTTAGACGTTCGGGTGGACTGCACTATTTCGTTCGAGAACGCCTCGTTCCCCTTATACGAATGCTGCTGAATAAAGCATATTCCAGAGAGCGATGTTCTCGCTCTGGAGATTGCCGAATCGATTCGCGGCGAGAATTTCCGATCCATCCTATTCCTTTCAGAGATGATTGGAAATATTCGCTTCTGCCCCCCCGCTTAAGGAAATTGATGATCAAGCTCTTTTCATCTATTCGGGGCTTCAACCGACCGATCTTTACCTCCATGCGAGTCTTCACCCCCAGCTGGATTTTACTCGTCGGTTATCATGCGATGGCATCGCTATGAGAGCCAAGCGCGGGGGGGGGGGTGTATTGCCTCGATGCTGCTTTCTTCGGGAGGGAATCCCGATGCGATCACAGGCGGGTTAGGCTTCAATGGTCAGTTTGTCTTGCATCCAGCGTCCCAGCGGATATTAGCTGCACCAACGGAGATGGGAGCAAGGATATGAGAGGCGATCTCTTGGCGCGGCCATCACTGCATTGTTTATCGTTGAGCAAGACTTGGCAGAACGGTTCGTGTAGCAGTTGAGCCGACGAGGAGGCAGGAGGTAAGGAAAGGGGCCGGGAAACCTCGAATCGCTCGTGTGCGTCGTCAATAAATGTCTCCCTAGGTACCCTGCAGTTTAGCGCGAACGAAAGCTCCCCTTAGACCAACATAATCCTTCAGTCGAGATGCGGAAACGCATGAAGTCACTCGAGCCTCGCTATCACCCTCTTTTCCCTATCGGAATTGTTTCTCCATAAAAATCGAGCCCCGCAGTCTCGCTCGTCCATGTTTATGCGTGACCGAACGCTCCAGCTGCTTCGCGTCGAATCATGAGGAGACTTTTACCCACGAATTCCAAGCGCGAATGTAACGGAGAATATGAGGAAGAGTCGCGCACGAGCCTCGGACCCCCTCCTCTTCCCCGCACGGCCGTGTTGACAGTTTTCCCCCTCGACTCTCGGCAGCGGTCGGCTCCGTGGAAATTCGGAGAATCTTGCTGCTCATCTATCCCGCTAACTGGATGTTTGACCACGGACCCACGAAAAAACGACAATTAGGGGTGAAACCAGCCGAGACGACCGTCATTTTTATGGTGACATTGGTGAGCTAATTACACTCGGAGCTGGTCCAGCGGGGAAGGTGTCATTCTCATTTGTTTTTTCCCTCTCGCGAATCCGACTCAATCCGCTATGACTTCTTTCACGAGATCACCCAGCGCGTTTCGAAAATGTCACCTAATGCTCCGCAACGAGAGCTGGGCTTTCGAGGAGCGGAGTAGAGATTTCAGCGACGGTCATCTACTACATCGCGTAATCCGTGCTGTACCATTTTTATGCGAGCGAAACGGTGCGGGACGGCCCCATTGTTCCCGTCAAACGTCCACTTCGGGCCCTGGGCGGCTCGAGACCCTTATGAAGCTTTTCACTCTTTGCATTCCTGGCACCGATATTGAACAGGTGCACGCGTCGCCACTGGCTGCGGTCCATCCCTCTACATACCCGTCAGCCATTTCCCAGTCCTGGCACGCGCGTGCCTTCGTGACTCGGCCAAGATCTTGCGGCGACGAAGCGCTGCTCCCTGGGTGCCCTACCGCCTAATTTCAAGAAGTTGCCGATGCGATCCGTGGGGAGCGGGAATTCGATCGCGAACGCTCCGTACGGTGGCTCCGACGACCGACGAGAATTCATGTCAATCATTACGGGAATCGAAGGCTCCGTGCGTCAATGGTGTGGGAAAATATTAAACTTTCGGTTTTATTGGATAATTTCTTTCACGATACATACAGACATACATTTTGTATCACAAGCTCCTCCTTGAGCGTTACCGCGCGGAGTCGTTCATCGATTCGACACAGTCGTCGGCGAATATGAACAAACAGGTCGCTTACTGAAAATCTTGAGTCAACTCCGAACCGGGTCTTAGGTTCGAGCTTTCGTTCGATTCTATTTTTCGGGAAGGAAACACCTGGATCAACGCTCTCTGACCTCAATTGCGTAGACGTCACGTTTATCCGGCTTGAGGAAGCTTCATCGAGGTTTGTAGCATCTCGGGGGCGGAATTCTCGAAGTACGTGCAGCGAGACTTCCCAACCCTAGAGTCTTCAAAGAAATGTACAATACTAGTTCTCCTCGATGGTGGGGCCCTCGTACGACAGTGTGTTGCACCAGAAGTCTTCTGGGGCGGGTATCTCCCGGAGAAAGCACTTCTCGTTCGGCGAATTCTCGTCATCTGGCAGTAATTTGAAGTATACACAGTCTCTTTCACCGTTGTGGTAAGGCGGTGCGAGAACGTCTAGGAAAGCCACCGGACCATCACCAGCTAAAACCTGCAATCGATATCAGAGGTCAGTCGAGTAGGTATGCAGGGCGTGTCAAATGAAGCCAACGTCATCGGCACGAAAACCCACAGAGCCCGCAGCAATGCGAGCTCTGCGGTGTCTCGCGGAGAGCGATTCTCACTCCTAGACTTCATGGAAAAGTCCGATTGATGTTTCGTCTATCGAGGGAGGAAATCGTATCAACGCGCGCTCACCTCATGGATATTCCCTCGTTCCGGAGCGAGTCTGCATGGGTCGTCGGACGCCGACACTGAGATCGGATCGTGCCGCAGAGCATAGGTCCCGGGTTTAGGTTTCTTTCCGAAAAAATAGGAGAACGCACTCTGCGAAGGTGGAGGGATCGGGGAGAAGGACTCCACCCGCGCGGTACCAAGGAGAACTTTGAGGATCCCCGTCATTCCTGCAAGACATTCCGAGCGTCAGTCGATTGATGGAAATGACCGGTATTGAATTCTGGTACCGGGAGGAATATTCGAAAAATCGTCAAATCTTTCGGCACAATGCCGTGGATTCACCTGGATGGTTGTGCATCGGGATTCTCCGGCCCTGTTTGAGCACAAAAATTGTGATCGTGAAATCTTCATGGTCGTAGACAGGGATGAAAAGCACTGGTGCTGGATATTGGGGCAGGCGCTTGAACAGCGCGTCTCCGATGCCCACGTCTGCTGCCGTCAGTTGTTGCACTAGTTTGTAAAGCTTGTTGACTTCTGTTTCGTTGCATGGTTTCTTTAAAAACGTAATTTTCGCTTGCCGTACAATACTTTGTATTAATGCTGACATGACTGTCGACTAGATGCTGTATTTACATTCGGGCAGCGAGATCATGTGGAGTGGAGGAACGATCTTCGACGATATTCGACCCCGGAGACGTAGTCCTCCGAGCCTGTCCGTCGACCTTGTCAGATCAATCCGAAGCTGCTTCTCCCCTGAAGCGAGGATCGCGCTCGATTTCTGCTCCGGTTATTCCCAGCGGCTCACCCGCGCGTAAGTCAGTGCATCTAGAGGCTCGCGGGAGCGACGATTCGAAACCGGGAGGGTGCTATTTCTAAGTTGAGCTCTAGTCGGCGAAGCTTTCGACGAGAATAAATCAGGGCCTTGAGTCCTCCGAACCAAACTCCGTCGCGTCGGGGTTGGTCCAAGGGAAAGGAATAGTTTTCCAACTGAAATTTCGCCGAGGGAATAATCCAGGGGCGCTCCGCATGGGGGGCTAAGGGGAAGTCCTGGCGGCTTTGTCTCAAAAACATCGTCCTTCTCTACTCATACCTCCTTCCCACCCTACCGCAGAAGGCCTTCGGGACCTGTTGCGCGGAGGTCGGGACTTTGAGTTCGGTCGACCGTAGCCTAGGGCGGAGATCCTCTAATTTCTCGGTCGCGGAATCCTGACGGGATCATGCGGAACCTCTATGCGCCTATTCTCCGGATATTCCATCATTACACAGCTCGACAAAAAAAAACTTTTTTCGCGTTACAAAGAAAGTGAAAGCTATTTCGGGGTAAATCGGGGGCGCTGAATCCGAATTTCTTAACAGATTTTCTCCATCAGGTCTAGTTTTTCCGAAATTTCAATTTTTCGATTTTTTGCCATTTTTCGTCTTCAAAAAATTCTAGCTCCGCCCCTGAGTGGACTAGATCGATGAAACTTTGGTGGCGGATAGACCTCGGTCGGAGCTATACCTGGCCGAGTTTTGGTGCGATTCGTAGCAGTGGTCTCTGAGCTAGAGCCATCGGAAACTAAAAAAAAGAGAAAAAAAGTGGGAGAGGGACCTCTTAGAAAGCACTTGACGGAAAAACTAGGACCTTTGAAGCGGTCTGACCTCGACAATTCGATAGAGGAGGCTTTTACGAGCATTTTGAGACCAAGCAGAGCAAAATCGGTCGATCCGTTCAGTTTTTATTCGCAAAAACATTGAAAAGGGTCTCGCAGGAAATGTGCCCCTTTTTGAAAATCGCTTCGGCGACCAACTTCAGAGAGCTGTATCTCCGGAACGGTTCGTCGTAGAGCGACGATCGAAGGCGCGTTGGAAAGCTGAGTCTGAGAGCTTTCATTTGCGCTAGTCAGATCGGAAAAAGGATTAGTTGGGACGGAGATATATGACGATTTCCATTGAATAAGCCCAATTGGATTCTACCACCATCCAGCTTGCGGAGGTCTCCATCTAGAGAATGGTACCTCCAAGGGAGGTACCATTGGTCGTACGGAGCCGAAGAAAGCCGCTGTGTAGCCGATGAATCACCGCAATGATGTAATCACATGAGCATGGGTAGACCGCGGACACGGGCTCAGCGATTCGTCCCAGCATCGGACCCTAGCACGATAAGGAATTTCTGCGTAATGGGGACTCCACTACGCAGTGGAGTCATGGTATCATGGACTCTACTTATTCGAGGCTCGCAGAAACTAGCCCACTGATGAGCATTCCGGAGCCCTGCTTCGGATGCTTAACCGAAATCCATGAGTAAGTCGCCAGATATCTGGAATGATCGTCCCCGGGTACTCTGACGCCTCTCCATACCGTCCTCTAGATGGAGCCTCCGCAAGCCGAATGATGGTAGAATCCAATTGGGCTTATTCAATGAAAAAAGGGTTTTCGGGTACTTAAACATACTTACAGTTGAGCAGCCAGTCTGAAACTTCGCACATAGTCCTTTTTCGCGGAAAACAGTCCGCAGAAAAAAAATCAGCGAAATCGTCGATATAGTTTTCGATCTGTGAAAATCGTCATATATCTCCGTCCCAACTAATCCCTTTTCCGATCTGACTAGCGCAAATGAAAGCTCTCAGACTCAGCTTTCCAACGCGCCTTCGATCGTCGCTCTACGACGAACCGTTCCGGAGATACAGCTCTCTGAAGTTGGTCGCCGAAGCGATTTCCAAAAAGGGGCACATTTCCTGCGAGACCCTTTTCAATGTTTTTGCGAATAAAAAGTGAACGGATCGACCGATTTTGCTCTGCTTGGTCTCAAAATGCTCGTAAAAGCCTCCCCTATCGAATTGTCGAGGTCAGACCGCTTCAAAGGTCCTAGTTTTTCCGTCAAGTGCTTTCTAAGAGGTCCCTCTCCCACTTTTTTCTTCTTTTTTTTAGTTTCCGATGGCTCTAGCTCAGAGACCACTGCTACGAATCGCACCAAAACTCGGCCAGGTATAGCCCCAACCGAGGTCTATCCGCCACCAAAGTTTCATCGATCTAGTCCACTCAGGGGCGGAGCTAGAATTTTTTGAAGACGAAAAATGGCAAAAAATCGAAAAATTGAAATTTCGGAAAAACTAGACCTGATGGAGAAAATCTGTTACGAAATTCGGATTCAGCGCCCCCGGTTTACCCCGAAATAGCTATCACTTTCTTTGTAACGATTTGGCTGTCGAGCTGTGTTATCACTCTCTCTGGAAAACTCCCAATCCTCTGCTCCCGGTTCGTAGGAGCAGTTGAATGAGCTAATTAGACTGGAGGGGATTCCCTGGCCGCCGACCTGCAGGTGGCGGACCCTTGAGGCTCCGTGAAGCCCAGTTCGATAAGCGCTAGCCCGGGGAATCTACTCCTGATTGTGAGTTAGACCGACGAGAATGAGTGTTTCACGGAAGATTTCCTACCCCCCCGGAAGAGAGGCGGATGAAGCAGTTGGCCGCTGTCGAGCATCTTCTGCGATTTTAAGGTGAAGGAAGGGAGAAATCTGGTCTCGAGAGCCACATCCACTGTCGAGCGCCATGCCGCTGGCTGTATCAACGTTTCGCATACCCATGAAGGAGCATGGGAAAACCTCAGTTATGGCATGCTCAGCTGAACAAGCCGAGGGGTGCATGGAGCAGCCTCGCGGAGGACCTCCGTAATTGCTATCGAGGAACATGTAACATGGGAACATCTTCCGGGTTGCCGGCGTTACTACTAGAGCCCTCGCACATCTTCGCTAGCTCCGATGGTTTCTGCTCCGGCTAGGTGTCCTCCTTCCGAAGACGCCGGCGCCTCCAATCGTGAATCGAGAAACAGTCTGAGGTCTCCTGTGTTCTTCATTGGAGGCTATTCGGTCTTTTCTTCGGAGAACCGACCACTCCGTTCACTGTTCTACGGAGAGGTTCTTCAAGATCGACAATCAATGCGCTCGTCCTGAATAGATTTCTCGCTGCCGCTTCATCGTCTACGTTCCCTTCGCAAGCTCCAGGAGAAGCGGGCGAAAATCATCTACCCGCTGATCGACTTCACTCAATAAGGGGCCGCTCCCAGAGAGAGGCTCCAACAACGAGGTCCCTGACCTGGAGCTCGAGCGACGAACAACCAGAGTGATCCTCTGCTTCTCTTCGAAAATTTCATTGAGAAGTTCTCCTATCCTGGCATAAGGAGAAACAAGCTCAGTTCAGCGACGAAACCATAAAGAGTCTTCCCCAATGACTGTCGAAACCACGGCTGAGTTCCCGATGCCAAGATTGCGAATCTGTGCAGCTAACGTGGTAATCTGCTTCGTTCTGATTCGGCACTAAGCTACGATTTTCTCGGGATTCGAAGCAAACAGGAAAGACCAAGGAGCTGATTCATGTCTAAGGAGATTCTCGTTTGCGCGTCCCCTGACGTCAACGACATTCTCGCTCGTCGCTTACGCAAGCGAGAGGGCAGTGCGGATGGAGAGAATGGCACGAACAATTATGCAGCTTGGGTCGGGTCGAGGTCGAGGGTCGGGTCGAAAAGTTACTCCGAGCATCCTGTTGAGCGTTTCAGTTCCAGGACTATTCCGGCCATTGAGATAGTTGCACGATACTCAAATGTTCGCGCCATGCGATTTGGAATCACTCGCTGAGTAGTCCGAGGCCGAGCCTATCATGACTCATGGTCCGCTTTCGTGTGAGCTCGCGAGGTTTTCTCTTCTATATCCTATCTCCTAATCATGCCGCGCCGAGACTGGAGCACTCTTGATCGTCAGAATCAAGGCACTAGCCCACGGCAGGTGTCGATGTGGTACGATTCACAGTGGGAAGGCCCTCCGAAACAGCGGCCATGTCTGTTGTTGGGGAGAGCGGTGTGGTTCGGAGGAGAGACGTGTGACCGTGCTCACCCGATCCCTGTAGTTCTTGATGATCGAACCCGGTTTCGTGGAACTTCATCGACTTTCTGCATAAGTCGAACCCAGCAGTCAAGAATTGTCTTTCCTCAACCTTGTACGACTACCTATCCGGAGTCTCATTCGATGTAAGTTCCTACTCAACTCTTGAATTTCTCGGGAAAGGATTCCGGCTCCCGGGCTTTTTCCGCGCGGGATAGCTGATGATGGACTGTTTCGGAATACCGGCACCGGTCGGAAGCTATTTCGAGGGCTCGATCATCGTTTGGAAATCCAAAAAGATCGTGTTCACCGAGCTACCAGTTCGCTCGATCAGTGAAGTCTCGCATTCAGCTCTCGAAGTGGTATAATTTCTTCGTTTCGAAACGTGCTCCGCGCGCCGTGTCGCTCCTCGCAAGTCGGTATTCAGAGGACCCCCGGGATGATTCGGAAACGCCCTCCCGCGTCTGGAAACTGGAGCGCCGCACCGCTCAGACCTTTGACGCTCGTTTCCCGAGTGGAAATCGGAGATCTCCACCACCTCGCGATTTTCCGCAAGTGCTATTTTTTTGTCGGTCACATTCGAGTCCGGTAACTCTGCGACAAGTTCAGAGAGTCCGCAATGTTCCGCGCGAGAGAAATCGCCGTCGACGCCGATCGATGAGAAAGGTTTTTCCGAACGGATCCGCAACCGCCGAACATCGACCTTCGAACCGCTCTAATTTCAGATGATTCCGTTGTGTGCTGTAGTGGCCGCCTGTAAAGCGTCGAGGGGTATCGGCTTCCGGGGCGATCTTCCCTGGGGTCGTAAACTCCCCAATGAAATGAAACATTTCGCCCGAGTTACAACCGAAACGAAGGAAGCCGGTAAACTCAATTCGGTCGTGATGGGACGTAAAACCTGGGAGAGCATCCCGGACAAACGACGGCCTCTGCCGAACAGAGTGAACATAATTGTCAGCGCGACTCTTCAACCCTCAGACCAGGCGAACGGGGTTTTCGTAGTCCGCTCGCTGGAAGAAGCACTCGAAGTCTCCCGAAAAGAAAACGTCGAGCGAGTGATGGTCATCGGCGGGGCTCAACTCTACCAGGATGCCTTGAAACACCCTGATTTGAGCACAGTTTACCTCACAGACATCAACACGGATTTCGAATGCGACACCTTCCTCGAGATCGATGAGCGGCAATTCCAAGAAGAAGACAGTATCGATCCTGCCTTTCCGCGTGACATACAGGAGGAGAACGGGATCCAGTACCGGTACAGAGTTCTGAGGAAACTCTGAATGAGAGCGGCACCCCCTAGTTCAGAGCCCTTCGGGGAATTCATGTCTGACATTCCAAAGGAAAATGAAAAAAATCTGCGAGGACGCCAAGTATTCTGTTCAATAAAAAAATCACGACGTTACCCCGCGTAATTTCATTCATCACGGTTCCGAGTTTAAGTCGACTAAGGGGATTCCGGACGCGAAAATATAATATCTCAGATTGATCACTATGAATGTGGGAGGACGGATCGAGACCGGCGTAAATGACGAAGATGAGGACCAAGAGCCTTCCGATTCTTTCAGGCGACTGATCAACCAATGAATGAAGATCTCCTCTACTACGCGTTATTGTTACCCCTGACGGTTCCCGTGGCGTTCGTGTTCGGATTCCTCGCTTGGCTCGGATATGGATTGATGATCAACAACTGATATCTCGGATTCTGGCGGTATATTTTCCAAACCCTCGAAGCACGCATCGAACGAGCAAATATGTCTGAACTCGGACCATTAAGGGGAAGTCGGGACAAGAGTTTCCCCACGGAGCTCGACAGACAGGCTGCCATAGAGGCCTTCCGGAATAGACCCGAGACGGAAACAGGTTGGGATCGAGTACGTGAAATGTACTCTTTCAAAAACAGAGATATCTCTCCGGAGATGAGGATCGTGTGTAAGTACGGAGCATCCCGCCGTGACCACCGATGGAGTAGTACTCTGGTAATATTTTTGGGGTCTACACACTGGGGAGCGTTCTCGTATCTCGTTTCTTACTGTGCTTTCGGGTACGACTAGCTTCTGCCACGCAACTGAGCGCCATAATGGGATTCATGGCTGGCGCAATCGGTGCTTGGGTCCCAGCGAAGGACGAGTTCATGCGCCTCAACATGGAAACGAAATTCCTCTCCCAGTTCTATTTCAACCGCGCGCTGAGTCGGCACCAGGTTCGTTCATTCAAAAGCGATGTCTGCGTGGAAAATGATGGGAATCAATCATCGAATTCACTCAAACTCATCGTTGACAGATGAGAACTTGTTCGAAACAAGGCTTGAGAGCGGGAGCTCGTTTAGGCTTCTTCACCGGATTGTACTGCCTGGTCACTACTACGTTCGCCATGTACAATAACCGCCTGTCCATGAGGGAATACGCTGCGGCGGGAGTCGTCACCGGGTCTCTGTGGCAGTCGAAAGTCGGTTTAGGCGGTGTTGTTGTCGGAGGAGCTCTCGGTGGGTCAAACCCTCTAATGGAAGATCAGAATGTTCATGCGCCACGATCCGCAATGATCGCAGAGTGAAAGTCCGATCGCGGAGTCTATCAAAACGAAGCTCACGGAAATCATGGTGTTTCAGGAGGCTTCCTGAGTCTGCTCGCGGGCGCTGCTACCGTCAGGGTGCTCGATAGCTACGGTGAAGATTTTGCCTCGATGCGATACCAAATTCACTTGGATCAGCTGGCGGTTTGGGAGGCGGAAGAGCACGCTAGGAATGAGAAGAACGTGGAGGCCCTGCTCAAAGAAGCGAGAGCAGAGCTCGAGGAGGAAAAAAGAGCCATGGGGAGAAAGACAGCTTGAATGTTGGAATAATTTTTCTAGAAATAAATTCGATCTAGGCACTCGATTGCAATCATGATAGGATCGCCACAGTCTTTGAGCATCGCGCGGTCAATTGATCGGCTCCCTCGTCTCCGAGATCTTGTGGGCTTCCTCGGGAGTTCCGCTCGTCGGGGACGACGAGGGAAGGCATGCTCTATGAGGATTTTTTTTCGAACTTGTTCCAAATCTTCCGTCAACTCGACGGGAGATTTGCGATCCTCTCCTGGCTTCTCATCGGAGGGGAGGAGGTCCCGAGAATGTTCCTCTGATTATCGTCTGGAAGTTCCGGGAAGTCTCTCGCTTCTCCATCCGAGAACCCACGGTTCCATGGCCGATGTCGATGGCTGGAAAAAAACTGCTCCTCCGGACGGAGAGCTGCCACAATGAAAGTTCGCAGCGCTAAGCATGGAGCTGATTTTCGTCTCGTGGAGGAGGAGGCCTTCATTTTCCTCTGCGGCGGCGATCCGCGAGGCCATCGGCCGAAAACCCGAGGAAATGATTCGAGCCAGACCACGGGATCGCAAGGCGATCGCGAAGCTCGCGTAGATCACCCTACAACGAAACACAATACATACACTGATCCTCCGATGCCGTCGCTAGCGCTTGATTCTCCGGAAGAGCTCGTATGAATGTGTGCGAGACTCTCGGTGAGCGGGCAGGCCCTGGTCGGCGGTCTCTTCTCTGTGTCCTCGCCCTCGAAGATCTCCCTGGTGCCGAGAATACCACAAAGACCGAGATTCGTGAGTCACACACGCAACCGATTTCATTACTTGGTTGCTTGGAATAGCTGCCAATAAGAGGTGTTTTGGACAGTTCTCCGGTTTTCATCGACGTTTGAGCGAGTTTGACGCTCCCGGAATGAGACGAGTGGAAATATGTTAGCCTTTGTCGTGCGGGTGTTGGTGTTAGCGTCTCCCTGGAATGAGTTTTTGGGAAAATCTTCGACAAGGTGTGCAGATCGACTGGGAGCGGAATGGAGTCCAGAAGAAGGCTCTCGCCCCCCACACTACGGGCCAATACGCCCATCGGTTTCTCATTGGGCAGGCGAGGCCGCTGCATTTGCGGGCCGCGGTAACGGCGATCTGGGCGAAAGCAACCGCTCTGCTGCACCCTTCGTAGACGTCGCGATTCTGCACAGCAGTCTCCCCTTGCGCGACGAGAGGCTGAGGGCCAAGGTCTGTATCCTCGACGGCGATCAGGATCTTTGTTCAACAAGTATACCGGAGATCCACAGGTGAGTGGGAGCCTAAATAGGTCATGGATTCAAGAAATCATCGATCTTGGCTCAGCAAAAGAACCGGATACCGAACGCGTCCTTTCTCCATTTCAAGGGAGAGATGTAAATGTGATTACGCTTGTGGAGAATACGATGATTGCTGCATCGACAACCGCAGTATACATCCTGTCGATAGGAAATGGACCTGCTACGAGAGAGGTGGATTCTATGTCATTAGAGCGTGCCCGAACTCGTGGCCGAACGACAGGGTAACTGAGAAATCTACGGATCTCGCTCCTACGATTTTCCCTGTATACGATCTACGATGTAGGTACGTGATCGCTCCTGAAATTGTAGACCTCACGATGAAGAACTGTTTCGTGTTCCCATTCAGGTACGTCATCGATGCGAGGAAGATCCCGAAAAACTGAATATGACCGTGACGTATTTGAATCAGCTCCCGCTCCTGGAACAGAAATCCGGACTCATGTTCTGGAATGTCTTCTGTGCGATCTGCAATCGTAAAACTGACTTGATAAGACCTTGGCGCCGATCGCGGCTCGTATGCACGAACGAAGGTGAGGCGGCACCTTCGATCCCACCAAGAGGTCGAGGTGCAGATCCTACATGATACCGACAGGGTTTTCTTAGATCATCTCCCGATCATCCCCCATGTCTTCCCCCAATCCAGGACTCTACAATCAAACTGGCTTTGAAGACCGTTTGAAACCGGGCGAGCATATCGTCCGTTTCGACGCAGAGTATGTGGAAGAGCTGGTCGCTAAGGGGAACCTCACTTACAACGTGAACACCGAGGAGTTCATCCTTCACAACGGAAAATTCCAACATGATTGCATCCTCGATATCCCGGAGTTTCGAGACATCGACTTCATTAAAACCAACGTTCTCAGGTTTGGACTCGGCAGACGAATGCACGCTTCTGATCTCGGATCGATTCTCATTCGTTCCCAGCCGCCCCGCTCCTTTTCACGCTCTGGCGCAGCACCATCCCTTAATCGCAATCGATTGAGATTCGGGAATGAGTTCCTTTCGATTTTCCAGGAAGTGCATCGAGTCGATTACTGTGTGTCAGAAGACGTTCTTCTCGAAAGAAGACCAGGATCTAGCGCACAAATGCACCTCGTACACTTCGTACGTACACGATAAAATCACCGCACGGAACTACAAGAATTATCACTGCGCGCTGTGCGACGGTGTCAAACTGTGGAACATCCGCTGCGGAGCGTACAGCAATACCCAGAACTGGAATGTGTTCATGGTCACCCGGACCGCCCTGCCTAAGATTATAAGTGTCGACCTGTGGCCCTGGTTCAATGACCGAAATGGACTGCACGCCGACAAATGCGCTCAGAACGAGCTCTACGATGATCTTCTACACGTCTGCGTTTACATAGGATGTCCCGAACAGTACGTCTGGGTGGAGGAAGAGCGGCAGTGCCTGAATATCCTCGACACGCTCCCGGATCCATACAGCAACGAGAATCTCACGTATCAATGCGTGACCCAGAAAATTCCATATGATTGGGTCACCGATTTACGCCACAAAGAAATCAAATTGAACCACACCGGCAAGGTCCTGAAGCCGAGCGACTACTTCATGACGAAGGATGAAAACGGGACAGCGGACTACATTTATTACTGCGAGCCTGAATGGTTGTCGTTCCAGCTGGAGAGCCGCGAATTGTACATCTTCAATATTCTCTTGTATCTGAGCATATGCGGCGTTTTCTGCGTCTTCGTTCTGCATGTCGTCGTCCACGAGTTGCGGAGCAGTCAATGGGGCAAGAACATCCAGATGCTCGCCGTTGCTTCGTTGGGCGCAAACATTTCATTCGCTTGCGCTCTCCACAAGCGACCGTTCTCTAGCGATTGCTACACGACGGGTCTCGCGATGATCTTCTTCCACTTATCCATGTTCTTTTGGGCGTCTGCTGGGATTCTCGACGCGTACCGGGCTCTTTTCAACAAGCTGCCGAGAAAACGTCGGGGTCAGGGTCCGGGAACCAAGAAATTCGGAATGTTCTCGTGGGGTTTATCGCTGCTCTTCGCGGTGTTGTCCTCGTGGAGCGATAAATGGGGCGCCGAGTTCGGCATAGGAGCCCGGGTTGGGAAGCCCCTGTGTTTCATATCAACAGGAGTCGGATTCGTACTCTTTTTCTTCATTCCTTTGATCCTCGTTGGGATCGCTGACCTCGTGGGGATTATGTTCTGCCTGAAAAGAGTTCTCTGCCGAGCTAGGACACCCGTGCGTATTCACGTTCACGGACGCAGTCAAGGCGTGGAAGGCGTGACATATACGAACCGAAGCCATTTTTACACCCTAGCCGGCTTCCTGATTCTGTGTTTCGCGACCTGGACGTCCGTTTTCATGGCGGTAGACATGCAGATCAAGGAGGGATGGATCATGTTCAGCGTCCTCTACGGCTCCCAAGGTCTATGGCTGACTTTGAGGACAGCTTTGAACCCGACAGGGTTTTGGCTGTTCCTCGATGAAATCACTCACCGGGACCCGAGACACCGAGCGATGCGGTCGGCGGGAGTGCTCGTGAGTTCCGCGAAAGATCTGCCGGCGTTGGCAATGCCGGAAGATCGCTCGCACCGGGAACCTACGCCCTGTCCCTTAACTCCGAAGTTCTCCACCGAGCTATCGCGGAGGAATCTGTTCCTACAACCTCCCAGTGCTCCTGGAACGTCACGCCGACCGAGCACCGTTGCCGAAATAGATCAGAACCCGAACAACCACAAGTACGGTCCTCCGGTGACTAATCTCATCCCAGCGACCCCTCTGCCGAAGCACATGGAGAGACCAAAGTTCCCACACGAGCGACGAGTTTCGAGCGCCGTCATCAAACCGATTCACATGAACGTCCCTCAGAGCGCGCTCCAACCCATCTTGCCCCCGTCCATGCCGAGCACTCCACCGGGCTCCGCAGTGAACACTATGCGACGCTGATAGATTCCTGTAACGCTTTCAACGATTGAGAAGCGCCGATGTATAATTGTAAGTATCATGAAGTTTCTGAAGAGTCCTGTACAGCTTTTGTGATCCCCTCTGCAAAGTATCCGCGAATAAACGTTTCGGTTTTCGTTCGAAAAATAGCCTCGTCCATCCGAATTTATTGCACCGGCTCGGCGCTTGTCCCAATCGAGCGGTCGATGCCAAGTGCACTCTCATAAAACGTTCGGTCTAGGAAGGGAATTGATCATATCACAAGTATTTCACAACGGTGGATCTGAGTTGATCGATGACTTCCTTCGGCTGGTGACTCTTGGTGATAGCAGTGCCAGATACGATCATGTTGGCTCCGGCTTTAGCGCAAGCCTCGATTGTGGCTAACCCGACGCCGCCGTCGACCTCGATATCGAGTTGGGGGAAATTCCTCCGGATGTATTCAACCTTGAGTTCGAGGAAATCGGGACAAAAATTAGAGGACTTTGTAGCTTTCCATTTCTTGATCCATCTCCATTTCTCCTCGCATTTCCACCTAGAGATCTACCCGTGCCGGCTTCGGTGCATTCCAATGTATCGAGCAAGCTCTTGCATGTTGTGAAATTCGAAGCAGAAGCCGTAATAGTCTCACCTTCGGCATCATGTCGCCCATGAAACTCTGACCACCGAAACCGGGCTCGACAGTCATAATGAGCGCCATGTCTACTTCCGGCAAGACGGCCGAGAGGAGCTCGACAGGCGTCCCGGGTTTTATTCCTACACCAGCCTGAAAGTCATCAACGGCATCTCTCGTCAAGCCGATGTAGACATATCTCCCAGACCGTGTCCATTAGACAAAATCAAAACACTCCGACGAGCATAGGCTACTTCAGGATATCAGACCTTCATTCCTGCTTCCTTGATTTTCCTGATGAGAGTGCTTGCATCATCCGTTGCCTCCAAATGAAAAGTGTACTGATCCGCTCCGGCGTCGGCCATGGGTTCCACCCATTGCTCCGGACGGGCGACCATCATATGCATGTCAAAGAAAGCCTGGGGAATCGTTTGGAGGATGTATTGGGATTAATTTGCAAGAGAATAAACCATCTCAGTCCTATCGAGGAGGATACCTCAAATACTGGGGAAGAAACCCGATATAATGAAATACCTTCGGTATTCTCGAGCGGAGACATTTGACGACGGGATGACCGAAGGTGAGATTCGGCACGAAGTGGCCGTCCATGACGTCCAAATGTAGGTAATCCGCACCGCAACTCAAAAGCTTCTGAGATTCCTCGTGGAGCGACGAGAGATCAGAATTCAGTATCGAGGGACCGATCTTGCATCTAATCTTGCCGCACGACATCTGCATGAATGCCGTCGAGTATGAGTCAATCAGTCTTATTGGACAGAATCTTCCGGACGGGGAACTAGAACCACGACGGCTTGCCAGGTTCCTGGCTACGGCTTGGAGGCTTAGGAACTATCCGGGAGATACTTGAAAATGTGTCGTATCACAAAGTCAACATAAGGACATTCCCGGAGACCCAGAAAAACCCCGTAACTCGGGTGGAGCTCCGAAAGACTCCCCACGTGAGCTCGAGATCAGCGGGATTCATGCTGATCTGTCAAACGCAGGATTTCGCCGGAGCAGGGTGGGCTGTCTACAGTGAGCTCAATCAGAAAGTTAAGAAAATTCTGCCTGATACATTGGGATGCGCCAAGGCTGCCACGGTTGGATATGCCCGGGTTGGGACGAAGAGGGGGAACGGAAAAGAGGTCAAAACTACCGTGGCAATGAGGCTCCTGAGGAGGTCCGATGCTTAATCTCGAACCGATCTCTCGCGCAGCCTGCGGACCGCGATCACAGCTCCTCGAATTCTTGTTTACATCGAGTCGCCGTCGTCTGCTCTGCTCATGCTTTCAGAGTGGTGTTGCGGCGATAGCTGCTACCAAATCGAATCCACGGAAACATTGGGAGGATATTGTGAAGTTCTCTGTTGTATCCGACGAGCCGAGACATGATTAGATGTCGACTCTCGCCGGTGCTGCGCACAGTTGCTAATTCGAGGTCTTGCTCCCGGACGCCATCAGGTATGAGACCATTCGGATATCGTCGGTGAGCTGCGCGAAGAAGCGACGGTCTCCCCGGACCGATCAAGGCTTGTACCGATCAGCCTTCCCCTAAACTAATGTCCGTTCACGACAGAATTGTCTGAATATTCCGCTCGTTTGCGTTGCAGAAGATGCCGAGGAAACGGAGGCCGGAAAGATCGCCAGTTTCGGCGAAGCTTTCAAGAAGCTGGAATCATTCAGAGAAATCAATAGTGAACCTAAGAAGGAGAAGGAGCCACCGTTCGCAACTCTGCTGCGGAACTCGAAGTTCGTCAAGCTCGGAAACCCGGAGAAGAAGATCTTAGTCGGCAAAGTCTACAACGTCTTTGAAAACGATATATATGTCGATTTCGGTGGGAAGTTCCCCGCTATATGCAAACGGCCCGCAAGAAGCGCAATGTGAGTTCCACCGACAGACTCTCCGATGCAGGAACCTGCAATGGGATAAATACAACCACATGGGCGCCGTTCCCTCCCTCTGATTCTTGCTGGCGGATCTCATTGATATCAGCGAGCGAATACGATTTCATTTTTTCCAGAGACATCGTTCCTGGAACTTTCGTGCGGATACGTCTCCTCGACATGGAAATTGCTTCACGGTTCCTGGGAGCGGAGCAGGACCTTTCTTTATTGGAAGCGGACGCAACTCTGCTCGGCATCGCTCATGGCGCCAAAAATATCGATTTGTGAAACCTTGAGTAGTTATAGTAAAGAAATTCATGGAAACTCAAGGAGAATTGTTGATTCTGGATAGTTTCATTTTCTCTCATGCCTGTAGGACAGTGTCTAGGTCACGGACGCGGCCAGTGATGGGTAGCATGACATCTTCCCGTGCTCGATCCGGATTCATATCCTTGAACCTCGCACACACTCCGAGGGTTGGAACCTCGGGGATGATGACGGCGGGCTAGGTCGACGAGTTGCGTTGGGTTCCACGGTCGATTCGAATTATGAAATCCACGACGAGACCGAGAACTAGTACGTACGAATTCTCTGAGAGGCGCCTGATTCTTTCCGACGATGGATTTCGAGGGGAGGATTTTTCGATTGCGATATGCGTCATTTGAGATTGTCGAAAATTCACGTGCACTTCCAGCAAGCCGTGACAAGCGGATCGATGCAACTCGTGGGATCTAATTTTGGACAGGCCGCATGACTCAGTCAGTGTTGTTGCCATGCTCATGAATCCGATCACGATACTCCGAGTCGGAGCCTGCGACTCGCTATCGGGTAATGATCAGGCGAACCTGGTCTGGAAAGGGCACCAGCATTCATTCGTCAACCTTGGAATCTGGCTGCAAATCGATGCCCGCCAAAGAGGTTCACACGCGGTGCCGAGATTCATCGATCCCGCTGACGAGATATATTGCAAAATAGAATTCGGAGCATACCGCGAAGTCCCGACGAGGATGAGTCGGTCGATTCCCAGGCGAGAAGAGGTAGACCCCTTCTTCTCGACACTATCGACCGTCCAATCGACTCAGATCGAATGGAGCAGGAAGACGGCGGCCATGAATCTCCGTGACGGAATTCCATTCGAATGATGTTTCAATTCCTATGGCTTCGAAAACGAGCTCTTTGCAGGTAGATATGTGACTGTTGCTATTTATTATGCCCGGCTCATGCGTCCATTGTAACAAATACATTCAAAGTTCCTCCCGCCTCCTCTGTGTGGAGTCCTTCCTTCGCATAATCCCTCCCCTCGTGGGACAGAAACAAAACAGTCTATGCTCTTAGGGCGTCCAATCTCTCCCAGGTTGAGTTCCAGTCGGTCAAGTCAGATCAGATACAAACGACGAACGATTCGCTTTTGGGGCAGCGATGCTCAATGCGGATAATTTGTTATGGTTTCTAGTAATAAATATATTTACAGTATCATCACCGTGGTAATCAGTATTGGATAACAAGGTAGCCTTACGAGCAGAGCATCTAGCACCTATCTATCTACAAAGGATTCCGAAACTCCGAGGATAAAGCGGGAGCAGCCTTTAGTCCGCTGTTGATTGAGACTGATCCTCCGAAAGGAGAAATAGTATTTTGAAGGCTCGAGGATAGTTGTCCACATGCATCTGCTCAGTACCCTTGGCGTCAAATGTCGGAATATTCCCGGGAGCTCGGAGCTTCGGTATTGTTTTTGATCGTGAGGTGGCAGTTTGTGATCCCGCTTTGAGATTTTATTCTCCAATCGTCGACCACTAAGTGGTCAAGCATTCAACAGTGGATGCGGGATTAAGTTCCGATTGATTTTGCTTAGCACTTGGTCAGCACTCGCTCTCGCATTCATCAGTACACTGTTCATCAACATCGTAATATATATGTATGCATATATACTATTTGTGTATAATAAATCAACCATTCGATCGATCGATCCATTAATCGGTCAATCAATCAATCAACCAACCAACCGTGAACTATCCACCACGCATACATTGATTATTCGATCAAACGCGCCTCGAATCTCAATTGCATTCAAACATTCAGAAAGGATCTTTCCAACGAACAAACTCGCCTGTCAAAACTCTCCGAGATCATTCGATGACGACACGAAATTTTCCTTTCCTCTTCCCTCCCCAGTGCCATCTTGTTTGCCTGTATTTGTGTTCACGCGTAGTTTACGTGATTCTGTTTTCGTCTGCGGCATCAACCATTCATCTCTCAGCTCTCCATCGCTTCATTTATGTATTTCAACACGAATTCTATGTTGGGACTCGGAGTCTCTGCAGGCATTGTACCGGAGCTTGGGTTTGCGGATTCTGAGTCGATTCCTAATGCGCCTCGACCCATCCTACACCGTGGTAGTTTTTCCGTTCGCCCCGATTTTTTTCTCCGCATGCCTTAGGATCCGTCGCGAACCGTTCCATGGTATTCATTTCGTACAAGTCACGATCTCTCAGCGTCACGCTTCCGTACACTCAAGGTACTCGTAGTGGAATACCTACATCAACAAGTATGTTCGCTGAGTCCGACTGGATGCTGCGAAAGTGAAAATGACAGGCGCAGTCCTTGTCGTCCGGCGAGCTCGGCGACTCCGCTAGAAGGTGTCCGACGAGAACGAATTCCAACAATAAGACAGAGCCTTGTAGAAAAAGGATTAATAGGTAGTGGTTCACCTGCTTATACAACAGACGTAACGACCCTCGTGGTCAGTAGTTTAGTAAGTGGTTATAGTGGGGACAGAGGGAAGAGACCCTTCCGACGTCGTCTCAAACGCGATGGACAAAGCATCGACGAGAGCAATTGTAATGCAGGTAACATCCACGGCAGGTTACTGCCTCTAGGGGTCTGTGTTCGTGGATAAATACTCTCCTCGGTCGAGATCATGATGAATTCCCCAGCCGTTCATCTCATCGAGATCTCTCATGACAAAGATCAATGGCCTTCAATCACGGAAATGCTCCGATCCCTTGAAACATACTCATCGAAAATCTTATCTCCAATTCAGGATATTGAGGGAAATCGTGAATACTGGTAGATCCTCCTCGTCATTTATTATGCGAGGAGACCCAAGCGGTGCGACTAGTTTCCTGCGCACGCCGCCTTCTGTGTCGAAGAAGAGACATCTCCGACGTTCTCGTGGACCCGTTGCATTCCCGGATTCGAGGAATCACGAGATTCTCGTCCGTCTCTCGAACAGAATACTGGGGTTCTGATTCCTCCCTCCAAATTGAGGACGACTGTATGCATCAATTTGTTGAAGAGTCAGAAAAAAAGATGAATCGATGCCTCGGTGAGGAGATTATTTCTGATGAACAAGATCGGCCGCACGTGGGGGAATACGATTGCGTCACCAAGTCTGTTCGCAGCCACATCTCGACTACTCAAATCTCGGTTTCCTTGTATTTCGGCTCAATCCCTGTATCGAGGGATTCCCGTCCGGAGTTATCGTCGTTCCAGGATCGAGAACGCTCTGCACACGCTGGCCTCCGGACGATTGAAGGAGTGCTCTGGATTTCAGGTACAAACCATGGTTTCTGCTTCGTCTTATTGCGCCGCAAGGGTCTCTGATCACGGGGAAAGGCCGGCAGACGCTCACCGGTAAATTCTACTCTGAGCAGCGACCGTATCACTACTGCTGTACTCATGACAGGATCAATTATTGCATGAACGTCAAGCGTCAGACGGGAAATTTGTTCCGGATCCTAGAGTTTCCAATTGTTCGCCTCCAGATTCATCGGCTCGTTCGCTGGCTCCGTCACCCGAAGGTGTCTCTCATTGCATTATTTTCTCGTTCGGCTTGACTTATACGTTGAAGGACTAGGCAGAGCTCCCTTTGCGCGAAGGGGTCTGAGGACTAAGTTGGGCAATTTTCCGGTAGGCGTCGCTGTTCACGAAGCGCGGGTAGGAATCTCGGTGCATGAGAGTGTAGATTTGCAGCTGCGCTTCTGCAAACGTCTCTGCCGAAGGTCCGCTAACCATATTCTTGTTTATCTGATCCCGGACGCGTGAATCGAGGGACACCTGCAACGAGCTCCCGACTTAATTCCTGAGCCGACACCTCGAACTGGAATCCCATAAGATGGTGTCCTCTTCCATTTATCCGAAGCTCAGGGTGTCTACATCGAGTAAGCGCTCGGAGGTAGAACTCACTTCTTTGGGTGACAAGATCGAGATGTAATCCTCGTAGATCAGTCGGGCCTTCTCTTCTATCACAGGAGTTTCGCTCTCTTTCTTGAGTTCTTCGCAGGCCGTCCAAAAAAGAATATTTTCTTCACTGTATTCGCATCGCAGGAAATCCCTGAAGACTTTGCGACCAGCTGCAATGAATTTTTTTATTCTTGAAGAAGTCGGACCATGGGACGCTTCGCGAGCTTCAGCCCGCTGAAACTATGATAAGCCGAATGTCTCGCCAAAGGAGCTTTTAGGGGGAATGTATCCGTTTTTCATCCATTATACTCCTGTTGTTCGTATTAAATTGAAGGGCATCGATCTGGAGCGGGCTAACGAAAGGTCAAGCGTAGGCAGAGACATCGCATTCCTGATGGCAGAAAGTCGAGATTCGACTGCAACACCTGTTTCGCGCAAGAATCATCCGATTCACATTGAATCCAACCAGCCGAGACCCCATATACGGTTGTTCTCCCTCGGAGCTCTATTGGCGTTGATTGATCCCCGGTCCGTGCTGCGAATGCAATGAGCCGCCGGCCGGTCGTGCGGACTCGGCCCTATGAATCCGGCACGCGGACAAGAAGGATGGCCGAACGGAAGTGCTTCCCTGCTCGACAACGTGATCTTCGATGCCCAATGAGGGACGGGAATAGATCGGAGATAATTTTTAAAGCAGGACCTTGTGCAGCGGCCAACTTCCGCCGGGGGACTATTCCGCGCGCTCAACATAGAGCGGAGCGCACAGACGCAAACAAGCTCTCCCGAGCATAGCCCCTCCCCCCTCCCTCCGAGCTCGCCGATACGGTGTTCGGAACTTTTTTAGGAGAATGAATCGGTCGCTGATGCTCGATACTTGGTGACTGGTTTTCTGACGCGCGCGTTATCAGCACGGAGATGACCATGATGATCGAAACTTTCAAACCGGATGCGCACTCACCTGGATGCTTCATGAGTTTGTCGAAAGATTCACTCCACTCCATGATTTCTCCCAACGACGGTCTGCAGATTGAGGTTCCGCTTAGATTCGACTCTGACTGCTCGGATGATCCGAATGCAAGTCGTCTCATAGGAGACAGAGAGGATGACACCGATACAGCGAGTGAGATATTATGCATTTTTTTTATCTATTCGAATTTACATACGGGTGAGGAATACCCGAGGACTTACGGCGTGTGGTCTCCCCATATGTCAGATCCGGACAGTTGTTGATGAGATTCGCTGTTCGAATGATGATCGGTACGCATGTTCCCGTTATTACTGAAAGACATCGAACCCATTGCGTTTGTAAGTCGTGACCAAAGTCTCCTGCTCTTGGGAACTTCGCCGGAATGCGGTCGCGAGGAGCTTTGGGCCGCCATGTCCCCTTCCGAGCATCTCCTTGACGGTGCTTGTTTATCAGGTGGGAGCGAACGCCGATGATTCAGAGGTCGTTCGAAGCTAACTCGGAGAACTCGGGATGCTCTCGAAGGGGTAGTCCGAAGCTAAACCGAAGAATTCGCGGCGAAACTCGTCGCCTGAAAAGGCTGCCCCAGCGAGTGAAGAGCGCAGTCAACGCTCACCGAACAGCCGAAGGACACGCCGAGATCGATACGTTCAACAGACCGACGTCCGTCGTCGTGAGAGAATCAACAAGGGACAGATATAGATGGCTTCGAACCAAGTCGGTAGTCTTCTAGCCACGGTCGACTCGACCGTATAGAAACTGCATCGGAGGCGGCGGTGTTGGCGGCAGCACAGCCCGCCACCGGGTCATTCACGAAATAGCGCGCTGCTGGCGATTCCCACCAGCAGCAGCACAATCCGGCTCGAATCCATTGCAACACAATTCAGCGCTACAGATGCAAGACGGAAGCAGGTAGCGCCGCGACAGCTGGCTCGCGCCTGCTCGCCCGTTGTCTATACGAAAATAAACAGAACGCATCGAGGAGCTAATTCCAAGGCTACGCCTAGGCTTCGTTTCGGGCAAAAGAGCCAATCGACACGATCCAGATTGCGGTATTGGCGCCAGGAACAAATAGAGTCGAAAAAGGCGTTTCGCTTCCGCGCGAAAGAATTCACCATCTGCGCAAGCAGCCACACCAGTCCGGAAATTAGCTGAAGGTGAGGTCTGCGATTCTGCTCGACGAATTCTCAGACGCGAGACCTTATCTATGAATTTTTCATGGTGACGCTCGTGGAGCAAGGCAACTGCGATTGATTTCGAGAAAATCAAATGCCTTTGTCACAGTTCGCGTGGACTTGCGGGGAACTCAGACGGAGTCGGACTCGGTGGCACTCGAAACGACGGAAAACGTTGACAGTTTTCACCGCACGCTTTCCAACAGGTGTGTCGAAGCTTCAGTTTAGGAACACTGCTGTCAGTCGGCACGGCGCGGCGTTTCACCGAGAACCCTCCCGACGGAGTTGCCGTGGACAGCTCTTCGAACCATGATCCATGCGCGATGAAGACGCCAGTCGAGCTCGTACGAAGTCCGAAGCTCAGCCCGTCTGAGCGAGCTGCGCCTTTCCCGGTCTCGAGTGGGCTTGCCGAACAGGCTGTCTGTCAGCTACGTCGTCCTATTCTTGCACTAGCCGTTTTGGCCATAGCACTCGCTTGCCAGCCGTGGGGTTAGCGCTCACCCTCTCCTGCCGCCACGGACGAGGTGCTGCCGACGTCATTGGGGCGAGTGCAGCAGCAGGAGGACCCGTTGCCTTCGTCGTCGACAACGGCGGCGGCGGAGAAGACGGCAGCATGCTTGGAGAGGTCGTTCCGTGCAACATCCGAGAGACTCTGTCAAGTGTTCTCGAACACCGGCTTCGACAAGCTCCCGTGTGAGATTCTATTGTATCATACGTTCACGATCGCTGTTCGTACATATCACAAACAACACGAGAGAGGCGCTAGTGCGACGAACGCCCGATCACCTTGCAGGACCCTCACCGAAAAAGGACGCACCCGTCGAGGGGGACCTTTTTTTACGCAAAACTCGACCTTGACAAGTTTTTCGATTGTCGAAGGTCATGAGTTCGTTCGCCCCGAATGTTTTGGTCCCGAGTTCGGATATCATAGTAGGTAACGAGCGGCATTCCATCATTGACGAGCTCATCGTGAATTCCGCCTCGTCTCTCAGGACACCACGTCAATTCTGACACTTCTGGTAGAGGTGGGAAGCCGGGAAATAGTCGTCGTCGCACTCGGAAAAGGCACACGGTTTAATTCGACGTTGTTCAGCCGTGAACTTGCCCGTGCCAAGACAGAGTCGATAAAGAGGAGCGGGCGGTCACCTCGGCAGACAATTCGCCAAAAACGGATTATCTTGGCCAACGGGACCCGACCGACACACGAGCTCGACGGGGTAGTGCGGCAGCTATCATTCCTTCGGTTCAGTGAGTCAAATTAGAGGAGAACGTTCTTGGGAAACTGTGTTCTGCGAGTTGGAGATCTCCGATGTTGGCAGACTCGGAGCATGGCTAGATTGAGAGTTTGGGAAATCCTGCGTCGCCGTGCGGTCGGAATGGATTTGTTCGATGCGCTCCCTCAACTTCCTCGCTCTCACGCATGGCTTGTGGGTATTTCAACGCCTGCCTCCCGGTAAAGTCATGGACAGAACCTTTCCGACTAGTTTTCCTCGTTCGGCTCCCGACACCCGGTCAAACCGGATGTTCGATTGGGAGCAGGCGCATCGGGATGAGTTCTCAGGTATTGTCTCCACGGCGAGGGAAACACGTGGGAAGGGGAGAAGAGGAGCATTCTTTGGCAGGAAAAAACGTCGTCATTGCCATCAAGGCTCAAGAGGAATGAAAAACGTCGAATGTAACGAGAGACTGAGTTCGTAAATCAGACCTAGCTCCGAATGACGTACGTGCCGAGCCTCCTCTCGAAATGGTCCGCTGATGGTTCTGGAGGAGTGTTTTTTTTTCAGGAAATCCCGCCTCTCGCTCCCCGTTCATGTCTCTACGTTTTCTGCGGAAAAAAGCTGCGGGAAAGCTTGCGGAGGATAAGTGCACTTACCATGAGCAAGAGCAACAGCAACACCAACAGAAGCAACAGCTCTTGTTATTGAGGTTGTTGTTGCTTCCGGGTTGAGTTTCTTCAGGCGGGCCTTCACTCGCTCCCTGCGGAAGCTGAGCAATGTCTTCGTCGCTGGTGGGCGGGGGCGGACTGCCGCCACAGGGGGGACTCGCAGACAACGCGGGATCGCTGTTCGTTCCGGTGATGGTGATCGTCACGGGAACCGTTCCAGCTGGCGGCTCCTTAAATTCGTGGGCTCCCTTTTCAGAGAGACATTTTTTGGCACATGGCTTTCCGCTAGAAGTTTCTGGCTGCAGTTCGCGCTTATTGGACATCTGCGGAAAAGGAGAAAACGCTTGTGAGGGAAGCTTCGGGAGAGTGTTTCCGACGACCGAGCATCTGTCGATTTGAGTTGGGAAAAAAACGCTCTTTAAAGAACGTGTTACTTGTCACTGACCATGTCTTTGCGGCTGAGCGCTACATGGGTTGAGACCGTCCCTCATCAGCCGCCTTATCTAATGACTTTGATCGTGGATAGCTCGAAACCATCAGTCTCGACGGGGATCTTCATCGATATTTTCCTGTCTATCTTCGAGTCCTGTCTGAGTTGCAGGCGGTCGTTACGACGACCGTACACTCGCACTGCCCCCCTGTTTCCTTGGAAACGTCGAATCAAGGCCACAAACACGGGCTCGCCCGCGACAATTCTTGGGGGAACGAGTGGCATCAAAATGATCCAGATCGAACCATTCCTGAGGATCTCATGGAGATTTACGCTCCAGAATTCGACACCCGATTCATTGTTCCTGACGAACGGGCTCGTGAGGGAGAGACGGTCTTTTCCAGCGAATCCACTCCATCATACCTCCAATGCGATCTGCTTTTTGAGGCACGTCTTCGGAGTGCTCTGCTTTCGCTTCTCGATGACGCTCGTTTGCAATATCTCTTGGAACTCGAAGCCCAGATCCAGGCGGAAATGTTCACAGGAGCCTCGTTGGGCTTTGGAGGCATTTCTCGGACAACTCGATAAGCACAATGAGAGCCCGTTCCTGTATCAGTAGCGATTCGTTCATGAAGCGGCTGAAATAGCGTCCCGATATCTCCGTCCGCGCGGGGAACTACGACGTTGGCTGAGTTCCCCGCTACCGCTGATTTAGTGGCTTCTCCGTGCCGAGCAGCGAGTCTGCCACCGGATTATTGTTATTCGATGCTGGACTCGAATGAGCGCTCCACTTCGCAACTCTCTGCGAACAGCCTGTCGGTAGCCCATTCGCGCAGTACTTAACGGAATGTAGCCCGTCGGGTTAACATGCTCTCGCGCCGTCACGGACGAGCTCGAATCGACGTCGGAAATTCGGACCGCTGCTTCTGACGGCTGAGGTTTTCTGTTCGAGCTCAGTCTGGGCACCTCCCGAAGAGAGATAGCATAGAGTGATCTTGGCTCCGAGTACGACAGGTTCTTGAGCATCTAATGTATGTTAGGAATGTATGTCAGCGATGAGAGCAACACCGACGACTCGAGGAAATTTAGGCATATTCAGTCACGTCTCGAAAGATTCCCCGAGTCGGTTTTCCGCGGGGAAAGCATCGCGTTCGTCCCGAATGATTGGAAGCACTGTAAAAGTCGGCACTCCTTACCCGCCCTGCTTGTGATTGCGACACGATCGGGAAGTGAATCGCATGCGTTCAGGGTCAGGGCGAATCCCCCATTTCCCGCCAGGGGCACTGAGGACGGCCGTAAGAGGATACCAGAGGACTGCCGAGGACTTCAACGGGGAGGAACGAGATACGCTCCTGAAAGCTTCGCTTACGGTAATGAGGTTGATTCCCTAGCGGATCGTGATGTCGGGGGAACTTCACAAGGACCACCCATTCGCTCCTACGGACCTTCCAGTCGACATACATCGAGATAACCGAATTCGGTTCGTCGGAACTCACGAAATGTCCCACCGTGGCTAGCGGTTCAGGGGTCGAGGCTACCCGACTACAGGAACCTGTTTGCGAAGAAGAGAACAATCGAGTTTCACGGCTTCCAACGAAATAATTTATTGCAACAAAACCGATTCCGTTCAGTACGTAGAACATCGATAAACACCGCCTAAACGAAAGATTAATGTACAGTACGAATACAATAGTCGCAACGAGTTCTTCATTTCTCACAAGTTTCTCGAAGCTCCAAGCGATTCTCGAAGGAGGTCGGAACTCCAATCGAATTTCAGGGACACGTGGTCTCTGTATTCGTCTTCGTATCGAAGTATTTGTCCCCGGGATAGAAAGGGCCAACAAGGCACCGACGTCCATCGGGTTACATCCTGGAACGATTGACGCGTCCCGCGATCCCGGAATCCGATCTTTTGCCCAGCTCTCGTCTGGCGTCCTCGCGGAGACGGAAATCGTTTTTCTGTATCAAACCGAAGCCGCGGCTTCGCAATGATGTGAGCGGACGGGAAAGCTCTCTATAGGTCCTGTCATTCCCTTTCGGAAGAGGTTGGTTCACGGGGGCAGGGAAGAAGTGGGGAAGGGCTTGAAAATAGGATCCGTTAGCACAATGGTGAGAGGAGGGATGACCCTTTGGACGCGGCGGAGTACGGGTCTCAAGGTTCCGCGTGCTCGATGGGCGGGTTGGGAATCTGAGGTTCCCGCTGCTGCCAGTTTCGTTGGTGCAGCTCGACGAGGTCCCTGACCATAAAGGTCAGTCGGAGATTACGCTCCTGCTGAAGTCCGTTAACAGCGTCCTGAGCCTGTCGAATTATGTCCAGAACCCAATGGGGGCGCTGCTCTTCCAATCTGCGGCCGGCCACTTTGAGAGCCGAACAGAGACATTCGAGCGCGATGCGGTCGGGCAGCTGACAATCCAACTGGCGAAGGTAGTCCTGGTGCAGCTGGTCGAACGAGAGCAGTTCTTCCAAGAACAGGTGACAGAGGAAGATCACGAGCGCATTCAGCCGGTGGCGATCAACATCCAATGCGGAAGAGTTTTTCGAAAGCTGCGTTTGATTCGCAGACACAGCAACTGCGGAGCTCGACGGCTCCTCGAGCTCCGTCGCCTCGACGATGAGGAGTCGGACCTTCGACGAAAACGTCGATCGACATCTCGTCATGAGGTGCTTGTAGAAAACGAAACCGCTCCGGGCCCTGACCAGATTAGAGCACAGCTTGGCGTACGTTGGCGCGAACAGGCATTCCGCCTGAGCTCGCTCGACGAGCTGTCGAGCCAAGTGATCCGGTGCGTCGTCATCCACCAAATGGTCGGCCACCTGAGTCGCAAGTCGACCCAGTACACGAGACGGAGCGAGTTTATTCAGAAGCGCCCTCAACGAACCCTCGGTTGACGGATTCTCGCTCTGTCGTCGACGCCACACAAGTTTATAGTCTTCAGAAACGGATGCGCCAGAGTCCGCCCTGCTGCCACTTCCCGCAAACAATTGCTGTTGCTGGAAGTGCTCGAGTTGTCGCTGCTGTTGATTCTGCTGCTGCGGCGGCGGCGGCGGCGGTTGATGTTGCTGCTGGTGTTGATAATTCTGTCGCTGTTGTTGGATCTCTTCTCGTTGTAATTGTCGTCGATCTAGTGGTGCTTGTTCTCGTTGACGGTGATTGCGAGTTGCTGCTGCTGTTGCGTTGTTGCCACCGCCATCTTCACCACCACCGTAACCACCGGCTGAGGACCCCGTCATGCCGCCCAAGGCAGCAGCCCGTAGGCTTCTAACGCAAAAGCGTCGACGCTCTCTCGTTAGACAACTTTACATCCAATTTTCGAAGGATAATTCAGGAGGAAAAGGAGCAAATCAAATGGGGAGGCCACAGCCAGCCACCACCGCCACCACCACCACCGATCACAGGACTCAGCGAGCAACTGAACGAATGGGAGCGAGCAACCCAGCCAAGGAACGTCCAGTCAGGGCGAACGAGCTTCAGCGGCGGCGGCAGCGGCGGCGGCTTCCACTCGTTGTTCCCTTCCCCTCGATCGGCGCAGCGGTCTTGTCCGCTGAGCCTGGCTGCCGCCGCCGCCAGCACTACCGCCAGCGTTAACGCCAGCGCTGCTCCCTCTCTTCCTGCTGCCTTCTCGCGCATAGCGGTGTCGGCGCCCGCCGCCGCCGCACACATCCCCTATATGCTGGAAAGCCGGCTGCTGCCGTCGTTGCACTGTTGGCAGCAGCGGTGGAGTTGTGGCAAGAAGCTCGCCAACAGCAGCAGATTCCGCTCTTCCCGCCGCCGCCGCCGCTCCTCCCGATCCTGCCGCTGCTGCTGCTGCCGATCCTGTCGACAGCCTCCTACCTTCGGCTTCGACCGCCGCCGCCGCCGCCGCTATCTACCTCATCGCCGTCGACGTCGTCATCATCAACATCATCATCATCGCCATGTCGCTGCCGCCGCCGCCCCCGCCACCAAAACACCGTGCGCGCTCTCTCACAGACTGCGCACACTATGCTGCCGCCGCGGCGGCCGATGACGCATGCGCACAGCGAGTCGTCCTTGCGACGCGGAAATGTCATGCGTATTTGTCTTTGTTGACGGCGACGTCGACGAGAGCAGCAATCCCGCCGGCAGGATTGCCGTTCGATTCGAGAAGCAGGGACCGGCGGGCGAACGCGTAGCGCGGAGAAGGAGAGAGCGCTGGCGTTGAGTACCCGACGCATGCGGGGAACAGGCGACCGTTTTCTCGTTCGTCGGTCTCCGGGTCGTTCCTCTCGGTTCTTTCTGCCAGCCAGTACTGGTTTCCGGTTAACTTGTTCCCGAAGATAAATTCCCGCGCAGAGAGTTGGGATTCCTTTGGTTGTTTCCGATTGTGAGCTGTATCCCTTTGTTTTCCTCGGTTCCTCCTCGTCTCGACCCCGATCCCTTCCCGCCTCGCTCTGAATCGTAGTAGGCTCGTTCCTGTTGTTGGTAGAACAGGGCGGGCAAGCTGAGTAAACTAAGGGAAAAGAGGCGGGGGGGGGGGCGCGCAAGCTGACTACTCCTCCGGATGCTTGACAGACCGCCTTTCGGAAGTCCTGGACCGCTTCGCTCCGGTATCGCACACAGACGCTATCGTCGTCCGCAGCGGCACTATCGTCAAACAGCCGTCTTCCTGTCATCCTTGCGCTTTTACAGAACGATAAGTTCCCGTATTCAAGGCTCCGCTGCGGCGCTCCAAAGCGCTGTCGTCGTCCCCGACGACGGCGACAACCAGCGCCAACAACGCCGCCGATTACCGCACGAACTAAGTCGACCGAGATCGTCGACGGAAGTCGTTGTACCTGGCGATGGAGCCTTCGGTCGACCGACGGCCGGGCGGCCGCCGGGCGGGCGGGCAGGCGGACGGTCGAGCTACCGAATCAGATAGCCCTCTCATTCATCCTCGTTTCCGAGGTCAATGCCGAACTCATGGCACAAGCTTTCCAGACAGGGAAAATGGCTTCGAGGGCTTTGATACACAGTCATATTGTCCGTTGTCTCATCCGAATGAATAGTTGTTATTGCTGTCTCAATCGGAACGCGAAGAGA
Organism: Galendromus occidentalis; assembly: GCF_000255335.2. NCBI lineage: Eukaryota > Metazoa > Arthropoda > Arachnida > Mesostigmata > Phytoseiidae > Galendromus > Galendromus occidentalis. The sequence continues at coordinate 281,385 of NW_003805502.1, forward strand.
GAAGACGGTGCAATTAATGAGATTTCCTTCTAATCGACGTTGATCGCATTGCGCCTAATTCGACGAGGGCCGAGTGAACAACATTCGGAGCTGCCACGGCGGCGCCGACATTGTCTACAACGAAGTCGACAACTGCAAGAAGAATATTGCGCGGGAAGAGAAGGAAGAAGAAGCAACAGGAATGATGACGATGCAGTTCCTTCTTCCCTCCATCCTCTGGCGAACGGAGCAGGTCCTCAGCCGAGCGGCCCAGGAGAATGAGGGCAAACCGGCGGCCATGCGAGCTTCTGGGTCAAGGCCAGCCTCTCTCACTCCCAGGCTCAGCGGCCGGGTCGAGAGCTCAGTTTTACGAACGACAAAAAGATGCCACTACGGAATAAGGAGCGCTATAGACATTTAAATCGGAGGGAACTGTTTCCTTATACGGAGCGATAAAAAGATTTCGCTCCTTATTTTTCTCGGAAACGACTTTTCTGCAATATCGGTCCCGCAGAGGGAGGTTTAGCGGGGATTCGTGATATTAGGAGCCGAGTCTCGATCGACTCGAAACGCAATCGGAACGCCCGAATATCGAGACGTTTCCTCAGGACATACTCGCCGCCGTATTTCCCCGTGCCTTGAGGAGACACTCAGCCAAACGGAGCGGGGTCTGGGGGATTCCGCATATCAGGTACCTACGGATTTGAACTCTGGTGTTGAAGAGCTGTCCTCATCTCTACCCTCGATCATCGGAACAGAGGTCAATTGAGGAAAATATCGCCTACTTCATTCCCCGGAAGCGGCGAGAATTCGAGCTGTCGCGACGGGCGAGAATTCTTAAACACACTCGGTGTTTACGCTCTCGCTCCGGCCTTTTCCGCAAGCTGCTCTCAATCATGAGCTTTTCAAAGCAAAGTTTGAGGCGGCTGATTTCGCTCTGGCCGGTAGAGCGACGCGAGGGGCTAGTCCAAAACGTTACCGCTCCGTCGGCTAATGCCGACGACCGACGTAGCTGCTCCCAGCGACTATGCCGCTACCCAATACCAAATATTTGCCTAGCCAATCTTATGACCCGATCCTCAACGCTCGATTATCCGATCAGACTTTTCCTCGCTCCGTTTGTCTTTAAATGAGACTCACTCACTCACTCAGAGTCGGCTGAACCGATCAACCGACGGAACGGACTACGATTCCGATCAGCGGATCTTCGCTCGTTCCGAAATTGTCCCAGCTCCAAATCGTGCTATACCGAGGGGCCTAATTGAAATTCTGGACAGAAAGAGGAAAAAATTAGGACTGGGTGCCTTCACGCCGCGCGAGCCCGAAAACGCTGACGAGTCGGACCCTAGTCTCCGATGCGCAGTCCGCTGGGACGGGATCGTGCGCTCGGGGAACCTATCCGGAGCTGTCGAGTCCGAGTGAGGAATCGAGGCATCCATCGGAGTCCCGCAGAATGTGTTCACTGATAATTTCCTCGCTGCAGAGCGGAGGTAAAAGCGTGAGGCGTCGGCAACGACGGTGAGTGCGACTTTTCGCCGAGCGAGACTCTGTGAGCATCATCCACCGATCGTTCGACTCGTCACTCTTGCAGCCAGCGATTCGAGCAGCTACCGACGTACACTTCATTACGGCAACTTCATCAGGCCCATCCGACAGATCAATTTCTAAGAGCTGCCTGCGAACTGAGGAATCGCTGCTCTCATTGACATCGGGCTCTCTCACTCAGTCAGTATATCCGGGATCCTAGATCCGGTGCCCTAGTTGAGCTCCAGCTCCGCTGGAATCCCAGACAGAGAACATTTCCGAAGCTCGCGTTCGGAGCGCGGGAACGGTCACGAATGTCGATGGCGGAGTGCTCTCCACGGTTTCGCCCACATCTCCGCTTTCAAGAGAGAAATCAACACGTAGTGCCGATCGAGGCTTCCTCGGCCAGTCAACGAGCTGCGATCCAGGAAGAAACGGGCTCCTTTCTACGAGCTGTGCCATCGGAGATCCGCCTCGGGAGGAAAAGGGGAGGGAGCCCACTCCAGCACCGAAGACAAGACCCATATGAGAAATCGGCACTCATTCGAAAAGCAATCTCCCGTTCGAGTTCGGCTCCATGAGCTCTGCGTCGCCGATTCCGTTACGGCGGCGCTCATATCAGCGAGTTCTCGAGCTGGTCCCGACACACCGGTCTGAAATCTCGAAGACCCTTGCTCAGTGCATAAGGGAACGAGCGAGGTCAAATGGCTGTAACCGATCCACGAGATCCACTAATCGAATGCCGAACGCGCCACCAACGGAACGAGACAGATGCACGAGATAATGAGCTGATAGATGGGCAATCATGCGAGAGCAGCGTGATTGATGATTAGTGTTCGACTGCGAAAACTACTCCTCGGCTCGAGGTGCTCCTCGATCAAGTCCATGCCGTCGGATGACATCGGAGCGCCGATGAGGGAGCGATGCCGCTCGATTTCATTCCGGTGCTCGTCCTCCAACATGAACTTCACGTTGATATCATTCTCCTTCTAGCCCCGACACAAGCTTCCCTCGATGAGTCGAGACTTTCCTTGTCGATCGCTCGCTCGGGGCTTTGTCGCTGGCTTCGGATGGGCCGAGCAGACGGGACCGAAGAACGCCAAGCGCTGGGAGTTGAGGGGAGCGTCAAAAACACGCTCCTTGTTCCGAACACGTCTCGAAAGAGCGTGGAGCGGGCCAGTCAGCTTGCAAGTTTGTCAGTCTGCGACTATCGCCATTAGCGCACGCATGTGCATCCGCGTTCCTGAAGAGGCTCCTCGAACAGAGAGCGCCCCGGGCCGTTTGTTGTTCTCGGTCGCTCCTTCATGATATCTTTGTTCGTCATCCTAGAAGAACCTGCATAGGCTGATCCGGCGGAAATTACGCAAACGTTCTCGTTCGAAAGTTTATCCAAGGCTCATTTAGCCGAAACTGCTGACACGGCGCGGAATCGGGAAAACCGACGAAATACGAGAGGAAGAAAGCGGACGGCCATGATGATGATGAGACTCGAGAATTAGGAGGAAAAGGGGCAGAGCAGGATAACGGAAACGGGGGAGATGCCGAGGACAGGTCAGGAGGAGAGGGCGCATAGGGGCCAGAGTCCACGGAGCGAAATTTCTTCCAGGGACGACCGGAGAGGGACGAAACTATTTGAAGGAGGAACGCAGAGAATCGAGGATGAAAACAGAGCCCCGGAGGTAAGGAGTCTTGACATCGCGAATTCTTTGCGAATCTGGTTAGCTGGCGGGAGGCGGGGAGGAGAATAACGAAATATGGGGTAAGTCATGGGAGCAAGAGCTTCGGTGCGAAGGTAGTTTCCCCGAGCGGAAAACGCAAGGGGAAACGATTGGACGGCGGTGCGGCGTTCCGCGAGCGAGCGATGCCTGAGGAAAATTCCGAACTGCGAGAGAGAATCTCAGCATTCCGAGTCGCGAGCGGGAGGAAAATGGAGACAATTCGAGTTCGGGACCAAACTAGCTAGCCCTCAGAGTTTGCCGCTTCTCCTGCCGCTTCTCCTGCCGCCACCGCCGCCTCCGCTAAAAACGATGATGCTGCTGCTTTGGCTTCTGCCGGCACTGCAAGTCTCCACATCGCCTCGAGCGTGGTTTGCGTTCATCCTCCCTCTTTCCGTCGCGGGCTTTTCCTGTCTGAGCGCTGCTCCTCGTTTTCCATTTCGGTTCAGTGGTCTCCAACACTTCAGATGCAGCAATAAAACAATACGAACCCAAAGCGAGCGGAACAGATCGGAGGAGGGAGGGTCGGGAGATGAGTAACTATATTGATTGAAGAGGAAACGAAGCTCCTTTTCCAAAGTTCGTGGAGAGCGAATTCTTTCCACAGCATCCTCACACTTCTTCCAAAGCCTCTCCCGAGCCATATTCTCTCCAGAATCGCGGAAAGGCAATGTCACTCACTCAGCCGATGAAAGTCTAGGCTCCACGGTTTCCTTCGAAGAGCTTCAAGATCGCTCGCTCGGATTTCATCCGATTCTCCCGCGTAGCTGGGAGCTTAGAGTCCCCTCGCGGCGAATAGCAATCGCGACTCGTCGACAGGGGGGGGCGATGAGGGGCGATACGGCTCCTATACCGTGTTTATCGGAACTTTCGACGTGATCTCGAAGACGTGCCGATGGACAGATGAGTTATCCGACGAATAGTCATTATGCTCAACGCTGGCTGGTCGGCCGGGCGGTCGGTGTGCCTGCCAGCCCGCCGCCGGCCGACTTTCCGTCCGCCGCCTGCGCCCAGACGTCGATGGCCTATATAGTCAAGGCGCCGATTGAGCCATACCGTTCACTCGTTCGCTCGCTTTGTTTATTTGTTTGTTTGTTCGCTCTCTCGTCCGGGAAGGCTCGGCGAGGACTCACCGCGAATCCTGCCGTTCTCTAGGCCTCAGCTACCCGCGTCAACGCCGGCCTACCCGCTCACCTAGCACTTATCAATCGATTTAATAAACAAATCGTCGAGTGGTCCGCCGAAGTTCACGACGTTCTCCCCGAGACCATCGTCTCTCAAGAGAAACATTCGTCAGTCGAGGAATCGATTCTACACTGAGATGGTGTATGATTCCTCCACGTTGCTTTCACTATTCCCGCTCAGCATACAGGGATGCTCGGAACGGATCTGGCGACGTGTCGACGCGTGAGAAACGCGCCCAGGATCCACAGCAGCGTCGGAGTCCTGGGACAATTCTGGGCGTTGGTTGACTTGGATTCCGCTGGCTCTTGACGGCACACGAATGAGCGCGACTTCACTCCTCTGAGGCGATGACATCATCCCGATGAGTCTCAGCGGAATTAGATGTGGAAATCATAGAAGCGGGAAGGAAAGAATATATGGGATGCACAAATTACGTGCCGCACCTCGAGGGAGCGGGAATCGATGGAGGGAAAGCATGGCTCATGTGCATGTCATCTCTTTATCCCGGAAAGTGCCAATTCCAGGCGACGCAAGACCTTCCTCGTTCAGACGTTCCTCACCGAGGTCGTTCGCGATTCCCGGTCAGGAAGGGCAAATCGTCATGTGCAAGGAGGGTTCTCCCAAGCGTGCCGACGGACTGGCTTCTCGCACGATTTCGAAACCCTCGCTGACACTGAAGGGACGACTCTACGCAGACGATGGAAAGCGAGAGCAAAGCGAAAGCTCACATGTATGAATATGAGCGTTCAGATTCTTGTCTCCGACTCCCAGATCAACGGCGGGTTCGAGGACTCGTGTCTCGGACCTCCTGCCGCGTCTCCTCATATTCCTCGGGGTCCTCTGCGGGACACGAGATTTCGGGAATCGCCGACTGATAATTTCACTAGCGGTAGGAAAGCAAATCTGAGGATTCCGGTCGTGCATTATGTACTCGCTCGATAGGCGAATCGAGCGAGCGGAAGCCTCTCATCGGTCGCATCAATGGTTGTCAAGCCGACGGATCAATTCATGGTTGAGGGAAGGATGAAACTGCAAGAATATTCCCGCCTGGATTATCATCGATTGGAAACATTGTTTCGAGCTCCGATACATAAGATGATGGCTCCGCCGGATACCCGATCGGGAGACCGAGATATTCGGCGATGTCGATCGTTCCGCGGTGGTCATCGATAGATTCGTGGTCTCGCACAATTGAAGGAACATCACGAGACGCGTGCCGAGCGATCGGCTTGTTCTCCGGCGAGGTGACCAAGTTCGTGAATCAGAATTCGAAATCGAGCGCTGCACAGTCGTTAGCTCGCATCTCACCAGCGGAGACATTCAATTATCTTCCTCTCCATCATCATTGACTTTAGCATCCGCATTCCATCTGCCCTTTCCGTCATTGCCGATTTGATAGGTTACGCTCGTTGCAGACGCACTCCATCATTATGGGATGGGATGACATATCTCCAGGAGCGCTATATCGCTCACTGACATCAGTGCCCCTCATTTGCTCGTTTGCAGCAGCGGACGTTGCCTCTATTGCCGATGCGGTCACTGCTGTCATTGCCGTTATGTCGCGAGAACGGAATGTTATTGCGCGTCATTGTTCTCCGGACAGAATAAACACCGAAGCCGCGCTCTGAACGCACGCCGAACATACGAGTCCAGCCGGAGGGACAGAAGAACGAAACTACGAAAAAAAAACGGACGAATCACCATACCTGTTTGATGACTTCTTCATGATGGCGATGGATTTTGTGGAACACAATCCAAGGTTGGTAATGAATGGCGAAAATGAGAGTCGGAGTTCTCCTCAGCGAAGTTTGCACGCTTTGCAACTTTAGACTATATTGGCTGTCACTGCTGCCGCGGTGCTTTTTGTCGCGACGCGCCATCGCCGCCATCCAATCGAGCGGTCTCCCCGGATGACGGAGGGACCGCCACCGGGACTGGCCGAATCTGCTGCAGCCGTTGGCCTCAGAGGTCTGACAGCTCAGACGAGATGAGGAGCTGACTGTCGGACCGATCAAGCAAGCCTCGGCTCTTGCTCGCGACTAACGTGTGGACAGGCTGGCTCAGCGACGGTTTGATAGCCGTTCGATCGAATGAAGGACCGTCTGACCTCGCTGATCTCTCAGTGACTGACCGACCGACCGACCGACTGACTGACCTGCCGTCAGCTTGGGGTGGCCGACTAGCCGATTGAATGTCCGTACGCTTCCCAGTTGAACTGTAGCGGCTCGATTCGTCTCTAAGTCGTTATCCGTTTGCTCCTTCACTCGCTCCCGCGCTCGCTCACTCACTAACTCACTCACTCACCATAACCCTCACTCATTCACTGACAGACTGGAGGCAACGCGACGCTAGAGGACTCTTTACAGCTCGTTCCACCGTTGGAGTCCATTGGCGTCAATGGGGCGGGCGATAGCTTCCATGATCGTGACTGCTCTCGTTGGAGAGCGCACCGGGCAGATATCCCGCAAGCTCAGGAGGGGAGTCAGGCTTGGGGAGAACATCCGAACGTACGACAGAGGCTGAATCGGAATCAAAATCGTCGGACGGACGAATGGATGGACGGACCGAGCGAATGACGGTCAGTCGGTCAATCAGTTCTGAGAATCACTTGGCAAACGGGTCTCGAATCGAGAGGGAATCCTTGCGATCGAAAAACCCACCGCCGAGGACTAGCTGTCAAACTTCCCGGGTTAAGCTTCGACGCGGGTCTGTCAGACCGTTTCCGACGGGTTCGCGGGAAGTTGAGATTTTCCGACGGCGGACGGGTAGGTCGCCGTACGTGAGCGAATTCGCGAGGGCGAGCGGGCAACCGACGGACTCGTTGCTTGGATGTTCGTCCCGCTCAGTCAGACACTCTGGAGAAGAAGCATTTCTCATCGGAGAGAGGGAAACAACCTCCTCGATCTCCCAACTCCACAGAGCCACCGATAGCTAACCGGCCAGCTTGACAGCCTGCCTACTCTCCGAGCGAGAAGCCCACCCGCTTGTCTGCCAGCTCCTCTCCCTCCTTGCCCAACCGAAATATCCTACATCATTTTCACTCTCAGCCGTAACGTTAACATCGACTTGTCGTCAGTGAGCAAGCAGCTCACCTGGCGGCGGTGGCTGCCTTGGAAACCGCCAGTCACTTAGTCCGCGCGTGCCCGGCTCACGGCGTGACTGATGAATTCTGAGGGCGTTATATCATACTGTATCGAATTCCTCGATACCTGGTATCTGTGTGGTGAGACGTCGGATTGTTGCAGTCTAGTCCTCGGCCGACCCTCTTGTACATACATAGACGGTCAGTCAGAGACATTCCCGCACCGGACGAACGAAGCGTTTGAACGAAGGCATCTATGTAGAAGCGAGGAATTGATTTCTCCCGAGGTCCTCGCCGTACCGAGAGCCGGCTCTACGAGACATTGTCGGCCAGTCGACTCTCTGCTCTTCTGGGAGACTGAGCGAAACCCAACAGCACCCAAGAGAATCCCGCACTACTCAGGACTCTGACGCCGGAACACGAACACACGGGACGGGCTCTGTCGCCGCTATTGCTGTTTCTGCCAGAGTGTTGTCCAGATAAGGCGGCCCTCAGAGGATAGAGCTATGAGCGAAGCATGAGAACCTTCCCAGCATGACTCTGAATCGAGGGAGCCTCCGACCACCTGATGCGAGGGAATTATTCGAAGCCGGTCTGGTGCCAAGCGAGGGCTCCTCCCTCTCGAGCGCGGAATCCGAGTCGGAAATGTATCATCATGTGGGATCCCCTCCACGTTCGGAATACTCGGGATGAACTCGACTCGAGGTGAATGATCCTCCTACGCGCTGAATGCATCCGTGGGAATCAAATGAGGAATGCGAAAGGGACTCCGTCAGTCTTTTCCTCCGGAACGGGTCTTACCATAATCAACTCCCTTGCTCAAAACATCCCGTTCCCATCCCGCGGGAAGAATACTCTTCTGTTGCATCCAGGAGCAATGCCGGCCCTAGCTCCATCCCCACCGGACTCCTCGATTAGCGACGTACCACGACTCTTGGACTCTTCCGGACTCTTGGAGCTGGTCTGCGATACGTCAACTACCCTGCCCATTCGAAGTCGCCCGCACGTATATGCGATAAATCGAATGCTTAGAGGAGGCAACATTCTGCGGCACCGAACATTCTGGCTTCTCTGAAACACTCATTTTTCACCCCGTGGTGGCCCGAAAGGCCCGAAAAAAACGAAGGCTCGAGGCAGGAGGTCGTCATACCATACCTTTAGCGCGGGAGAGAAGGCAAGGAGGGGGAAGCTGCTTTCGGTCCATCGTCCGCGACAGAAGAGAGGTGCAGAGACCAATTATAAAAGTTGGACGCTATCCCTGTCGCCTCGACGCCGACCTGAGCGAACAGTTCTGCCGCTCACCGCAGAGCGCCTTCTCCGCAGGAAAACTCCACACAGGCACCGAAATGGCTTCTACTTTCCCGAGTTACTCAATTAGTGTGTAAGTTTGGCGATTTTAATTTTTCATCGTATGTCAGAAAGAAGGCCGAACTTCAACTCGGGTATCGCTGGTGACTATGTCGACGATCTCCTGATCCCATTCCTGCTTCTGATAGCTCGGGATAACGCCAAAGAGTTAGAGATTGAGAGAAAGTGCGCGGGAGAGGAATACGATCACGAGTTCAACTTTGAGATCCACTAAATAATTATCAACAATCATCGACGAGCGTATCAACGATCAACGAACAGATTCTCTCTGATTGACCAACGGGTTTACCCCTTCCAGAGACAAGCAATGTTCAGCGACATTGTTGCCGTTGTCAAGCTCCTCTTTGCAACTAATGTCGGCATCTAGTCCTTCGCGTGGATACGCGGCCGAATGGCCTGGCTCAATGTCCCCTATCTGTCGCGAGCCCCGCATCCCCCGCGGGCTGGTTTGCTCACTTGGAAGCCCGTTGGCGTGGATAAACTAGGGAATGGGCGAGCGAGCGGGCGTTCGTTCAGTGGGTTGGTCTCCCGGCCGTTCGTGCGTTATCTGCTTCGGATATTAATAGTAGTGTATAAATATACCTCTTTCTCCTCGTTCTCATTCCTATTCTCGTTTCTCTCCTCTCTGTCGTTCTCGTAGTCCTCGGCGGTCGCAAACTGCTGTGCGATGACGGCAACAGCAGGTCGCAAGTGCGTGCGGCTCTCACTGACTCGTGGCCTTCTAGCAGAACTTCCGATACGATAAGTCGCCGATGCGCGGAGGATCTCGGCTGAGGAATCGAGCATTTGTGGGAATCTCTGTCGTTCAGTGACTCCCTTCTGCGCTCAGCTGGATTCTCAGCTCGATTTCGGCACCAGTGGCGTAGCGAGGGGGAAGCAGCGACCGCCCCCCCCGCGCGAGGAATCCCGGAAACTCACGATTTCCGATTAAGCAATTCAATCATGAATTCAGTGTCGGGAACGATGAGCTCTGAGCCCCATTCTCGCGATCGGGAGCCACCTGAGCACCCGGAGCGGGGATGAATTCGCCGAGCCCGGGAGGAATTCTGCGCCCGAAATTCGGACGAATTAAAATGGGCGTTTCCATGCCACGCGCGCTCTCCTTAGAAGGGAAATACTCGCGTTCGAGACCCAAGGAGCCACCGTACGGATCTCGGAGCTGTTCCCACGAATAGCGAAGTTTACGGTCGTACGTTCGTGCTGTTTTTTTTCTAGTCTCTCCGCGAAGAGCAAGTTGCTACCGAACGGCCGAGAAGCAGTAACGCAGATTACCGCGAAGGTTAAACGCGTCGGAAAACTTTCACGACGAAGATTTCGTGCGTGCTCTAGCCCGCGGCTCTGAGGGATCCGTTCCCCTGTGATGTCGAGGGCCGGCCTGTGGGCAGAAGAAGATAAGGACGGCGATGACGACGGCAGAGATGATGATGCCAAGGACGGGGCGGCCGACATGAATGTAGATTGAGGGCGAGGATAAGGAAACGACTTGGCTTCTCATGATGATCACCTAAGGTCCTCAACAACCACGAATGTACTGCATCGCGTGACGGAGCGGTCCGCGATGCGAACGGGAACCGTTACCGCGTTCAGACAATTCAAGCGCCGAGATCGACTGTCCCTCTGGGGGGGGGGGGGCTCGATCCGGAGAATCTCTCTCCCGATCCTGAGGACTGATAATGGGTCAGATCGAGGTGGGTACTGGGCAGTGGGTGACATCGACCCGGCTCCTGGGTTCTGCCAGGGCTCGCGAGATCCAAGCGATGTTTCGAACGGGACCGCCGTTCGAGAAGCATCGCGTTAGAGGGGCAACGATTACGACCACCATAGGCAGAGCATACCTAGTTGCCTACGCAAACTCGAGTTCTCGGATGAGCTCTTCACCACGCAGCTGTTTGGCGGATCCCTCAGCGTTGGTGAATAATTGAAACCGATCGACACTATTTTTAGCAGGGAGCGGCTAAGAGAAGAGAATTCATCGGGCGATCCACTTTGAGCTGAATTCTCTTTGAGCTGCGGTCAATTACAAGCGCAAATATCATATCGGACCGAGAGAAAGAAAGAGGGAAACGAATCAAATCATCAGAACGAGAGTCGATCATTTGTCACTCGCACTGGAAACGATCGCGCAAATTGAATTTGGAAATTTGATGATTCTCCGCTGAACGCTCCCTGCGTATGGACCGCGCATTTTTCATTCCAGGGAAGTAATTGCCCTTCCAGACAGCGGGCCCGTGGATCTCGGAGGGTGAATGCGTAAATTTCAGACAGCAAGTCTCCGTTCACCACGCCCGAATTAATCTATTCCCGACATCTCCGGGAAATAATTGCCCGGAGAAGCGCGGTCCCGGGTCACGACTCTTTTCTTGGGAGACTACGACCGTGAGCTATTATTATTGGAGTACACTTCGGAGAATGGAACTCACCCATATGTGACGCTCCGATTCGTGACTGTAAGCGTTCCGCACGCGACTCAGTGACCGACTGATGGCTCTGACAACACTACGGGTTATGAGATATCGGCTCTTCCGGCTCTTTAATTGCGAACAGCAGTGACAGGATCAGCTTTCGTGGCTGTCGTTGCCAGCGCCGTAAAAGCCGTTCTAGCGCGCTCCACGAGCGGGCCTCCTCCTGTCGGCTCTACGCGAGCGGCGTACGCGCGTAGTGCAAACGTTGGGCGGACGTTTCCGCAGACGCGTGTATTATATACGCGCGTATATGTATTTATGCGTAAATATAGGCATATATGTATTCATATGCATGTAAGTGTATATATATATACATATGTATGTACTTATGTGCGACTAACGATGGGGTCCCACGGGGAGGTATGGAGGTCTGTGTCGTCGTCATCTCGCGAAGTGCTTAGTTGGACGCCGCTCGATGGCTCGAGTAAACAGCGGGAAAAAAATAATAACTCGCAAACAATAGCGCGCTGGCAACCGGGCAACCGGACGAACGGACAAACGAGAGACCCAAATCCGTTCATTCATCCTCTGTTCCCATTCAGAGGTTATGAGACAACATTCCACACCCGCAATCCTAAGCGAGTCACGAGAGAAAGCGCCCTGACTTCGGAGGCTCAACGCAGAGCGAGTCCGCGGCAAAGCCCCTGTGAGGTCACTGCTAACCTCCGAAGAAGGCTAGAATCGCTTCGGAAGAACTCGGAATTTCGTAGGGGTGAAGCTAAATCGGTCTAACTACGCTCAGCTGCTAATTCACATGTATGTGTCTTGCTCTACGGAATTGAGGGCCTCGTGGGTCTTCCAGCCGTTTTCATCCGGGTTCTTCTCCGAAACGTGTGGGAATCGTCTCCCAGACGCTTTCGTCGCCGTCTCTGGGACCTTCACGGAACCCGTCGTCGGGGATCCAGAGCGCTCTCAGTGGATCCCTCGCGGGTGGATCGTCTTGTTGCGTATACCAGAAGACGTATGATACGAGCCTGTCGTTACTTCGCGTCGGTCCGTTGGGGAACTTGCCCCGGTGACTTTTTCCATGAGAATCATTCTCGAGATCCGCTCCCGAATTCCTCATTGTGTGAAGAACGATGTTCCTAGACCAAGCGCGAGATTGCGCCAATTAGCGGAGCTGGGTAGCAACAGTGGAACCCAGGTGGTTTCAGATATCCCTCGTAGCTCTTGAGGTCTTACTCGGCGATCGGCAGCAACGGATTACGATCGATCTCGCGATCGATCGATGTACGACACGACGACCGGGTTACGATCGTTGGCGTTCAATTGTGATTTGTGAGCTATCTCCGAATGCGTCCGCTCGCTGAAGACTCGCACATGAGTGATCGAGCCGCTCTTTTCGAAGTCTAGTCGAGTTGAGGCTTCTCGAAGAGAGGGATTCGAAAGCTATTCATTAGCAGAGCGAGAGGTGGAGATGTCGAACACGGAACGGCGTGAGGAACATCTTGTCAGCGCGCGGATTGGATGCGCTGGTGTATTCTGACGTGTGTTTTGATTATCTCGTTAATTCCGATTTGTCGCCACCCAGTTTCCCTCGTACTTCGTAGATTCTGCTGATTTCGATCAATCCTGTTTCATTTTAGCGTAGAACTACGCTATAGCCCCCGGTAACGGGCACCAACTTCAATGGGGAGTATTGGGGGGCCAAAGCTCGAAAAAATTCGAATCTCGGAGATAGCATGCGTATGTGCTGGGGCCGTCTGCTAGAGGCTTACGCACTTTTTCCATGCGAGTCACCCGTGTAACAAACTTGTCGAGCTTATTTCTCTGAAACAGAGCGTTTGACAATGAAAATGGTGATGGCTGAATATGTCCGGCTGAGAATGAGGCACCGTTCATGCTAATCAATTTCCCCCTTATCTTGATTATTTCATAAAATACAGGCCAAGAAGTAGGCTCGTTCTCGCAGAACGTCGGAACGAAGACTCGGAGGCTGAAAAAACTGAGGGCAAGAAACCCTCAGCATACCTTGATTAGTCCTAATCAACTGTTCTGGAAACGCTATGTCCATTGATGGACCCAGAAATTCCCTGTTTCTGATTTTAAACATATATTTGGCGGAGAATCTCTCCTCCGCTAGAGATGGATCTATTTCTTCAGGATCGCCTCAGTTTTTGCTAAATTAATCGTTGAAACTTTCCTCGATTCTCCCTCCACCCTGCGATGATGTTGAAGACAACTAACACCTCCGGTTGAGGTTGTACAATGACAGCGAAAACGATGTGCGCGCGTTCTTCATTTTTCATATCTCCTCTTATGAGAATGGACTCTCGTCGTTCATTCTAGCCTTGGCTACTACATTCGTGCGTTTCCTTCCCTCATTGGTCGATGTCGATGGTCGTGGAAGGACACCGGCGGAGAACCTTCTGACTAGCAAGCTAAGGATGCCGGACTCCGTGAAGAAAAAAGAACGAGTTGCGCCTAATACATCGTCAGCCATAATCCCGACATAAGAAAACGAACAGTGTTCAGACAAGCGATAAGAAGCAGATTCCCGTAGCAAACAAGGGCGAGAAGTCGTAGTTCAGTTCAACCGAAGTGGTCCTCAGGAAATCACCTGTCAGGCAGGACGCAACGTGGTGCTTAGAGAATCTAGCCACGGCGGGCCGTACGGCTTAGCGGACGATTGGGAGGGAGTGGTTCACCCAACGATAAACTTTTTAGACGGTGCTGTCGTCCGGCGTTGGGACAAATCATTCCAGAATGAAGAGCTCTCTTTTTCGAGTGCCGCCGCCCAGTGATGGTCTCGAAAAGGAGGATAAGGGAAGCCATCCTTACAATGCCGAATCATGATCATTCTAAGGTTTCGACATTCCATTAAGAACCTCATTTTATTCGTCTTCAACTAATTCATCCCCATCATCGTCTAGATGCGGATGCGCGGCCTCGCGATACTCCAAAAATCCTCCATCGGACATGCAATGATTGTTCCTTGGGATCGGCAATATGAGATCTCATCGAGAGAGCAGATCATGTAGCAGCGTTTCTCCTAGGCGGACATGGTCATGGTTCCATACGCATAGTCGCGATGTTCTTTAATCCTTATATCCTCCACGAGGAAGCGTGGCACTCGGTCATGAACCGGTTGCCGTCCGAATTGCGGGTTGCCAAGCGGAAAACGACGCCGCACTCGGTGCAGATATCGGACCGTATATCCGATTGAAGTTTGTCGGTTGAGTAATAAGTAGATTTTGATGTCATTCGTCAACATTTCTGAGTTTAGAAAAGCCGATGTCTTCGAAGGTTGCTACCGACCGAATCCCGTTCCCGCAGTTGAGTTCTTTGATCTCGTTTTCCTCAAACTAAAAAAGCGTCTTTTGAACAACGGCTGGAGGAAATCTCGTGATACCCTTCGTCGACCGGAGGGTAGTATCGAAAATCTTTCGCAGATCTTCTAACTCACCGAACTACGTGTTCCGCGTTCACGTAGTTCTACGCCCACAAACCGCCTGAGTCCCTGACTCGGGCACCCCGGGGATTTTTCACTGCTTCTGGCAACGCGGTTTGTTAGGTCGATCCCTTTCGGAAGCTCCACGCTGAGGCTCCGGGGATTTTCGGGAGACACATACCGGCGCGCCCGGTGACGATCGAGCTCTCATCACTGAGGAGAGCCTCTCTCCGAGACGTGGATCCCTATGTCTGGTCGGCTGTCCTGGGCCAGGACTCCTGGCCGAGTACGGAGCCTTTGAGGACCCCGCGAAACATCAAACGGGCATTTAGAATGGTCTCAAACCCTTCAATCGGAACCCCGGGAGCAGCGAGGACTCGGTGCGGTCTAAAGCGTTCGAGGACTTTTCGTTTGACCGCTCCGAAATCGTCCAGCCAACGTTTACCTTTAATCTACTGAAGAGCTAATCGATCCGGGCATCTAATTAATTCTCTGAGCTTGCTTTCAATTATGAGCCGTGAACAGCATTTCAAGCGGTTCAGGAGAATGAATGCTCAAAAGTCATAAGCGCAGAACCGAGAGGAGATCCATACACCGGTTCGCTAATTGAGTTCAGAGGCGACGAGGCGAGAACACAGAGGGCACAGCACGTGAACATTTTCGAGGGTTCGAAACGTCGGGAGTCGACTCGATGGGATTCGGCGGTCCCGTAGAAGGCTATCCTCTGCCGCGTCGGCATCGCGAGCCCTCGCACGGCGACAGCAGTCAAAACTCCAAGATCAACTTGGTCACGCCTTACGCGGACAACGAGGCGAGAGCTCGCGTCTCCTCTTGAACCTCAAGCACATTACTCGCGTGCTTGTGCGCAGTAAACTTTACCATGCCGCACGCCCTGCTCCCACGCTCGCGTGTCGCACACCGCCTAATGTAACACCGTGATCACCAGGCTTGAGCCTCCGAAAATAGCCGCTTGACCTCAGTTTCCGGGTGGAAGATGTCTTCAATTGGGAATTGACATCTCCGCCGAGCTAGTGGACGACAATCTCGATCCCGGCTGGAGAGCTCCGGTGTCCTCCCGGAGTTCGAATGCATGCGGAAGACCTCGAAGACCAGATGGACCAACGGATCCCCAGCAACAATTAAGCATAAATCTCCCAGGTGTTACTTCGAATCTCAGGATCCAAGTTGTGGCCCGGCTCGCGGCGGCATATTGCCAGACGAAATTGGGTCAAGGCATCTCGACCTGAGTTTCCATCGGATCGAGGTTCCGAGAGCGTCGAAGTGGGAGCTGAGAACTCTCCGGGAAAATAGATGAAATTCCGATCGCCTGGACAATGCTCCGTCTCCAGGCAAGCACGATCTTCGAGAGAAATTCCTATCGCTCCGAGTCGAAATATTCAAAGTGTTCAATCGGCATTCGAAGTGAATCGGCACGATGACAGACAGTCCGTAGGGCTCGTCAGTGAGTCACTCTTCGGATCCATTCGTATGACGAGATGTCCCTGCAGCCCCCGCTCCCTTCGATGGCCGCGACGAACCTCCGTCGCCTAATCGCCTTGGCCTCATCGCCGAATCACGAGCACTAATTCGCTGGTGGACCTCAGAGCCCCGTCCACGGGGGATTGGAGGTGAGCGTTCGTCCGTTCGTTCCGGACCGGTGGTCCACTTATGCTTGAAGCCGCTTGGAAAGTCGCAGCGGATGACGTTTTCCGTGACTCAAGCGACGTGTTCATGAGCAACATCCATCCAGCGTCAGATGGAGATCGTTCAAACTCCACGGGTGGCAAACGATGCGCGTAGACTTGGAATTCGACCTTCGATACAATGAGTGCTTCAACTTCGAAAGGCCCGGGAGCTTTCTTACGGTCTCGGAGAGAAGTCGGGAGCGCTCGGTCACTCGTTCCATCGCTGGGGAGGGAACAGCGGGCCCGCTGTCCGTCTGTGATTCAAATGAGTTCTAGTGGTTCCGATTAGGGCGCCTATTGTTTCTATGGCATCGAACTTGAAACAGTCACAGAGAGAAACTCTTCGACGGGAGCCCTTATCCGAACTTGCACAATGAGTTAGCCAAAGTAGTGCCGCTTATTGTTACGGGACCTCAAGTCCTCCCCCGAGCGCGGCCAGATGCCTCCGTTGTGTACGCATTGCACCACAATCTCGACGGCGCTCTGTAGAGGTCAGATCGAGGGACCCAGTCAGACGATAATCCTCCATCGATGAATGAAAGGAGAGGCTCAATGGTCCTTACGCGGTCCCGGAAAATTCTGAGCGGACGGACGGGAGCGGTATCAATTCGAATGAAACAACAAGGCTCGACTCCGGCGGTGAATATTCAGTAGGGATCTCCCAGTATGCCCCGACTGATTTTCGGCGGCAGACAACTGCTCTGAGTGTCGGGGATAATGCCGAAGAGCTCGAGATAAGTTTGGAGAGCCGCGGATTTCCCTGAAGTGCCGTAGATCTGGCGGAGGAGCCATGCTGAAAGAGAGAGCGGGACGCAGGACTCCTCTGCGGAACATCCTCGCAGAATGGATAAGGGAATTTTACGAACTGTCGATTCGGAATCGTCCTCGTGGGGAAAAAGCACGGATGCCTGATGTCGAGCTGGTCCGACTCAAGCGAAACAGGCTGGAGACAGACGGACGACGAGCGAACGCACCGACCAACGACGGAGGAGAGGGAAGCTTTAGCAGGAGGGAAGGCCATGTTCGAAACTGGGTCAGTATCACAGAGCTGAGACCTTGCCCGATTGGGGTAACGTTGAAGAATTTTTTCAAGCACGCACACGGCCACACTCACAGGCTCACTCACCTCTGGCGCTTTTTTCCTCCCACTATCTATGTCTTGCTAGTTCATCCATCAATGGGGAACTTTACCACGCGTCGAGAGCCAATCGAACAGTGGGGAATATTTCCCCGTAACGGAACAGTCTGAACACTTGACGAGCATCAACCTGTAGATAGGCACTACCGCACGGTGTCAACTCGCGGGGACTCACCGTTCGTTCGGAGTTTGATATCCTTGGTTTCAACTGGTGTCGGGGACTCGTCTGACCCGCCTGACAAGAGATCGGACTGGAGAGGAATTCGGTTTCCTCCCGTGTTCTTTTTTCCGGGAGCGTTGCCGCACTGATGTCACTCCACTACACCTGCTGTCGTCGCTGTAGACGGGGTTGGAACGTCAGTCTCCTCAAGCGGCTGCTTTCGTTCGTTTGCTCCGCTTGTTCCTTCCCGAGGCGTCAGTCTCGGCGTAGGTACTAGGTGTACCGATGGAAAAAAACCTTTCGAACCGACTGCTGGGGGATGAAACCGAAGAGGCTCAGGATGTATCCATGTCTTCTGACGTCACCTCCTACAACAGACACACCTCCCTCGTTTCGACGAAAAAAACGACAATGCGGGCCAGCGATCGCCGCCAAAACCAAGCCGAACAATATTTGTCGGTTCGAACCGAGGGGAAGAAAGGAACGAGCAACGCAACGTCCTGAAGATAGAGAGAAATAGTCGAGACCTTGCTGCCTCGAGTTGGGGTTCGGACGTCGGGTGGTGAGGGCCGGAGCGCTCGGGGAAGGGCCCCGCTGGAAAGAGGCAACGGGCTTTTCGAGGCCGCTGCCGCCCCTCCCGGCGCGCCCGCTGGCTAAACTGGAAAGAGGTAGATCACTGAAGAGGTAGATCAGCAGAAGACCGCCGCCACCGACGCTCCGGCCACCGCCGCCGCCGCGCCCGCCGGGACCACCCCTGTCGCTGCAGCTGGTTCTCGACCCGCACTTGACTCTCTGATTCTCGTCGTCGCCGCCACCGTCACCACCGTCGTCGCTGGAACTCCGGCCTCAACGTTGAAATGGAAGACCGCCACGGCCAACACGAGCACAGACACCGTTTAAGATCGACACTTTCACGGAAATTACGGTGGCGGCAATAGCTTCCTGTGATGAATTCCCATCCTGGTTCTCACGCTTCCCGAGATCGCGGATCGCTGAGGTCACGGCAGTCGGAGCGAAAGGAACGACTCGAACTCGACCAGCATTGTGAGCATCACTTGGCCAGAGCGACGACGCGATGCAGAGAACGTCTCTCCGTTTCGGTCAGACGCTCGGAGACAGCACCGTGCGGATCGACGTTGGAGACGGCCTCTTCCATTGACTGCACCGTCAGTTCATCCACTAATCTCGAGATGAGGAAAGGGAGAAGAAACAGCGACAACTTGAAGAAGAGAAGCTCACGGAGCAAAAGGAACAACAGACGTGCACCCATTCACTCACTCCTCCTTACACTCTCTTTTATGTACACAACAGAGACTACGAGAGAAACAAGGTGCCATCACACGGTTTCACCGTGATATCCGGTCAGCTTGGCAATTCGAAGATCGATTCGCAGTAGACTCCCGTTTGGAATCAGCTTCCCTCTTGATGCAGGAGCCCTGACTCTAGAATCGTGTCCAATTCACGCTTGTCGTCCAATCCTCAGTCTCCGAGGCCGATTCACGTGGAAAGTCTCCTATTCAAGCCATTTTCACTTCTCATTCTCAGACGGACCCGATGTGACCCGGAACAGGAGCAGGAAGGGGGGCGGAAGGTTTGTGGAAGCGCAAGTTCCCGCACTTCCGATTTGGTAGAAGAACGGAGGGTAAAGTCAGGTTTTCCCTGCTGTCTATCCTGAGTTATTCACTCATCGTGATTCAAATCAATATAGTCTTAATTTTCATTCCTCAGTTCTAATTGGGAAACGCTCCTTCCTCGGTAGATTCGATGTACTAAAAGAGATTCTCCATCGGATTCTGTGGTTATTGGAGGCATACTTCCGTTTCTGGAGAAACAATTCGCAGACACGACGGTAACGCTCTCCTGTACGGTCAGGACGGGAATGGATCAGTCAGAATGATTCGGAAGCGGTCCGGGCGGCGCGGCGCTCGAAAGAATAGTTCGCAATAATAAAGAAATTGCGGAGACTATTCGAGGATGGATCGGTGGCTTTCCCTGAGTAGCAGTTCGGAATCGCCATCGTGAGAGCTCAAACTTTTCACTTCATAGTGACATCATCGGCAGCGATCGCTTCCATCGGAGCACCCACCACGAGGGTCGGCTAGGCACAAGTGGATGCGATCGGACGATTCTCCCTGGTTTGGGGCATCCAAACATCACGAGCGCACACCGCCTGCCCGCACCTCTGATTCCTTCACACTCGTTTTCCCGCTACCGCGCTGTATCACATTACTCGTACACAAATTCTTCCGGAGAACAGCGACGCTCTCATATTGAACCGCTCTTCCCCGGGGATTCACTCTATCGGACGATGCTTCGAGAATTGTACATACTCCCGCTGACAAATGTTCCGAATGAGAAGGCAGCGACGAACGTGGGCGTGCACCTGCATCCTCACCGATAAATCCCCGGGAAAACGACAGGATTCAAAGGGAATCGTTTGGGTATGGATGTATTCCCGATCGTTCTACGAGTTCACTGGGATCGCTAACGAACAGCCTCGGAGACGTTCTAAGGCTGCCAACCTAATTGTGACTTCCAAATCCTTATATTGCTTAAATAGTCGGCAGAAAGATTCGTCCTTCCGACCTCTGGCTCGTGGAGCGTCCCTGTCCCTGGACGCTATGGAATGACGAAATAGGGTGAAAACGGAAAAGGTAGAGTCTCTTTCGCAGTAGACGGCACGCTTGCCATAGAAGGGCAAGACCAGCTTACCACGTCGGCCGTCCAGACCGACTTCACGTGCTCAAAAACTCATTTTGCAGCGCAAACGTGTTTCGTTCGCGAGGCTCCGAGCTGCTCGACGTACAGATTCAGAATCGAAGCTCTTAGAGCTAGAAGGGATATGTCGTGGCATGTCCTTTTCTCGAAGGCGAGTTCATCTACCCCCGGAGCTAGTTCATCGGACATTGGGATTGAAATCGGCTCGCTGGGCAATTTTATCTGAGATGCTCGGGAACCCCCAAGTCCGTTCACGTTGAGTAGCTCAATGGGGAGCGTGGATCGGGTTTTTTCACCGAGCCTAGATCTCCTCCGGAAGAGCCTAGTTGCTGCCGAGCCCGCCATCTAAGGCATGCGCCGGAAGACAAGACGGGAGAATAATCAGATGGAACTCCTTCCACGGCCCGGACCTCCTCTCTCAGCGATCCTAGGTACAACTCTAACAGCACCCAGAGCGAGAGATTGGTAGTACAACTGACGAGTTCCAGAGCGAATTCTCGAGTCGTAAGAGGGTGCTTCTAGGGCGTTCCGACACTCTGTTCATGACCGTCAATCTCGGAAGGGGGAAGTGGTTTGATTCCGGAGATGCCGGCGATGCGATCCTCTTTCGGCCTCTAATAGGAATCGAGTCAGATGAAGGAAATCACAACGGTAGACGGAGGGGTACCTACTTCCGAATTCGGAGAATATGATTCTGTTTCCTCTACTTCCACCTGGAAGTCCCCTCCGACTCTTCCTCCTTTCTAGGCGTACATCATGACGTGGAGGTAATGTCTCGCCCTCGATTCGAGGGAAAGAGAGAAAAAACTCAATGTGTAATTCGCCTCAGTGTATTTCCATGATCCAAATCAATTCTACAATGAACAGGTTTCGCCACCCACAACGTTCAGCAGGCTACCAGTTCCAGTTTGGGGTCATCTCTGAAAAACGAGGGAAGCTCTTCATTCATTCCACCGGGCCTTCACCGAATCGGAGGGGGTCGGTTGTCAGAATCCGACTAATTCGATATTATAATGGGTTCCTAAGGAAAGATAGAAAGTCTCCGTACCGGTCTGTTGCTCAAGTGACGTCCAAAAGTTGCGGGGTTATTCTCTTGAAGAGGACTAGGAGCTGTCATGAGGGGCGTGTCAACTTTATGACCCTGGAGCTCATTGAGTTTTTTATTCAGCCACTGAATGACGCTATCTTTATGGGCAATCTGCTTCTGTAAATACCACATCTCGATTGAGTCGTCTCGCATGCTGATGTGCCGCGCGGTTGGAGAATATACTCCGCAATATTACTTTTCCCGCGGGTTCGAATTCAATGATTAGTCTCGGGGTCCGAATCCCCGTACCTCTAATTGTAGCAATCGAGGATCATCACTCTGACCCTCGAGGTTCTTCCGAAGGGTGCGCAATTCTTTATCCTTCGTCTCCAAGAGTTCTTCTTGCTTCATTATTACGTCTGAACGGACCTTGAGCTGCAAGAGATGCCTTCCGTTACAATCATCTCCCGCCATTACTCGAAGAAATCCCGGACGGGACTTACCTTCGAATGGTAGGTCTTTATCTCCGCCTGTAACTTCTGAATTATGTCGTTGGCTCGGAGGATATCTTCCGACATGGTTTTGATGCCTGCATCTCGTCGCTCGACTTGACCTTGCTTGTGCTCTAACGACTCTTCGAGATGCCTGGAAGGAAGAACCTTCGTTCGAGGACTTTTCCGTTCCTCGGTTCTCCAGAGAGACGCGAAATTGACCGGTAACGGAATTCTTGCATCATATCTGAATACCTTTTCTCGGAATTCAGTTTGCAGACTGTACTCCTGGCCGTTTCGAGATCAACTTTCACCTGCGCGAGTTTCAGTCGAAGTTCGGCGTTCTCCTTCCCCGGATCGGTGCGATTCAATATATCGAGTCTATCCTGGAGCATACGATTCGTTTCTTTCTCTTGGGATAGACGTAGCTGTCAGGAAGCAAAATGACTTATTTAGTGATTGAGAGTCAACGCCGGTTTCTCCACGGGAGGGGCAGATTTCAAAGATGGGATGATACGCAATCAACACGCTCGTCGCCCTATCCCACGCTCGGATAGAAGAATTTCGGACAAAACTTGCTCGCACCTCGACCTGTTGGATTTCAGACTGAGACTCTCGGATACGGTTCTCCAAGGAAGCTTTCTGGTTATCAAAAGACTTTATCTGCTCTTCCAGCGAATTCAAACGAGACCTCAGCGAGGTTTCGATATCAGTTTTCTCGAAGCAGAGTCGATCCATGCGGTCCTGAATTTCCTGGAGAATAATTGCTCGTTTTGACCTAGGCAGTCGATCGACGCGGACGTTCGAGGAGCGCCGTCATCGGAGGGAAATCCTTCAGTGATGGTCGGGTTGATCTTACGCGATTTAGGCCGTCCGTGTCTCGCCGAACTTCCAGGTTGACCCGCGAGCGCAATTGATTCATGTCGTGCTCGAAATCGCTCTTCATCTTCTCTATCTGTAAGCGTTGACTCTCCATCTGACGCTCGTACTTGTTCTGTTGCTCGTGGAGTTTCGCTTCAGCCGCTCGGAGACATTCCTCCGCGCGGTCCTTGTCGAGCTGCAAGATATTCCTTTCGATTAGTATCACCGAACTTCTAATCTTAGACAGGTTCGCGGGTATTGAACTTCGGCTCGCTGTATCTGAAGCCTGGACGAGACCGGGAACGCTACCTTCAAACGCGTTAGTGTTGTGATCATGTTCTTGCGCACATTGCCTTCGTCTGCTTGGTTTAGCCGGATGCTGAGGTGAACCAACTTCTTGAATCCATTGACTTCTGTGATGTCCAACACGGCGCTGTTCGATATTCTCTCCGGACGCAGCTCACATTGGTAACTAGAATTACCGACGCTCCCTGTGAGAAACGACACGCGAGCGGAACCGCGTCTTCGCTAAAAATCCCATTCAGACTCACCGAGGCGATGCCAACGATTCTTCGCTCGAACACATACGGAGAAGTTCGACCAATGTTTGAGGAAACGCTGCGAACTCGATAATGAGATGCTGCTGGATCTTCAAGCTGTAACGGCAGCGAAGGCTAAGACTCTCAGCACAGACTGAGTGTGCGGGAGCTCCTTAGAGTGGGAGATCCCATCAGGAGAACATTGTGCTTGTGGGGAAATGCCGTCGTCCTCGTATGGGACTGATTCTCAGAGCTCATGGCAATGCATCTCCCTCTTGGGATTCCCTCTTGGAAAACAAATATGTCTCGTACCGCTGGAAGACTTCATCGTTGATTTGTGCTGAGTAACAAGCGTATGGATCGTTCTCGTCGAATAAATGGAGCTGTACGATTTCCGCCGAGAACGGGGAGACGTCCGTCGAAAGCTGTATCTGGAGTCGTAATCTGCTGCTCCTTGAAAGAGTAAGCATGAATGCTTTCGTTAACGAATGTGACCGCAGCGAGCCTCGTAGCGATGGATACTTAAGTGATCAGGAGTCTGTGAAGCAGCTGCTCCGGGGAGCTATACCGTCTCGGAGCCAGCTGACCCCGACCAATGAGAATCAGACCGACACCGCACCGGTCGTAGATGGGACGGAATCCGTCATACGAGAGAGGCCTCCCTCATTGATTCAAAAAGAGGATAACGGACGGCGTTTGAAGCCACTGATCAATGAGGCTCATCTGAGAGCAGGAAACCTCAATAACTCGCGTTGGGAAATTATCCCATTAGGTCGATAATCCCTGTTCCCGAATACGCTCAATATCGAGAAGTGTCATATATTACCGTTGCCGATAGCGCGTTCGAAATTCCGTTAGCTCAGAAACATCGATACGCAACGAACTCATTGGCCCTCGATCGGGTTCGCCACAGCGAAAAAAACTGAGAATCTTTCTCTCCGAACTCACCGATGGGTGTCATCCTGCACCCGGACCTGGAGACAGGCATCAAACAAGAACCTGTCGTCTTTGGGCGACAAAAAGTTGAACATCGTGCCTTCTCAGCACCGGCAAATAGGAGCCGTGACAAGCCACTGATCTCACTCACAAGGACGACTTCATCTCTCTCAGCAGACTGGAACAGATTCCCCGCGGCTAGACGTGTAGGAACGACGTCGATCCGAGCTAATCGAATCCGCGCCACCGATGCCCGTCGTGTGCGAGAGCATGAAACAACAACGGCGAAACGGCAAGGGAAACCGCGCTTCACGTCGAGAACCGTACAGTAAACCCCCTCTTCGATTATGCTGGTTCGCCCGTAGAACTACAACGGGGAGGAACCCAGGGACTCTGCACCGAAAGACCTGGAAGCGTCTCGTTTTCGTCAAATCCGTGAAGACGTGATTCGCTCACGTTTGGGGAGAACTTTCGAATAGGAGCGCGTCGCACTCTTTCCTACGAGCCGACGACACGGCTCTCTCTCCCTTCTCGTTCGCGGTAGTCCAATATCCTCATGGAATCCCCTGCAAACGAACATTTTCCAGACTGTCAGCGATCGCCGAGAGAGCCTACTATCAACTCTTGACGAAGAAAACCATCGTTCACACTTCGCTGCGCGTGACGTTGAAGAGTGAAAGCGCGGGCGTTGTCTCGAAGACCCAGATGATTCTTGGCCCATAACAAATATGGCGACACGCAGGTCTTCTTCTTGAATCGAGACGGCTCATTCTGTGCGACCGCCGTTCGTCGCCGTTCGCTATTTCTTGGATGCTGTGATCTCTCGGAGGTAAGTCAATCTTCCATGATCCGGTTCTATCCATCGGCCTCAAGAAATCGAGGCAGAGAACCTTTGGACTCAGGCAATCGAAGGGAATGATAGGAACGATGCCGACACTCCATAGGTCGCATGACAGCTTTCGGAACGTGCGCGAAACTTTCGAATCTGGCCCAGTGGCCTGAGATTTGAACGCCAAGTGCCCCGACTTCCTCTGCGCATATCCCTCAAGATTATTCGACTCCCGGTTATATTGCTGTTGTTCTGAGCGCGCCATTCCCATCCGGTGCAATCTGGAATCGGATTCGTCACATCCGATAAGAAGATGTTCTAAATATCAAGGGCGGTAGGCTACGGGGGAAACGTGAATTTTTCCTATTCTACTATTCCGCCGCTCTTCCAGATATGGGTTAGGCCCCCCATCGCTCAGCGGCAGAAATGGGCAGTAGCTGTTGCAAACCGTCGAAAGAAGAAAACGATGAGGTCTGTCACGGTCACTTCACCGGTAAGCCGTCGTCCGATTGATTTCGATAAATTTCAAATTTCCGATAAATAAATGATTGAGCGACTCGTGGAGTAGTGTCAAGTTTCGTTCTCGAGTGTCATACTTACATCGGCTCCGACTCCTCGCTCATTGAGCTGAGCTGAGTCACCGGTTGGAACCAAAAGAGAAGCCATTCTATCGCTCCCGCCCTATCGTTGAGATACCTCGTTCTGCTTGAATGTATCTGTACAAATGTTCTCAGAACCTCCATTTTCGAATGTGCCTTCGGCTTAGGAATATCCCTCCCCCTTGAGTCATTTCCACTATCACGAGCCCAAAAAGCCATCCTTTCATGGGGAATGTGCGCGGATTGCCCAGACCTAGATACACCATGGCCGGTTCCGGAGAGAACGATCTCCGGGACGATTCGGGGTGAGCATTTCAATTGCACGATATTGTAAGGGGGAAAACGGTTCCGACTTCAAGGGGCGGAATCTGCGGTGCAAATGGAGCGATTGGTTCGCGATGCTCTCGCGCTGCTCCGAACCTTCGAAAACCAGGATCAGGAGCCGCCAGCCTTCGTCACGCAGCTGATCCGCCTGGCGGACAAGAAGTGGGTGCTCGTCGTTGAGACCCTCTGCAGAATCGTTCCTCTGGATGATCCTCTGGGACCCGGTATGATATCGACGGTGCTCGACGATTGCCCTCTCCCGAGCAGAGAAGATCTGATGGGTAAGCTCTTCCCTATATATCGGCGGGATCTCAGTCTGAAGCAGATAGGAGGGAAATGAAATCCAGCAATTCGATGGAAATCGGGAATAGCTTTCTCAAGGGTACGCTTTTTTGAATTCAGACTTCGTCGATCTTCTCACGACATTACCAACCGGAGATTATGCGTACGAGAAAAATTTATGCGTCGTGCTTGCTCTGCTAGCGGACAAGCTGGCTGGTCCCTCCGCGGTCAGCCTTCTCAACACGACGACGTTGACATTCCTCACTGAAAGATTGGACTACCGCAGAAACCAGGATACTCAGGTAAGTTCTTCGTTGTTCGTGGTAGCTAAAACGGAGCTCCGTCCCTGGGCACGGGGAGCTCTCGTCGCGGATTTCATGTCTGACGAGCGAAATAGCGTTGAGCGGTATCCATCGAAGCCCAACAGTCCCCGAGGGCGTAGGCGAATCGCGCCGGCAGTCGTCGACCTTGGAAACGAACTCGTTCGAGGCGGAAGCGTGAGGGTGGAGTTCTATCTCGAAGTCACGTTAGCTCACTCCATCGTTTTCCCGACTTTTGCATGACATCAACAATAATTATTGATTATTGATGTGGAGGAAGCGCACAACTTGGCAGAGGGGGCGCGTGTCGGTGGAACTCCTACCGGCGACTTTCCTGACGCGAATTCGCTGATCCGTCGAGAACTCTGCGGTGTCTGCGTGAGGCTTCTCAATAGTATCGAGCGCTCACTCAGTCAGTCAGATACCCACCAGCCTGATCCTTCCAGGTGATTCTCTTCTCCCTTCTCGTGCTCGAGAAATTCGCGCAAACTCTAGAAAACAAAGTCATCATCGAGCGCTTCATCGCCGAGCAACCCGACATGGAAGTTCATCCGCTCAGAACTCTGGAAGAGTGGGTTGATGAATCAGATCTCGTCCGACGTCAAGTTGGCTTCTGCGCACAGTGGGCTCTCGACAACATCTTCATCCTTCCCGATAGAGAACTATCCTATCAGAAAGTAAGCTATCGAGGAGAATTGAATTTTTTCGCTGATCGTCATCGGCTGACCCTACCGAGGCTTTTAGCTGAGCGCTCACACGAAAGTTCCACTCCCCACAGGTCGATATGACTGGAATAAATGTCAGGCTCAATGACAATGACGCGTCAGAATACTTGAAAATATCACCCAATGGATTGGAAGCTCGCACAGATGCCAGTTCTTTCGAATTCGTTCGATCTACTTTTGAGGTGAAATTCCGCGACGGAAGGGGAGATCAAGAAACATTCTGACCGAATGTCACTCATTCCGAACAGGATTCTAGGACTAAGTAGATAATCCTTTCCGAGATTAACTTGTTCCCGATTACCGCTTCAGGTTTCCCGAGGCTGTTGGTATTACGAGGTTCATCTGGTGACAAGCGGTATCATGCAGATCGGTTGGGCCACCCGCGACTCGAGGTTCTCTAATCATGACGGCTGCGGTATTGGAGATGATCAGTATTCGATCGCATACGACGGATGTCGTCAAAGTATCTGGCATCGGGCGAGAAAGACGCCGATCGATCATAAAGAATGGCAGCCAGGCGATATTCTCGGTGAATAACTTAATTTTGGAAAGAGACTTCTTCTCCCTCCTAAATGTGTATTTCCGTTTTGACGTGGTTGCTTATACGCAATATTTCGCCCCCGGATCCTAATGCTTTTCTCTCGATGTCTCCAAGGCTGCCTGCTGGACATCGATCGACAGGATTGCATATTCTCGTTGAATGGCGTCGCCTTGCCGGCCGTGCTCTGTTCAGGAATCTTCGATTCCACGAAAGGCTCGGGATTTTTCGCGGCTGCGTCTTTCATGACCTACCAACAGTGCCGCTTCAATTTCGGCCTCCATGAGCTAGTCTATCCGCCGGTGGATCGAAAGTACCAGTGCTTCAACCAGTGCGCGGAGCTGAGCCCCGAAAATGCAAGAGTCATCCCGCGGCACGTCAAACTGCGGAGGAGCTCAATAGGTGTGTTTCCCGAGCTCGATACTTCTTGGACATCGACGTCGCCTCGCCAGGATGAGGGTGGATTGAGGTCTTGCTTATCTGCCTGAGGCACCAAGTGACGATTCACTGTGGTTTATGCGATTCGTTTGATCATTTCAGGTGTGGCGAATGCCTGTTCGATATGCGTAGACTTCGAAGCTACTATCCAGTTGAAACCGTGTGACCATTCGGGTTTCTGTGTGAAGTGCGCTAACCTCCTTGAAAGCTGTCCTCTCTGTAGAGCCGACATATTTGAGAGACGGAGCATTTCATAGTCATTCCGGGGTAGATCAAGTCCGAGGAGCGGGATACTTAACAAGCTGCCGTGATCGGGAACACATGTTGCCAACTGCACATTAGGAATGTGAGAGTCCTCGGCTTAACTTATGTAGCAATCACCCGGTAACGGAGAGCATATTGGACTTATGCAGTCTTCGGGTCCTGACCCCAAGTCCTACGATCCTCGTGGTCGGAACTCGCTCATGCCTTTGAATAATCCACTCAGTCAGCTCAAAGCGTGATCGGTTTCATCGGTCACGCCCCCTCTTCCGTGCACGAAGCGCGGTTGGCGACGACGGCATCAATATTTTCAGCGAGGGAAAATCATCGACTTCTCGTCCACGATTCAGGAGAGAGCCCCGGCAGCGGTTTCGTCGATAGATCCGCGACTCGATCCGGTTTACTTCATTCATGCATGCACTCGTTCCTAATCCGAAGTTGACGCGCATGTTGAGGACGTCCGTTGGAGATTGGCCAAACCATGGATATCAACTCGTCGCATCGAATTGCTCTGATATCGCCCTGGGTCTCCTTCTGATCTTCGAACAAGGGAAGTCACGATGATGCAAACTTCGGAACACTTTTTATCAAGATGGGAAAATACTTTTGTACCGATGAATGATCTGAGTGATGTAAAAACTTGTTCCGTATGAACTATTGTACATTATCTATTCTGAATGACGTCCACCCGATGGGAGTTTTAGTTTTTTAGCTAAGATGAAGTGAATAAATGGATCAATCAATCAATCGATGGATGACGCATACACGCTGAGCTTCTCTTTCTCTCTAAAGACCACGATGATCTCCGACTTGCTCATTAGTCTGCCCCTCCTGGCGAGACCAAAAGGCTCTCGAGATTCTCTATGAGTGAGTTCCATTGATTTAGCTTGATCTTGCATGAGGACGAATGATCCTTCATGTTTCAGTGGTCACACGTACCGCAGAAATCGTCGTGTCTACTGGTTCAGGGTCGGTTCCGTTCGTCGAAAAACTTTCCGAGCAATGTCTGCCATCCATCCCGTCAGCGCACCGTAACCCATGGCCTCTCTGATGCCTGCAGCGGATAAGCCGATTGCCGGAACCTCGGTTTTATCGATTCCTTTTGAATTTTTGCCGAATCCCGGACCAGAAACGTCCATCCGGCATACCGAGATATTCCGAGTGGTGTTTTGATACATCAGGAACGTTCCCTGAACACTCGGTAGCCCCGGCGCGTCCTTCGAGTAGTCTAGATTTTCGGATGCTTGCTGGTCGGGCCTGATTGGCTCTTGAGGCTTGAGGGAGAACTTCCTCACTTCGAGAACTGCCATCCATATGGAGATTAGAATTCTCCTCAGTTGCGAATCTTATCGCTCGGTTTAGAATCGAGATCAGTTCATCGGGATGTGTTCTCCCATACATGCAGATTCCGTTCCCATCCGACCGAGATGAGGTCGCTAAAGGAGTCTCTCAGCGGCGATCAGGTCGTCAGCGCTTTCTCTCGCCCCCCATGACTCTGGTCCATGCCTGCTCTCCCGGATCTTCATAATCCTTTCGCATTAGCCAGCATCGTCGACAGAATTGATCCCCAACTTATTGCCTCATTGTGATTCCGCCTTTGATCCCGTATACCACTCCGGATTGAGCTCAATTATAGAGACTTCCATCAAAGGAATGAACACTTGGAGCAGTAGAGTAGAGCATCTTTCGCATAGTTGCATTCCCCTGCACAATTGCATATTTTGCAGAGTCGCATATTCCAAGATACTGCATATTTCTGCTCACTGCATGATGTGGCATACTGGGTATATTTACGTATATTCGGAAGGCTCGCGTCGGTGATGCTCCGGCACACCCCATCCGGGATCCGACGACAGCTCCAATCGGAACAGGACTCCGCGTCGATATCAGAGCTATTCATCGTCGACATCCTTCGAGTTCCACCCTTTCACCTTCGGGATTTTGCCCGGTAGTATCAGACCTGCGGATTTCTGGGGAAGCCTTCCACGTGATTCGTTCTCTGGGCTGGAATCATTCTTCCGGGACTCCTCGAAGCACATTCGGCACTGTAATCAACGGAGAGCATGCTTCCCGTTTAATTTTTATCTCATTAAAAACACATTCGCGATCGGACAATGTTTAGCGGCAACATGTCCACCTTCAATTCCTCAACTCGGGATCCGGCACCAACAAGGAGGGCTTCGATGTCTGCCCGGAGACTCGATAGAGCAGACCTCGTCAAGGTCAGAGAAAAGCCACGAAAAACGGAATCTTCATTTTCGAAGGATCTCCTCTTCTGTTCGTTTCATCGGAAAGCTTCTCGAATCTGAGACCAATGCTTCCTCTCGGATTTCTGAAGTCCCCCTCGCATCGTTTTGATCTGGAGTGATCCGCGATTCGGAGTGAAGCTCAGTTGAGCTGGATTGCAAAAAAGGCATCTCAAGAATCCGGGATGATCTACGCGGGGGAGCGGGGGGTCCCCGTTCGGATACATCTCAAGGGTATGAATATAATTGAAACCGGATCGAGAGATTCTGATCAACAGCGCTCAATGCAGCTCTCCAGGGTCGTCAGAAATCGTCGTCCGAGATTGGCTGGGACCTGTACGACCTCGCTGATTCAAAGTTGCAGAATGGATGTCGCCTCAACCTCGCGAAGGAGAGCGGAAGAGCGCAGCCCACCTACAAGGGGGTTTAAAAGACGCGTTCCGAGCTCGAGAACTCATCGACTAAACACAGCCCCACAAGTCTCTTGACGTGAAGATCCAGCTTAGAGTGAAAATTCGCCTGATTCACCCTAGCCAGCCAAAATTAGTGATCCGACGCCCGGCGGAAAATGTTTTCGAAAGTCGCCGATTTCGCTAGGAGGCATCCCAAGAAGCTCATCTTCGGTGGTCTGGTTGCAGGTGGCATGTATGCTGCGCACCGATATCAGTCCAGTTTTGAGGAAAACCGGCAGCAGATCCGGAAGAAGATCGTGGACGAGATGAAACGAGCCGAGCATTTTGATGCCATATTGAAGACATCGGATCAGTCCGTCTTGAATCTGCTTGAGACCCTCCGCCGGAAACTCAATGCAGAGCTAGGTGTCGAGGAAATCTTGGAGGAAGTCCGAGCAAAACCTGAGAATCGAATCTTCCTGTGGGATGAAATAAAGATTCGAGTCCTGACCTACGGCGTCGCATCAGTCTACACCGAAAGCTTGCTCATCTGCGCGCTGAGGACGATGATGGGGATCATAGGCGGTTACATGCTCGCGAATTCAAGGCGGAAATCCAACCAGGCGAACGAAGTCCATAGCGCTTACTTGAACATGCTCCAGAACTTCCTCGACAAAGGAGTGCACGAGGTGATACGGGTCGTCAAGATCCATGTTTTGGCTGCATTCGGTCCCATCGAATTGAAGCAAGTTGTCACCGCGGACGACTTTCTTCTGGGATTCAATTTCGTGAGAACGAACGTGAAGATCATCGAAAACGCTCCGGCCTATCTGATGATGGACCATTGGACGCCGGCGTGCACGTCGCAGGAGAATCCGCTGTCAAACTCCGAAATCCTCAATCAACTAACCTCCGAAACGAGAGACATCTTGCAATGTCATGACTGCCAAGCCGTTCTTGAGCGTCTGATAGGCTCCGGTTTCCGAGGCCTGAACGCTATTGCGACGAAGGCTTTCGGCTATGTCGGAGACGGGAAGTGCCATCTCATTACTCTATTGCCATCCTTGAAAACAGAGATCTACAAACGGGACAACGGCTTCGTGAAGGAAAGTCTGAACAGCTCCTGCTCGAAGGATTTCTCGGCCAATGTATACGAGGCGTTCTGCAACAATCCGAGGGACTAATGCAGCTTACCCACGAATTCCTGAGGCTCGATTTTTGACCGGCTGAACACTTACAATCCCTCAAAGGACGCAGACGACTTGTGAACTCGACCTTCCCAGAGCAATGTACATATATATGCACACTATATAAAGACTTTATACCTTCTAACTGACACGATCAAGGGTCACAAGCAGTCCGTTTGTATAAATGCGGTGTGGAACTTTTTCGAAGAGACAAAGAGCTCATATCCTTGTACCTGAGGTGGCTGCGTTGGCTTGATATGGATGAGCCACGGCGAGGGGGAGCGCCCGGACCCGGCGAGCTTCCAGGCCGGGCCATCCGTCTACCAGGCGATTTCACCGAGAGCGCATCGAGCTCCGCGGCGACTCGTGAAGCGGCCTCATTGAGCTCGAGCGTGCAGCGTCTCTGGTTTGAGAGAAATGCCCATCGAAGAGAATCACCTCAAGCTGTAGAAGGGCCTGACCACGTAGCGGAGCATCAAAGGGCCCAGCGACGCTCACGCGTTCTACAACCTCCTGCTGAAGTTGTGTTCGAGCGCGGCTGCCTCCCCGGGATAACGGTCAACATCAAGGCTTATCTCGAACCGGCGTGCTGCTCATTTGCTTCTGTGCTCTGGACATCGAATTCGGGGCGGATATCCCACGACTCTCGATTTTTCGATTCCACAATGCTATGGTGAGCGCAATGTAACACTGGAGATTATCTCTGGATCTTCCTCCAATAAACATCGATCACAAACATCTTATGCTTGTTTGATGCAGCCGCCGTCGTTCTGGGATGCGAATCAAGTTCACTTGCAGTGCAATATGCGCATATTCCATGTTATTCGGACATGACTCGCCATTCCTCCAAGACCTTCACCTCTTTGAAAAAATGCCGTTTAAGAGTGCTCGTACTCGTTTCACACACACTATTCCGCGATGTACAGGACTGATCCCGTAAATAGATCTCCGGAGATATGACACCATTTTGGAAGGAGTCATCGAAAATGGATATTATTCGCATAAGGTTGGGATATGCTTCTCATTTCCTAGCCTGGATGCTCTCGATGCCGCTAAAATCACCATGAAATAGTGCGCTAGGGGCGACTTCGTGCAGCCTCGCAAGCAGTGAAGGCTGGAAGTTCATACCGGAATTATGTTTCATCTCGATCGACGGTCGCGAGCGCACCGAAATCCGGACGACGTCAGCGATAGAGCGGATGGGAGGGAAAGCGGCCTCGCGTAGAGTTCAATTTCCTCGAAAGTATACGCGCTGAGTTGGAGGACTTATGGGAAGTTCGTGCGAGCGCCATAAACGAATAATCGAGGCAGCGGCCAATTCCGGCCCGGGGTCTCGAACGGCGAGCGGATCTCCCGACCCCGTTGATCGACAGAGCGATTCGCGGGTCGATTCATTCACCGAGCAAAGTATCCCCCGATAGAAGTAGAGAGTCCGGCAGATTCAACCTTCCGGCAACACTCCGGCAGAAGTAGAGAGTTCGGCTCGGACTAATCCGTCGAGAGAATCTGCTCCGGAATGGCGATCGGCGACCACTGATCGAACGCATGATATGTGGGTCGATCCCTTCTCGAATCCACAGGAACCAGTCGAGATCATGCCTGCTCGAATCGCTGCGTCTTCCCGGAGGATCAACCCAGATCGAAGCGCCGCCTGAATGCACGGTGAAAATGAGACATTCGAATCTGAGGCTGACTTGGCTTCTCGATTAGGAGCGAAAGGCTCCCCGAATCGTCAGCCGGTATATTCAAGATGTATTCCCTGGGTTGCGCTCGAGGAGTCATCAACCACAGAATTCATCTTCCCCGTCTTGATTCTTCACAATGGCTCCGCCTGTGATCCCGTGGGTGTTTTTCAATTGAGCTCTATATCAGAGACGTTCATCTGGGGAATAAGCGAGACGGGAGGGCGTGATCGGTTCCTCAGACATAAGAAAGAGAGACCTCGTTCCGGTCGAGCTTTAGAGCTCCTTCTCCTTCCAAAGGTCATGTGAAGCAGGCGTCCTAATCGGCAGAACTCGAAGGGAGGGTCTGCTTAAGCACCAGAATACTTTCTCACCGTCTTAACCATCGATTAGAAGTTCAAGAATGAGACCGCCTTTCCGTCCCTGGGTGTGATTTCTAATTATTCGTTCGCGGATCATCTCTTCGTGGACGTCGGGCACCCTTGTAGCTCGCGAGGAGCCCGCTGAAGAACGTCGGGAGCTGTTACCGTCATTCGGACAGCTTCCATGAGCTTCATGCTCGCGTCAGCGTCATGTAGACCACGTACGGCACTTTCAAATATCACTTAAATATCCGGCTGCCGCTTCATTCCGGCGGGCTCAGTTCCATAGGGCAACCAGACATTACCCGGGGCTCGAATGAGGTGGAATTAATTTTTCCGTCAATCATGAGCAGGATCGCGACTAAACAGAGCTAGACAGGCTCGCCTTCAAGTGCAAACTGCCTTCACTGCATCGAATTCCCTCCAGATCACGATCGGAATGGCATGTCAGCAGGGGATTCGAATTCGACTGGAGGGGGTCTTGAGTTTTGCGTCGTCCGACATTGCCGGGAGATTCCCACGTGATTCGTTCCAGAGCCGAAATCATCGCTTTCCCTCGGCTGGGGGCAAAAACAGGTATCTCCGAGAAGGGCGCCCCCGGCTTGAAGTCCGTCATATGTGATCGCGCGCTTTCGAGGAATAAGACGTCGCCGTATAATTCCGCGCATGGTCGTGTAGTCCGTCTCTTCCCGGCAAATGTACATCTGGCCACTTTGTTTTGTACCAGAGTGCGTCCGCTTCGCATTATGCTCGGGGGGTATCCAATCCGGTCCGGCGCGACCCCGGTTGAAGTTGGCCCGAGAAACGGCTTCTGGGGATCCTCGAATGATCTTTGCGGAG
This sequence comes from Galendromus occidentalis, assembly GCF_000255335.2. NCBI lineage: Eukaryota > Metazoa > Arthropoda > Arachnida > Mesostigmata > Phytoseiidae > Galendromus > Galendromus occidentalis. Next base: position 316,671 of record NW_003805502.1, read on the forward strand.
CGTCCACCCAGCGGGGCGATTCGAGAAGTCGACCGACCGACTGCGGGAGCCGGATTCAGCCCCAGAAATCGAGGTTCCTACTCGAGTGTTAATCGATGTTCTCTGGAGCAGACCAGAAACACATAATTGAGAACAAAATCCCTTGACTTAGCGTAGCGACGGTTCCTAGCCGCTTTCTACGCAGAGCTCCCCCACATCCTCGGCCACGTCTACAGGCTGAGCTTCCGAAACATCTAAAGAGGGTGCGCTAATCGGAATCGAATTGGAGCACCCCCGCTGTATGCGAGAGATACTTGAATGCATGCCCATTCGTCGAACACGATCGAATCAGAAGAGGGGCGAGCTTCCCTCTCAGGTTTTGCCGTTGCCCCGACTCCACAGGAGAGAGTGAGATGGCGAAGCCGAACGAAAAGCGGATATATAAGGCTCGGAAATTCGTCGAGTTAATACACAGCCACACAACTCGCTTGGTTTGAGGGAATACAGCTCGACGCGAAGATTCGTGAGATTCACCTTACTTAGCGAATATGGCCGACAACAGGCAGGACAACAGGCGCAGGAGAGTCCGCCGCCGCCGACGACGTGATGAGTGCCTGCTGCCGTACATGATGGGCCACAGAGACGAAGAACTCATCGCCTTGTACTTGAGGTGGCTGCGTTGGCTCAACCTTGATGAGCCGCAAGAAGAGGGAGCGAATGGCGAGGCTCAAGGCCGGCATATCAGTCGTGCACTCGAGTCCACCAGAAACGAAACGAGCCCTGCGGGTACCCGTCCCGAGAGCTCATTGAGCTCACGCTTGCAGCAGCTCTCGTTGGAAGAAGACGCCGCTCGGGAAGGATCGCCCCGAGCTGAGGAAGGGCCTGATTACGAAGCGGAGCATCATTTCACTCAGGGACGCTCATTCGTTCCGCGAGCGCCTGTCGAGGTTGTGTTCGAGCCGGGCTGCACTCCCGTGATACCGGTCAACATCGAGGATTATGCCGAACTGGTGTGCTACTCATTTTCTCCTGAGCCCGTCCTTCCTCGAGCCACGAGAAGCCGACGTTGCAACCGGCTTTGAAAAAGTTGCATCAGTGATTCTATGCCCGGTAGTGAAATGAGATATCATATTCATAATCGATCGCTAATGCTCGATTTTGTAAAATTGTTGTGTGACAAGAGAAAATATCCCTAGGTCATTCTTCAATAAATATCGATGTCAAACATCGTATGCTTAATATTGATATGTCCCGAACTGTTATATATCATGTTTAGTGGATCACGTTCCATCACCCTCGAACATGACTCGCCTCAAAATCCTTGATCAGCGGCAGTCTGACCGCTATTTAATCTAGGAAACGCCGAAGCTTGACGAAGGTAGTCGCTCTCGATGCGAAGTTTAGCGAAGTTTATTTCGAATGACTATCCGAATGATTCCGAGCCACACTCGCGGTCATCGCGGTTGGAATGTGAACAGAATTCGAGCTCCGCCTATCTATCAATGAACCGCAACATGAACATCAGATGGGTTTTCGCGCGGTGACCCCGCGATGAGGATTCCTCAGCAGACTCAGCTATATTCTGTGTTGTCTGCATTAGCAGGGCACCTCTTGGATGGACTACACCCGGTCATAGAAGGGCACCCACCGGGTGATCGAAATATTCACCCAGACAGCCTACTAGACAGCCTACGTACGAAGGGCACTGCTTTGTGAACGGGCTGTTCCTCACGTACGGGCATGAAGTTCCAGGGGGTGTGATATGTGACTTGAGAAAGTCATTCGACGCGCATGGAACAGGTTTTACTTTCAAAGTTCAAATGGAGAAAATATTCGGGCACCCTCTATCAGGGGAACTCTGCGATAGACGATCACGTTCAAGGGGCTCGGAAAATGAGCGGGCATGCCCGGATGATATAAGAGGGACGGCATCTCAATCAAAGAATACTGTCGACCCGATATCGCTTGCCATGCCAGGAGGTCCAAGAGTGCTCGTCTGAGTACCAGAAGAATTTCGGAGGTCAGTCCTGAGAGTGCTCCTTTTGAGGAAATCGCAGGAGACCTGCTGCAGGGGAATAGAAACTGGTTTCCTCGCGCACGAGCCGACGCGAACGGAGAGGGATCATGCAAGTGATTGAGCAAAGATAGACCTGCTGTGAGGCTGGACTCCGGGTGCTATCTCCACGGAAGCAGTCGAACTAACTTGAAGGAGATATTCGAAACCTGCAACTAAACGAGCGGCCAGCCTACCTGCCATGTGAAGGGTCCGAGTCTTTATCCAACACGACTCGACGTCCTTGTGCACGGCACAGCGACATAACCCAATAGCAGTCGAGACGTCGGCGAATTCTAGCTTGCATTCTCTCATTCAAGAGAGCTCCGGAATCAGAGTGAATCGCTCTGGTCTATCCACAATAATTTATCGCGACCATTATCTCATTATACTTGTGTTCCTTATTATCGAAGGCGCGTTTTCCGAAACCTCAGGTCCAGGCAGAGCGTCGTCATCAGGCTTCCAGCTTCCGCTGCTTAAATCCTGCATAATGTTCATCACGGATCTGAACGCTAGGAAACACAAGATAAATGCCCCTAGAGAAACGGTGAAATTGATGCAGCTGACATTTCCCTCGGAGCTCAGAATCGCTGGAGAGCCTTCTTCCCGCCTCCCGCCGCTGTCAGACGTCTCGGTACTCCCCGTTCCAGGATTCGGCATCGAAACCGGAGATCAAACGCGAGTCTTGATGAAAATTGATTCGGTAGAGTCCAAGGAAAAAGAGAAGAGGTGATTGTTGCCGAATTCGATCCGCTTTCTCGAGAAGCTGTTGCTTCGTCGCCATCCAGATCGCACGAGACTTCGTACGCTCTCGCTCAAGTGCTGCAGATTTCCTTCGCTGTCTATCCCGAGAACGACATTCTATCAGAACTCGAAAATGCATCATGTACCCGAAGACGTGCCACCCTTCGTCGCACTGGTCCGTCATAAGCGACGAGGAACCTGACTGAGGTCTGGTTCCCTCGACGACTCCCTCTACACGGCGCTCATTCACAGGCTTTTGGACAGGGGAATCTCTCGCTCTTGCGGCTTCTCGATTCCCTCCCTGGCGATTCGAGGGTGTCGATCTTGTCACCCGCCTGTCCCTGATATATCCTGTTTAGGTTTGCTCCCGCCGTATCGGAAATGTAGCCATCTCCAAGTAAGGAGGGTCGACCTCCGATAGGCTTGAGGCTAAAAATATCATTCCCTGACTAAGCTGGTGGCTCGGCTCTTTTATTCTCTACGATTTGAACCCCACGGAAATCCTCATCTTGGAATCAAGTTGAATCGATCCATCACGTACGCAGTATGTCGCAGAGCGTGCGATTGTTGAACTTCATTGCGACGTCTCCGGCTGCGACGAGGGGGAAAATGTCAGAATCTGTGCTCTGTACGGACAATACTTTCCAAAGTAGTCGCAGGATCCTGAATTTGGTACCTGTCGCACCCGTGTCGTCTCTTAAGGCGGGATCAGCTCCTATCGACAAGAGGTGTTCCAAGCAGCCCACCTGATTTTCCTGGAAAGGATGTATGTAAATTAGCGGGTTGGAGTTCCACTGTAGACCTAGCGAGAAATCCGCTCACGTAAACTGACAACTTGGAAGCGCTCTTGTCTCACCCTCGCGGCAAGATGAAGCGCAGTCTGACCATTAGCGGTCCGACAGTTGACTTGCAAGCAATTCTTATCGAGCAGGAGATCTAGAATATCGCTCGATGACCCGCTCTGCGCTGCAATATGGAGCACGTTCCGTCCCATCTTGTCTCTTCTCTCGAGCGATGCCCCCGAGTTCAACAGGAGCGAGCTGCATTCTTTCGAACCGAATCTCACTGCGTCCATCAGCGGGGTAGTACCGCAAGAGTCTTCGGAGTCCACCAATGACGTACCGCCGGCAGTGAGGAGCCTGTTCAGAACATCGACGTGTCCGTGGATGGCTGAAACAACGAAAATTCTCCGTGAACTAAAGAAATCACTCCAGGAATCCGGCAATGGATTAGCGGCCCCGTCTTATAGCGCTCGAATCACCATCATGGGGATCCCCTATTAGAACGCAATGCGATTGCTTCCGAATCAGGAGAAGTTCGCTGACCTGCGGTATGTAGAGGTGTTCGACCATTCTTGCTGGAAGTTCTCCACAGGGTGGAATCCTCGTTGAGGAGGAGGTCGATACTTTCCAATGAACCGGTTCTGGAAAAAAGTTTGAGGTCGCGGAACACCATAAATCAGCAAATCCCTCAACTCGTGGAGGTCGGGAGTCGTAGTCGAGCGAACCTCGGACCCCCCGAGAGCTATTCGTCAGACGTAGACAGAGGTAGACGCGGCTTTGAGCTCGAGGTACTATGCTTCGAAGGAGGACCAAGTATGTCAAAGGTTCACAACGACGCAATAATGAGCGATCCGACAGAGCAGGAATTTGTTGGCGCCACGCGAGCTCTTGATCGCCTCAGCCGCATCGGTTGTGCACCATCAGCAAACACTCTTTCGCAGTGTGTGCGCGCTGTGTCTGTCAGCACACACACCGTCAACAGAACGTGGAAATCGTGTTCAGAACCGTGTTCGAATCCATCACTTTTCTCAATTGGAGCTCTCAGAGGAAACAGATATGGCAGATGATAGCCAAAGCACGCAGTTCCAAGTCCCCAAAGTGTCTCGCGAAGAAATTCTACAATGCAGCTTCCCCCGATGGTGAGAATTGCAGTTGAAGATTCATTTCATGGAAGATCACTAACTAAGGGTCTCGGCATTCGAACAGTCAGATCACATGCACGGTATCCCTCGCAAAACTTTAATTCACATGTTCTGATGAGTAGGTACGCCCAGTTCGAGAAAGTGACTCCTCTATCGTTCGTCGTCGAACTCCCAGAAGACTTTGTGAAATACCTCCTGTCTGACGACACGATACGTTTACCCGGTAAAATGTACGAATGGAGACGAGATCAGAACTCAGACGACGAAGATTCGGATCCCTGGTCAGATATCGAAGATGAAGACGATTTGAATGAGGGAGAGACCGCGGTAAGTCGAGGGTCATGTCGTGTAGCACCACAGAATAGAGCCGCGAATCATCGAGTAGCGCATCATCAGAATTTTTCTTCCATGCCAGAGCACGATAACAGAACATCCTATGGATCCACAGGTGCCAAAGTTCGAGGAGCTCTCACGCAAGGTCATGAAGAAGATCCGGAAATTGGGCGGGCGCTGTTTTCCCAAGCTAGATTGGAGTTCGCCCAAAGATGCGTCGTGGATCGCTCTCAATCGTACCTTGAGCTGTAGCACTTTCATCGATATCTGCCTCTTATTGAAAAGCTCAAGCATAACGACTCATGATCTCGTAGATCCATTCGAGTATGCTCATCCTGCGGACCCAGGTTTGTATTTCCTAGGCGAGATCTCGATCCAGAAGATCGTGAGGGAATCCCGCCGGTTCTGGACAGGAGCTTATACGTATTAATGTCGTTCTGAGCTCGGAAAATCACTCCCCTTTAGGCAAAGGAGACTCCGAGAATCAGTCATTGAAACATCATCTCATCTTGAGGAAATGGGTCGAGATCGAACCATCATTCGAGTTCCGATGTTTCGTCAACAACAGGAAACTGATCGGGATTTCTCAAAGGGAAACGAGCCAAGTCTACTCCCACATAGCCGAGCAGAAGGATCAAATCGTCACCGACATCGTGTCATTCTTCAGCGAATACATCGAAAACCGTTTTCCTTTGAGAAACTACGCTTTCGACGTTTTCCGAACGAAGAAGGACTACGTTCGTTTGCTCGATTTCAACCCGTTCTGCCAGCAGACCGATGCCCTGCTGTTCACTTGGCAAGAACTCCATGGAATGGGCGCGCAAGAAGCACCCGTCTTCCGATTCTCCGCTCACGGCGGGGGCATAAGAACTGGGAGCTATCAAAACTATGCACTGCCAATAGATGTGATTCGTTTTGCTCATTCGACCAATTCTGAGAAACTCATCGACATGTTGCATATTCAAGATATCCAAAGGGACCAGCAGGATTCGACGGATGACGATGAGAGCTCATGAAGACGCTCCCATTGCTCTCTGCGCTCTCGGAGTAAATATAAGCGTTACGACTGTGATCAATGAGGTTGAGAGGAATGAATATTGAATAAGAAGAGGAATGAGAGTAGAAGGAGACTTTTGATTCACCTCGCGGCAATGTGGAGCGCGGTCCAGCCGTCTTTGTTCCGCAGGCATGGCTGAGCTCCCTCACCCAGGAGAAGATTCAACATTTCTGTGTTGCGATCTCGGGTACAGGCGAGCATGAGGGGGGTCCTGAATTAGAGAATCATCTATCAATCTTCTGAATCAAATTGTCGCCTGAAAATCTCATGCCTTCATGGTAGAAGAGGAACAGCGCTTACCAATCAGCTCTTTTCAGAACGTCGACCGCTGTACCCTTCTGTATGAGATACCGAGCCACCGGAACGTGTTTGTTCTGTGCGGCTTCGTGGAGAGCACATTTTCCATCCTGATTGACGGCAGTCAGAAGATAATCCAAATTCAAATTTTCCAAAAGAGCTCTGAAATGTTTTCATCTTCGGAAATAAGCTCAGCACGGCGAGTCGCGATCTCTTGTATGGCTCCGCAGAGAGACTTCACAAAATATTTGGGTAGAAAAACCTTATGACGTCAAGGTGCCCGTAACGAGCGGCGACGTGCAGGACGGTGTCCGAGGACGCTGGATGAAGCAATGCGCTCCGATCCTGTCCCTTCGAGGTGATTATCACCGACGCGTCGCCCGATTTCGCTGCATTGAAGAGCTTCTTGCGCAGGCTTTCCAAAGACGGAGGCTCTTGAGGCATGATCGCATTTACACTTGGACAGAATTTGGGCCGATTACGTTCGGACATCGGAACGATCCCCAACGGATTCATTCGCTCTTCGTGAACTCTTCAGATGATGACCTTATCTGTCCCACATCATGCAGAGAAAGATGTAGTCTTTTTCGCATGTAGCCTTCCGGGAGACAGAGCTGCCGCTCTGATACTTGGGTCAGAGCTACTTCTGGAGGCGAGGATTCACCTGTAATGGACCGGCGCTCTCCTGATTGAGCACAGAGGCTCCGAGTCGCGATAATCAATCATGGTGTCGATCCACGCCAATCCGGTCTCAGCCCTTTGCCAAACATCATTTCTCTTCTCTCCGCGCAGGGGAGCGCGATATTTCGCGGTCTCCAGGACAGAGGCAGTCGGAAGGGGGCAGCCAGCTCCGCGAGCGTCAGGATGACGTAAGTAAGCTATACCTGGCCTAGGCGAGACCTCGATGCCTCCGTCGGACCCAGATTTGCTTTTTGGTAAGAAGACGACCGCAACTCATCCAGAAGAGCAGGGAGAACACATAGGAGGGACCACCGGGCCGCCCAATCCGTCAGCTGGCAAACATAGCAGACGAGTTCTGTCACGTCGGGGTGTAAACAAATAGTTTCGATATGAGAGAGGCTCACGCGCGGAAATCCCATCATTCCTCTGTGCCAGAGGAGTAGATCGTGCCCCTTGCGGCACAACTCACGTCCCGGCCATAATCTGATTTCAGTAGTCCTGGATTGAGCTTCCCTTTTTCCATCGATGTATCGGAGGGAAATAGAGGGGCTGTGTCGGTGGGGGCAGACATACTCCGACTGTGATGCAAATAAGTAGATGGATCAATCAATGCAGGAGTTACAGAGCTACACTCGAATGGCAATCCTTCCTACCAAAATTATTCCAAAAATACACTTCCTAAGGCACCTCTCTTCGCTTCGCCATCGCGATTCCCGCAGATTGCTACGGGTACGATTCGGAGGGAACTTATTGAACCCCCAGAACAGGCGATGAGAAGCGGGCAGGGTGATAATAATTCTTCGGATCTGGGAAGACGCTTCACGAGATCACACTAGACAGTTCGGATCTTCGAGAGACTCGTCATCATCTGAAGTCTTCACGAAGAACGAATGAATGCACTGTCGGGGATCGTTCGGAGGGATCCCGTGGAGAATCGGATCGGGATCCAGCAACCCGTCGTTCTCTCTCTTAACTGAGCTAATTCTCGAGTGTCGGACTAGAATCCGAATGGATGTGCCCGGGCTCCAGCGTTGAGCCGTGATTATTCGAAAAAGCGCGGTGCCTGCTCTCGGCGAGATGCTTGGTCGAGTGGCTGCGTTCCCTAAGACGCCGCTCGGCGTTGGCGAAGCGGATGAGTTGTCACAAAACATTCCGCGATAAGATCCTCGCATTCATTCGGCGTAGGCTATAATCCGCGCTGTGTAACGAGGGCGAGGTGCTGAATCGACGAGGTGCGGCCGTCGGCGGCTGACAGTGGAACCCAGATGATCTCTGGCCCATAACAAAAATGGCGGCCGTCAGGGTCTGTTCGTGATCATCTGACATCTGATACAGAGAGACAGAGGAGTATGACGATACCCGGGCGACCAGAAACTCTGCCAGACCGAACATAAATTCAAGGTAAAGTATTCCTTCATCCGTATTCGTTTCCCCGAATTACACCGAAGTCTACCTCCCGAACTCCCGAAGTCCGAAGGCATTCGAAAAAGAGTCTGACAGCGGAACGAGACCGCGCTCGATGGCACGGTCTGAGTTGGTCGAGAACATCTACGGAGCTCTGAATCCATTCCGGAAAGTGGCTGTGATGTCTAATCGGGGACAGTCCACCGAATCATAGATGGCAATTCGAGGCACACCCAGGCATATGAATATTCTGAATTTCGAATGAAGAGAGCTCGCATAGCACCTGGCTTTGCCTCCGACCGTCAGCGGACTACGTGTTGCGAGCAAGAACGTTCATTGTGCACCGAACAAGTGAAGTCGCTTCTCATTCTACTGATCTCTCACACAGAAATGACTCACGCCGATAACTCTTGTGGCCAGGATCGAACATGGGAACTAATTGTTGTAAAAGCTCAAAAGAAAACCCCGATGAGATATGTGAACCAGACAGCGCAAACCCCCAACATTCAGGTTAGTCGAGGAAGAGGGGTGGGGGGGGCATGAGGCCCGAGGAATCACTGCGGCTGACTACTGGAGCAGACGTCGTTCTTTTTCGCTTACACGGCCGAGCTCGTCGCTCGAACCATCGGTTTCCTCTAGGAATTGCTATGATCAAACGCGCTAGTTCCCTCCTACAAAGTGACTGCCCCCGCTTGATACTTTAGGCCTGGCTCGAACTCAGTCTTCGTGTCGCTCGGGAGAAGGCCTACGCTTGTACACGGAGGGCTAGAGTTTCGCTGAAGATAATCCGGGGCCCGGTACAAATCCAGACTAAATATTCCCGCATTATAAGATAAATGAGTCGGCGGTATCGAGTAACTCTCTGTTCTGATCCGTGCCGCGGTTATCGAATCCCAATCCATTGCCGTAATGCTCCCCCCACGGCGGCTCGTGGGTCTTAAATAATTATATCAGGGTCCAGGGAACGGGAGAAATTCGATTAACTCGAAAGTCTTTGCAGGCGAGTCGGCTGCTCTGGTGGAACGACTCGTTCGCGAATTTCTTTCGGTGATAAGAACTCTCGTCGACCATGATCCTCCGATTTTCTTCATGGAGCTGATACACATCGCGGATAAAAACTATGTCCTCGTAGTCCAATCCCTGTGTAGAGCGATTCCCCTGGAGGAGCTGGTTGGACCCCTCGTCATATCACAGATACTCTATGAGTGTCCCTCGCCGAGTAAAGAGGATCTCATCGGTGAGTTTCCAAGCGCCCGTGGGTTTCGTCTTTGAACGTGAGTCGATTTTCGATTCTAAGGTGCGATTCTTCAAAACATCAGGCTTCATCAACCTCCTGGAGACGCCGTCTTTCAAAGATGATGCCTACGAGCGGAATCTCTGTGTTGCCTTAGCTTGCGTAGCGGATCGAATGGCTGGGCCATACGCCGTCAGTTTGCTGACCGAAACGACTTTAAACTTCCTCGTAGAGAGGCTGGATCATCGGAAAAAACATGATACTCAGGTCAGTGGCCGACGCATCCGAATCCATGCGGAATCGGTGAGTGAACGTCCCGAAGAAAATCACACTCGAGATTTTGAGAGTGGATTCCCCTCGCACGAGCTGAATCGGAGTCCGGATCGTTGGCCTCCACTATCATTGCTGGTCGTGGGAACCTTGGGTGGAGCCCAAGGACAGGGCCGCATTAGCCTCGCCCGTGTTTGGGTCACTCTAATTGGGGCCTACGTGTCGGTGCTCGGGATGGAATCACGATTATTTTTGCACATCAGGCTTGATGATGCCGACCGAAGAACTCGCGTCGGCATTGGCCGAACTCGCCTGGCTCGAAAAAAAACAAATAAGGGAAAATGTTTAGGCCGTAGATTGTCCAATCGTTTTAATGTCTAAGAATGAACACCGTAGATCAGCGAAACGTAATGAATCTGAATTCTCTCAACCCAGGTGGTCTTGTTCGCCTTAATTGCTTTGGAAAAGTTCGCGCAAACGTCGGAGAATAGGGTCACCATCGAAAAATTCCTCAACGCCGAATATGATTCAAACAATCATCCCCTGAGAGCGTTGGAGACTTGGGCCGATGAGGAAGACCCCATCCGACGACAAGTCGGGTTCTGCGCACAATGGGTCTTGGACAACATCTTCCTACTGCCCGATCGGGATTACTCGTATACACGAGTGAGTATGGAGCTCCTTCCCCGCCTGGGAGAGTCGAGGGAAATCTCTAACTATCATTCACCTTGATTCTAGTCTCAACACTCATGGCTCAGACCGAGCCCGGGCCTCGATTAGGTTATTCTAATCAAAGATCTCCATCGAATGTAGGTGACCCTGAAGGGAATCAACGCAATCCTGAACGGCCAGGACATGACCGAATGTATGAAAGTTTCCCCGAATGGCTTGGAGGCTCGCGCGGATGCCTGCTCTTTCGAATCCGTCCGTTCCACGTTCGAGGTGGGTGTACCGCGCTCCGCCATGGACATTTTTACGAGGGGAAATGATGCTTCCCAATCTCGTCTACGTGTCGAATATTCGCTAAATCGTATCGTGGCCCGTCAGGTCTCGGAAGGATGTTGGTATTATGAAGTGGAGCTCGTTACGGATGGCATCATGCAGATCGGTTGGGCGACACGGAACTCAAAATATTCCAACCACGACGGTTACGGTATCGGCGACGATCAGTATTCAATAGCCTATGACGGTTGTCGACAACTCATCTGGTATTGTGGTCACAGCATCCCAATCAATCACAAGCCATGGAAACCCAACGATATTCTGGGTAACATCATATTTGAAATCCGAGCGCGTATCGATACTCGTCACACTCCGGACAATGAGAGAGACCCGGCTCTAACCCGACCAAACCCTTTTTGCAGGATGTCTTCTAGATATCGACAACAAGGAATGTCTATTCTCGTTAAATGGCGTTCCCCAGCCTTCACTTGTTGGATCTGTGTTCTTTGATTCTACGAAGAATGCGGGATTTTTCGCTGCAGCTTCATTCATGACCTATCAGCAATGCCGATTCAATTTCGGCTCGCGAGAATTCGTGTACCGGCCAACGGACCGTAAATTCAAATGCTTCAACGAATGCGGCTCGCTGAACGAGGAGAGCGCGAGAATTATTCCAAACCATATGAAACTCAGAAGAGGCTCCCTCGGTGAGTGAGAGATGGAGAGAGGTACCGCTGACCCAAACTAGATCGACCGAGCCCCGCCAGGGCAGACAAGCTCTCGCTTATTGAGCTCTCCTTCCCACAGGTGTTACGAACGCTTGCTCGATATGCGTGGACTCCGAAGCTTCGACGCGATTGGAACCATGCGGTCATTCGGGGTTTTGTGATAAATGCGCTAACGTTCTAGAAAACTGTCCGTTGTGCCGTGCGGAAATTTCGCAGAGGAAAACCACCAAAGAGGTCCAGACTCGGGAAGCCGAAACGAGCGATGAGACCGCATAATATGAGCTTGGAACACGCGAAGGAAAGGCCCGCTTCCTGCCAAATCTACTGACCCGATTGTGATCGAAACCCCGCCCTCATGCGATGAAGAATATGATCAAGATTTCCATCAAGCATGCACAGCCGGCGCCCCCTCACGATTCCATGAGAAGCTTGGATCAATTTGGTCACCTTTCCCGATTCGTATCATTCCGAAGTCTTGCCCACAAGGATGTCCTCAAGGTCAGGGTGCTCTCCATTCCTGCACCCGTGCACTTGCAAAGCTCTTCCATTGGATGTCAGGATAGCCCGTGTACACCTATCGAGCTTGCTGTAAATAATATCAGCCGCATGCCAGCATTCTTCCCAAAAGAATATTATTCATGTACGGTTTTCCTCCGAATGTTGGGATGCGATCTTACGCGACTTTTCGATCTCTGACAGAATATTATAGATTGACCCTCCGATCACAGACCGCCAGATCGAAGATTACGACTTATCCATGTTTTGTCTGTGGGAGTTGAGCAGTCTCCGGACTCACCCATTGTATCTAATCATCAGACTTTGAAGACGCAGAGAATATGTCTCCGCCGGAAGGATTGTTCACTATTCACTATCATTGGCTGATGTCTCGTAAAATAAGTGGAAAATAAAGGACATCACCCACCGGGTCAAGAGGAATCTGAGTTAGAGCCCGAACTCTTATTCAATAGGATCACTTCCACCAAAGCTCTCCACGAGTGCCGCTTCCTCCTTCTCCGGGGAGTCCCGAAAGCAGTCGAGCCATGGAATCCCTCCCTCTCGCTGCGATCGGGAATCTCTGCTGGAATAGGGATAAATCGCGTTGCTTTCTTCAATATCCTCATCCTCTACATGATTCCCATGACTCTTAATCATCCACCGATTTCGCTCACAATATTCCCCGCTCTCGTAATCAATGCGAGACAACGTCTAGCACAAGTTGATCAAGCACGTTGTCTTCACAAGTGATCCGTGTTCGCGGATTGAGTCCGTCGCAAGGGAGCACTCATGCGATCGAGATGAGTCGTCTAATCGTATGGGAAGCTGACATGGACGGCAATCATCAGCGCTGTTGGCTCGAGTTCGAGCTCCTCTGTCATGAGACAATTCTGTTAACTGATGGCGATTTCCCGACCGCGTTCCGTGAGGTACCAGAGTCCGATGTTATGCTGCTAATAGCAACGTCCCTTTTCCGGATATAGAAAATGTTGTCGTGCTTCCCTCCAGACTGTGTGCGAATCTGGAGCCGAGAGACATTCAAAGTCAACCTCGGCAACGGCGCAGTAGCCGGCTCCGCTGACTACAATGAATGACTCATCCTAACAGGATCGGAAAGGTGCGAAGACTTCGATCCGGATGCCGCGCCGGCGACCCTGAGTCCGAAGGCGAGGGACTCAAAGCTTCTGATTGTGGTCTCCAGAAATAACTTGATGATGATTAAAACCTTCATTCCGCTAGATCAGGGTGCACAGCTACACAAGCTCGGCGGGCAAGTTTGGGGGACTCGTGACCCCTAGCGGGCCGCACGAATCACTGGTGAGCCCCCGCCCCGCTCATGAAGGGGGTCGAGCACTGAGTACTTTCTAGAGGATACTTTTTATGAGAACGAGTAATTGATTGAGGGTGTCCTATTCCCCGAAAGTGTGTCGCGCCGATGTCGAAATAGAAAACCCTTAGGATTCACAAAGAAAGGAAGCCTGGAAGTATGGCGGCGGGCCGCTCGAAAATATCCTGGGGGCCGCATTGCGGCGAGTTGTGCACCCCTGCGCTAGATCTTCCGTGGCTCAAAGGATGTGCCATGACCCGCGGCCTGATTCCCGTAGGTAATTGAAATGTATGGTTGAACCTCGACACGCCTGGCACTACGAATTCGCTTCGCCTTCGCAGTTTATCGTTCCAAAATCGAGCAGTCGGGGCAATCGGAGATGAGTCTAGCCGGCGCTGCTAACATATCCCCCCTGCCTGCAGCCCGGGTAACCCTAAGGAAGCAGGTTATGGTGTTCACCTTCTCATTTATTACTTTACAATGCACACAGTGTTTTTGCGAGAACTCAGCCCCGAAAAGAGTCTATTTGGTCCAAGATACTTTTGGAATATCGTAATGTTCGCTGAGATTATCAAGTTTAGCGTTGAACTCCTCAACACGCTGCCTGTGACTTTTCGAAGCCTTTTCCATGATCTGCAACATAAGAAGCGATGAGAGTCCTGCAGGCCGAAATTTCTGAATCACAGAAGTCACTCCCGTGGGATCCCGACTATTTCAGTCACCACTTGCTTGACCCGAGTTGAGTTCCAAGCCGAAATCCAGGACGTGTCCCAGCCCTGGAGACCTGCATTTCCTGTCGCATAGAGAGTGTCATCCGAGGTTGTATCTCACCTTCTCTAGTCGCTTCTTCTCCTGCATTTTCTTGAAGGCTTTCTCAGCTTTCGTCATCTCAACTTTCACTAAGCGGTGTTCTTGCCCGCGCTCGTCGTCAGAGCCATCGTCTGCAGCTCGCGAAGTGTGCGCCTCTGATTTGTGTTTCTTGTCTTTCTTATCCTTCTTCTTCTTCCTGCAATGAGGATATCTGTCAAGACACGCTCTCGCAGGAAGGATCGCTGATTCCCCCAAAGTCACCGAAACTCCGGACACGTATGCTCTATATACACTGGACCTACTTTTTGTGGGAATCCCCCTTCAACTTGAGGGAACCTTCGGCGACAAAATACTCGTCGGACATTTCCCGCCGGAAAGACTTTCACAATGACAACCGGAGACACCGCAGGATTGGAGAAGTGTGGTCTGCAGCTACACAATCATCGGAGGAAGGTCCCCGTCACGGATCTGACGCACTATCTTGATCTCCGGTCAGATCTGACTGATTGAGAGGCTGAAATCTGGATTCTAGCTTGCTCCTGGTCGGAACCGATTTCGTTGGACGCGATGGCTCCCTCCTTCGCTTCACATGACGATCTCGTAGCCTTGACGGAGAATTCGTACGCTTATCTGTACCTTGGTCTATCCTTCTTCGTTAATAAGTGTACAGATGATGCACGCATCATGCTCACCACCACACTGCTCTCTCTCGTCGTTTGCTCTTTGCATTCGTAAACTTAGCAGACGATGGGCCGGAACAAAGAAAAACAACAAATACAGAAGCAGCGCGGGACCTCCCTTTACGTGGTTCGCACAACGATATAATTTCTGTAGTACGCTACTAGCTTTGTATGAGAAACAGGAAACACCTAAAAGTGATATGATATATATATAAAAAGTTAAATAATTAAATGTAAGAGGATTTATTATTGTTATTATTATTTATTATTATTTATTATTATTTATTATTATTTATTATTATTTATTATTATTTATTATTATTTATTATTATTTATTATTATTTATTATTGTTATTATTATTTATTATTATTTATTATTATCTTCACCAATTATCTCTATTATTATCCTCTTAAATCTTCTTCACGCTATGACTGACTTGACGAAGTGTCGCATTTATTGGCTTATATTCCCCTATAGCCTACAGCGCCACCACTCTAAATATAAACTCGTGATTTCGTTATCTCTTCGTGATTTTATTTAGTTTCCGTGATTCTATTTCACGATATTCTTCATTAGCAATGAGCAATGAAGAAGAGTCATTACTCATTTTCTTATTGCCCACCATCATTTGTAATCCCTAACAAACTAATTTCCATGCAATTCCGTTTTTTTTCGCAACTTCATATGGTCCACATATCTGCATACGTCGGCCTTTCCTGGATATGTTTGCACATTCCGCATTTTTCCCGCATACCGCATATTGAATAATGGAAGTTTGGGATTGTAGGACTTGAGGAGTTTCGATTTTTCCGAAATTTCCGGCCACTCCCCAGAGAGTTTCAATGGAGGCCGCGAATTTCCGCGAATTTGGCGGAAATCCGCGAAAAAAGCAAGAAGCTAGGTTATGTCAATGACATTACCGTAGATTCACGTGAAAACATTTAATTACGATTTTTCCGGCAAGCGGTCGGCTTGCCGAGGAGTCAAATCATGGCAAATAGACCTATCCCTCTATCGGCCCTCTGTAGGATGGAATTGGGTGAGTTTTCATGAAAGCTCGGTAAGAGCCCACTGATTGCCCGACGGGGCTGCGATATTCAATCATTCTACGAGAGATGGTTTCCGTGGTTCGAAGGCATCGATATCTCTTCTAAATCCCGTCGGCATAATCATCGAAAACTGCGCTAGCTATCGAGTTTCGGAAGTTTTTCCGCTTCACGAATCTAGAATCGAAAGCCACACCTATCCACCCTCGAAGTCCTTTGGCTGCCGAAGTAGGAAGTTTTTTCGGACCCTCACTGCGGCTTACTCGACGAATCCGCTAAGATACGACGATTGGTGAATTTTGTTGGTCTTCAGTTCGACATATAGCGCGTGGTCGTCATCATCCAGGGAACGCGGTTAAGTTCGAGCCTTACTTTTGACGTGAAGGGGACGTCGATGTGATAAGTAATCATAACTTATGATAAGTTTGAGCTGAGTTCAGCTTCTTGAAATTACATTTGTGTCTCCATCCGGGGAAGATCAGCCGAGTGTTGTGCAATGGAGGCCTTGACAATCTTCGAATGTCGTGGAAAGCGGAGCCTCTCATCCATGTTACAAGCATGGCGGTACACGTTTTGGAGGAAGACACGCCGGAATTGCTGAGTTTCGCGTTCCCATGCAGCAGTGTAGTAAGAAGATCGCATGATTTCGTCATCATGATGGAATTCAGATCTCACTGTATCGGACTCGATCGCGACCGCGGCTTTTCTGACCACGGCGACCTTCGGAGCCGGAGCCGAAGTCGACTCTTGATGAGTCGCCCCTTGGAGAGATCCTCCCGATGACAGCCTAAATCTGTTGACACGCGCACTCGCTGAGCTTGAAGGTAACTTCGTCGTGCCGCTTCTGTCGCCAGGAGCTCCCTTCAGAGGGTCTCATCTATTCCCCTATCCCCCTATGCCCCTATATAATAAAAGCGCTGTGTCTGCCT